>NC_055997.1:42417471-42733475 GCF_018446385.1 Zingiber officinale | reverse complement strand
CAAGACGGTTGAAGCGCTTCACTGCTTCGTTCACTGATAAGTCACCTTGTCGGAACCTGGTGAACTCGTCGTAATGTCGGTTCATTACTTGCATATGGAAGAATTCCTCGAATAACTCTGTCTCGAAGTCCGTCCAGTTCATCAGATTAATTTGTCTCTTAGCCTTAACTCTTTCCCACCACATTCTTGCGTCTCCGGAAAAACAGAATGACACGCATTTGATCTTTTCTGATACAGGCCAGTCCAACAATTCCACAATACTTTCCACCGTCTTGAACCAGGCTTGGGCGTCCCATGGCTCACAAGTACCCGAGAAGTTCTCCGGCTTCAGCCTTAGTCACTGTATCAAGTAGATCTCCTGTCGGACCACTGGGCAGGGGCTACCGGTGGTACTGGTGCAGCTATTGGTATGACGGGCACTGTATTCTGATTTGCTGGTGGGGTGACAGGGTTTCCTTTGTAACGCCCCGCCCCTCCTGCTAAGGCCACGGGGGTTACTTTACTATACTTACTTACTTATTACAGCGGAAGTCTTATTCGTAACATTTTATAACCTTTTCATGACTTTAAAATTCACCATGACTAATCATCTAATCACATAAACCACATAGCATACTTAATATTATTTTCGAGTCATGATACTCAACACAAAGTAAAATGTCATGAAGTTATAAAGTAAATGACATAAAACTAGGCATAATTCTTATTTAGTGGAAGCAGGTATTTTCTTTATCCTTAGCCAAATCACTGCCACACATGTCCTTCTAGCCCCTCCTGCTGCTCCCCTAGTTCATCCATCCCTTGCCCTTATCTGTAGTACAAGAAAGTAAGCTGTGAGCACTCATGGCTCAGTAAGTTCCTTTCCTACTCACAAAACCGTATAGCATATTAAAACACAAGTCATATCACATATAGATAATTTCTTCATATCATGTAGCATATCATGGCATAGCATAACATAAACATCATACATGTCATAAGCATCATCATAACCATCATGGCTTAAACATAAGGTATCATGGCATAGCATAACATAAACATCATACATGTCATAAGCATCATCATAACCATCATGGCATAAACATAAGGTATCATGGCATAGCATAACATGATCATCAAATGCACCTTGACATATCATAACATTATCATAAATATCATGGCATAATCATAAGGTATATGCAAGGTGTATTCTTAAACATGCATCATGAAAACATATGCAACATGTCTTTTGAAAACTATTAACATACATACTTAAACATAATCTCAACATAAGAGGGGATCCCGGCTTGTACCACGTACATAAATGCGCGCGTCCTAGTAGGTCCAAGGTAGCAAGTCTTGAACCCTACAAGGCATACATATACTAGGCCCGTTTCTTAGTCCATCGACCTAGGGGCACTTAGGAGTCCATCCCTAACGAGGCCCGTTTCTTAGTCCATCGACCCCGGGGCGCTTATGGAGCCCACCCTTGGTACAAGCCTTAAAAGTAAAATAGCATGTCATATCTACATAGTCCATATCACTCATGTCATATTCATGTCATGAAGAGTGCTCTTGATCCCACTTATAGGGAAGCAACTCTTTAGGCATAGCTTAAAGCATGTATATTTGAGCACACAGCATATCATGAACTTGAGCACACAGCATATCATGATCACATGCATAATTAAGCACACAACCTATCATGAATTTGAGCACACAGCATATCATGAATTTGAGCACATAGCATATCATGAGTTTAAGCACATAGCATATCATGAATTTGAGCACACAACATATCATGAAGTTAAGCACATAGCATATCATGAAATTGAGCACACAGCATATCATGAAATTAAGCTCATAGCATATCATGAATAGGACCTAACATAACAAATAAACATCACAGCATGTCATACTCTTATCATATCATAAAGCATTGTATGTGAAGTTCATGGAAAGAACATAATTAGGTCTCTAACCTTAGTAACAAGTGGTGGCCGAAACATGTAGAGATGGCTTAGGTTAGCAAGCAACAAAAGAGCATGTGAACCCTAAACATTTAACATTTCTTAGAACATAAGGAACATCTTAAGCATGTTTGGTATAGGTTCCAAGCTTTCTAGGTGCTTTTTCATATCATGGCCGAAACCCATTAAGCCTCATTTTTGGTTTATAAGCAGCATACAAGCATGAAAAACCCTAACAATGGCCACATCATATTTCATAAGAACAACTTGAGCATGTTTGATTTTGGTTCCAAGTTCTCTAAGCCTTTAACCCTAACATGGCCGAGACCCTAGGAACATGTTTCTAGGTTACAAGTAACATGAAAAGGTTGAACTTCATACCAATATCTCAGTACATATCATGAGAAGCACCATAAGTACTCTTAGTCCAAGTTTCAAGCTTCTCAAGCCCTTTAACCTAATGTGCCGAACCTTGTTAAGCATGGGGATTAGGTTTCTAGTGGCATAAGAGCATGAAGACCATAAGAACTTTCTTAGTATTCATTACAAGGAATAACATGGACCACATAGTTTAGAATTTAAGCATCCTAGGTCTTAAAAGCAAGTGTGGCCGAGAGCTATAGAGCAAGAATTCAAGTTTCTATGCAACAAGCAACATAAGAACATCAATTTATTTCATATCTTTTCATCAAGAAGGTCATGAGTATCTTAGACTTGATTTAAACTTTCCTAGGGCTCAAGCCTCAACATGGCCGAATCATCATATGCATAAAAATATAGTTCAACTTAACATAAGATCATGACATAACATATTAGCTTCATATCTTGTCTTACGAGAATCATAGCATGCTTAGGTTTGGGTTTTAAGCCCTTCTAGGCCCTCAACTCTATCATGGCCGAATATTCATGAAGATGAAAATCAAGTTCAAATCAACATACAAGTGGAAAGAAAACATTAATAACACTTTTTACCCTAAGGTACATATCATAAGGACAAGAGAGCATGCTTGATTTAGGTTTAAAGCTCTCCTAGTTCTTTTGTTCTTGCTTGGCCAAAAATCTAAGTTCATAAACTTATGTTCTAACCAAACATTCTAGCATGAAAATATTAGTTTAGTCCCCTTACCATAAGATACATATCATAACAACCATCATGAACATACCTAGTTGGTTTTTTTTTCAAAGTTCTTTAAACCTTTCTTTTTGCTTTGGCCGAAACCCTCTTGAAACAAACATAGGTTTTTAAGCAATATATTTACATGACAATCATTTAGCTATTGTACCACAGGTGAGGGGAACTTACATCCTTTCGCTTGTGGTTTTTCTTAAGGAGAAAAATATCCTAGGAGCCAAGGAAGGAGATAGCTTCTTCTTCTTGTACCTCTTCTTGTTTTTCTTGCTTGAAAAGGATAGGTCTTGTAGGTGTCCTCTCTAGATTTACTTTTCTTAAAGAGGAACTGAGCTTAGTGTTCGGATCAAGGAGATGGGGGAGTCCTTGGTCTCGGTGGAGAAAGGAAAAGGAGGAAGGAGGAGGAAGAAGGAGAAAATGAGAGATTTCCTTTCTCATTTTCCATTTATTCACCATGAGGGGAATTTATGCCTTCATTAATTCCCTCTCTTAACTCTCCCATGTCTCTTCTCTTGATTCTCACGAAAATGAGAAGAGGGAAAGGTGAGGAAGGCAACTTGCCTTCTTCTTGTTCCTTCTCTTAACCAAGAGGAAGAAGAGGTAAGAAATTTGGTTTTCTGTTGCTCTTTGCTTTATTTTTCTTCTCTCCTTTAACTACCATCTTTATTCCTTCCTATCCATATGTTACTCATTATCCTAGTGGTGATTATATCATTAGTCTTCCTCCATTATTTGTGGGAGGTTCAAGGTTCAATCCTTGGCCTCCACCTCTTACCATTTATTTTTATTTTGTTTCTTAGTCCTCTTTTTCTCTTATTCTTTCTATTAATTTCCATGCTCTAATGAAAATAATACTCATGTACTTATAAAAATTCGTGGGTGTTACATCCTTACTGATTCATCAGAGCAGTGATTACCTATTGTTGTTCCGTGATCTGACGCTGGAGATCTGTGACTACCTGGGTCAGATCTGGTAGGGTCACTGTCTCATCGGCCCTGTTACCGCGTCTTCTAGCCATATCTATTTTCATAAATAACAATAAGGCTAGCATAAGTCTAGAGTCATCCTACTTATATTCGTGCATATTAAATATCGCTTATCATGCATAAAGGAAATCCATATCAGTCATGCTTAGGTTCATGGATACTAAAACATTTACTATTATGCATAATAGAGTAAGTACAGAAAGTCTTACTCGGAGCGGTAGGATGAAGGCTTGATGTGTGTGTAGTGGAAACGCAAACCTGGCTTTGATACCAACTTGTAACACCCGCCCCTCCTGCTAGTAGGGTGGGGTTACTATACTACTTAACTATTTGCGGAAACATACATGCATATTAAAATTTCTTCTAAAGTAAAACAGCGGAAGTATCATGAAGTCATGCGGAACATTAACATAAATAAACTTAGTTCATGCCAACATAAAAAAAATAACATAAGCATGTCTTTTATTTGTCTTAGCCAAGCCACCACCACACACATCTCTTGCCTCTCCTGCGGCTCCCCTAGTTCATCCATTCTTTGCCCTTATCTGCGGTACAAGGAAAGTAAGCTATAAGCACACAGGCTAAGTAAGATCCTTTCCTACTCACAAAAACCATATATTAAAGCATAATCACATAAGCATATGATGATGGAAACATAATCATCTAACATCATATTGTGAAAATATAGCATCATAACATATCATCTCATAAAAATCATCATGTTATATCATATCGTAAATCATAAGAGCATCATGTTATATAAATCATAAGGGCATAGCATATCATAAAGAAATATCATGATGTGTCATATCATCAATAAAAGAACATCATGTCATACAAATCATAAAAGCATATCATATCATAAATCATAAGAGCATCATGTCATATAAATCATAATGCATAGCATATCATGTCATAAATCATATCATACAAGATGTCTTTTAAAACATGTGTCATGTCATATGCAAGATGTCTTAAAACATATCATATAGTACTTGAACATAGTATCATCATGAGGGCCCGGCTTGTACCACATACATACATAAATGTGCGCAATCCCTAGGACAGGGTAGCTAGCCCTGAACCAACTAGGGATCTAGGTCCGTACTACGACCGTCGACCTAGGGGCGTACTAAGGAGTCCATCCCTTTACTAGACCCGTTCATAGTCCGTCGGCCTAGGGGCGCTTATGGAGCCCACCCTTGTTACAAGCCATACAAAGTAAAATAGCATAACATGGTTCATGTCATAACATAGCATATCATATCTTATCATATCATGAAGAGTGCTCTTAGTCCCCAAAGGGAAGCAACCCTTAGGTCTTCACTTATCATATCATAAAGAGTGCTCTTAATCCCAACAAAAAGGGAAGCAACTCTTAGGCCTTTGCTTATCATATCATAAAGCATGCATACTTGGGCATATAGCACATCATAAGAGACATTATTATGCATGGATCATAAGCATACATAAATGAGCATATAATTTGTCATATCATAAAACATGCATACTTGAGCACATAGCACATCATAAGAGACATTATCATGCATGGTTCATAGGTATACATAAATGAACACATCACCTATCATAGAAAAGACATAATCATGCATGGAATCATTAAATAACATCTCTTAATTCATAACGTAGCATGTAAGGCACATCTAGCTCCTAAACCCATCATGGACGAAAGTTCAAAGAGTATGAACTTAAATTCTAGACAACATACAAGCATAAGAATCTCATGTTAACTTCATATCATATCATAAGGAAAGTCATAAGCATGTTAATCCAATTTTTAAGCCTTCCTAGGTCTTGATCCTTATCATGGCCGAAAGTTTATGAAGAAGGAAAAAAAGCTCTAAACAACATACAAGCATGAATATCAAGCTAATTTCATATCATATCATAAGGGGATCCATGAGCATGCTAGATTTAATTTTTTTAAGCTTCCTTGAACCCTATCAATGTTCATGGCCGAAAGTCTCATGGAGAGGAAAAATAAGCTCTAACAACATACAAGCATAAATATCTAACTAAATTCATATCATATCATGAGGGGATCCATGAGCATACTAGATTTAATTTTAAGCATCCTTGAACCTAGTAATGTTCATGGCCGAAAGTTTCATGAAGAGGAAAATCAAGCTCTAAACAACATACAAACATAAATATCTAGCTACATTCATATCATATCATGAGGGGATCCATGAGCATGCTAGATTTAATTTTAAGCTTCCTTGAACCCTAGTAATGTTCATGGCCGAGAGTTTCATGAAGAGGAAAATCAAGCTCTAAACAACATACAAGCATAAATATCTAGCTACATTCATATCATATCATAAGGGGATCCATGAGCATGATAGATTTAATTTTAAGCTTCTTTGAACCCTAGAGATGATCATGGCCGAAAGTTTCATGAAGAGGAAAATCAAGCTCTAAACAACATACAAGCATAAACATCTAGCTACATTCATATCATATCATAAGGGGATCCATGAGCATGCTAGATTTAATTTTAAGATTCTTTGAACCCTAGAAATATTCATGGCCGAAAGTTTCATGAAGAGGAAAATCAATCTCTAAACAACAAACAAGCATAAACATCTAGCTACATTCATATCATATCATAAGGGGATCCATGAGCATGCTAGATTTAATTTTAAGCTTCTTTGAACCCTAGAAATGTTCATGGCCGAAACTTTATAAAGAAGAAGATCATGCTCTAAACAACATACAAGCATAAATATTTAGCTAAATTCATATCAAATCATAAGGGGATCCATGAGCATGCTAGATTTAATTTTTTAAGCTTCCTTGAACCCTAGTAATGTTCATGGCCGAAAGTCTCATGGAGAGGAAAAATAAGCTCTAACAACATACAAGCATAAATGTTTAGCTAAATTCATATCATATCATGAGGGGATCCATGAGCATGCTAGATTTAATTTTAAGCTTCCTTGAACCCTAGTAATGTTCATGGCCGAAAGTTTCATGAAGAGGAAAATCAAGCTCTAAACAACATACAAGCATAAATATCTAGCTACATTCATATCATATCATGAGGGGATCCATGAGCATGCTAGATTTAATTTTAAGCTTCTTTGAACCTTAGAAATATTCATGGCCGAAAGTTTCATGAAGAGGAAAATCAAGCTCTAAACAACATACAAGCATAAACATCTAGCTACATTCATATCATATCATAAGGGGATCCATGAGCATGCTAGATTTAATTTTAAGCTTCTTTGAACCCTAGAAATGTTCATGGCCGAAATTTTATAAAGAAGAAGATCAAGCTCTAAACAACATACAAGCATAAATATTTAGCTAAATTCATATCATATCATAAGGGGATCCATGAGCATGCTAGATTTAATTTTAAGCTTCTTTGAACCCTAGAAATGTTCATGGCTGAAACTTTATAAAGAAGAAGATCAAGCTCTAAATAACATACAAGAATAAATATTTATCTAAATTCATATCATATCATAAGGGGATCCATGAGCATGCTAGATTTAGTTTTAAGCTTCCTTGAACCCTAGTAATGATCATAGCCGAAACTTCAAGGAAGTGATCCTAGGTTTTTAAGCATTCTAACCTCATGGAATATACGTAAACAACTTGTACCACAGGTGAGGGGATACTTACAACTTGTCGCTTGTTTTTCCTAAAGAAAGTGGTACCCTTGTGAGGAGGAAGAAGGAGCTTCTCTTCCTAGTTCTCCCTTTTGTTTTCTCTTTCTTGTAAGGAGTAAACCTTGAGACTCCCTCTTAGGAATTAGTTTTCTTGGAGAGAAAACCTTAGCTTGGATTTTGGAAATGAGGGAGAGAGAGGTTTAGGTTTTGGTGGAGAAGGAAGGAGGAGAAAGAAGGAGGAGGAAGAAGAAGGAGGAAGAATTAACAAATTTTTCTTTCCCTTTTCTTCTCTCATTCCTATTTATTCCCCATGTAAATGAAATATGTCCTCATTCATCCCCTTAACTCCTCTATCTCTTCACTTTCTTAATTCCCACGAAATTAGAGGAAAAGAAGGAAGGAAGGCAACTTGGCTTTTGCTTGCTTCTTTTCTTAACCAAGAGGAAGAGGAGGTAAGCTACTTGATTTTCTCTTGTTCCTTTACTTAACTACCTTCTTACTTTTAACTATAATTTCCATTCTTTTCTATTCATCTATTATTCATTACTCTAATGGTTACCATACACCAATTTAACTCTATCATTTGTGGGAGGTTCAAGGTTCAAACCTTAACCTCACTTTCTTTTTATTTCATTTTGGTTTCTATTTCCATTCCTCTTTTTTTTTCCTTTTATTCTAAAAGAAAAATACTCATAGGTATAGTTTATCATTTCATGGGTGTTACAGGCCGGCCAAGACAAACTTGGAGCCCAAGCTAGGGCCGGCTAAACCAAGGTTAGATGGGTTCAAGTTGTGGCCGGCCCTAGCTTGGAGCCCAAGCAAGGGTGGCCGACCACATTCACATTGAAAGAGAGTTTTAAAATATAAATCTTTCTTTTTATAGCTTTCTACAAAGGATTAAGAGAAAGGTTTAATATCTTTCCTTATTTGTAGTTAAAAGGAAGATTTTAATTTTTGGTAAATTTTAAATCTTTCCTTATATGGAAGTCATGGTTTTAAAAGAGAGTTTTAAATTTATAAATCTTTCCTTTTATAGCTTTCTACAAAGGATTAAGAGAATTGTTTGATATCTTTCCTTATTTGTAGTTTAAAGGAAGATTTTAATTTTTGATAAAACTTTCCTTTTTGTAATCATCCACATGTTTTAAAAGAGAGATTTTATTTTATAAAACTTTCCTTTTATAACCAACCATGAAGAGATTTAAAGAAAGAAATTTTTTTAATTAAAATTTCTTACTGGAAACAATTAAGGAAGTTTTAATTTTTGTGTAAAACTTTTCTTGTTTGGAGAACAAGGTAGGGGTCGACCATTAAAGGTTTATAAGGAAGTTTTAATTAAATTTTCCTTCTTAGACATTGGCAAGGAATATAAGGAAGTTTTAATTATGTTTAAAACTTTCCTTATTTACCAAGACCAAGGAATATAAAAGAGAGAGTAGAGGCGCCTCACCTCACAACAACACATCTATTATTCCTCTCCTCTCTTCCTTGGTGGTGGCCGACCCTCTTCTTCCCCTATTCTTATTCCTTGGTGGCCGGCGACATCTCATCTCTAGGAGTTGTTGGTGGCCGGATCTTGTTAGTGGAAGAAGGAGAGATAGGAGACATTGTTTCTTAGCATCCCTTGGATCTTGGTTGGTGGCCAAAGTTCTTCATCTCTAGGAGATTGTTGGTGACCGAAACTTGGAAGGAAGAAGAAGGTATTGGTGGAGTCTCATCTTGGTAGATCATCGCCCACACGACACCCAAGATAAGAAGAGGAATACAATAGAAGATCGTGAGGTCTATAAGATACAAAAGGTATAACTAGTTATTTAACTCCGCAACATAACTAGTTCATCTTTTGTATAGATCTTGAAAAACCAAACACAAGAGGCTATAGGTTTTTAGTTATCATTTTTGTAATCAATTTTTCATTTTGATTTCATGTTTCGATATTGTGCTTCTATTGAGGTCTTCGTAGTTAAACCTAGGTTACTTAAGAAGTTTAAATATCCGATTTCTTTGAAAGACTTTGTTTAGGCAGTGGTGGATGCTCCCATACCAAGAAGGTCATGTGTCTTGCCACGTTTGACCTGGAAGCCGATCCTTGAAATGGATATTTGATCAACTTCTATAATATGGTTTAACTTAAGAAGAACACATCGGTTAAATTTAGAGTAAGAATGTTAAGCATCCTTCCTAATCCAAATTTAACTTCTGAAGGACAACTTGGATTAATAATGTTAAGTTTTGTTTGCAATCCAAGTTAAACTTTAGTAGAGCACAAGGGTAGCTAGGAAAGTTCTATGCTTGTAGAAAATTTTTGTACAGGGGAACTAGAGCGGTCTCTAAGTATAGCAAACAACAATTGGTATCAGAGCTAGGTTTAGCCTCTATGTGTTTGGTTTTAGTTTAATTATGCACATGTCATACATATTTTAGGCAGGATAATAGTAGGATGTGCAAAAAGATTAACTCTGTGGTTGTAGGCTCCAACTATTATGACCTATTGTGATTGTGTGTGATTGGACCCTCGGACATGTCGAGGGCATTTTATGTGTGTGCATGATTGTACTTATTAAATACAGCAGGAGCTGTATTAGTTTTAGAATTTTATATTTTTGTTCAATCTAGACTTTATGTACATTCCTTAGAGGAATATAGGATCGATATATGTAAAATTCTATTTTGTCGAGGATCGTATACTTGCGAGGAGTGGTGCTATTTGAGGACCAGAGGCGCAGTGGAAAAAAAAGCTCGATGGACGCGACAACATGAGCCCTAGGGCTGGCGGCTAGTTTTGATGACTGCTAGGGCTGGTAGAACACGGAGGACAGTGATGGAAGATGTCATAATAGTTGGAAAATTATTTTTCTATATTTATTGATTTTTATTTACTATGATGTTGTGTGTGCATGTGATGTGTGCTTGCATGATAAAATCCTCATCTTAAAAAAACTAAGTGGGAGAGGGATTAGTAAATAAATTCCACGGTCTCCATTACTAGTTTGTAAGTGATGCAAATAAACTTGTGTGTTGGTTCTGAGTGCCTCCCTCCACAACGGATGAGTTTGTTTGCAGATCACTAGATCAAACTTCCTAAATGGATGATTATAGGAAATTATTTAGGAGTGTGTGATCTTCTCCAACTGAAGAGGCACAATCCTATTTAATGGACTAAGTATCAAATAATGGTATACACTTAGGTGCATTTAATAGTATCCTCCCCAATGGAGTCACTGCTATTATTTGTGTGACCAAAGGAATACCAACTATTAATTTGTCATAAATCTAGGTAAAACCCCCTCTTACAAATGTCTGAATTTGTATACGTCCACACAAACGTGGCATACAAAATTCACAGTGTTTGAGGTAATTTTATTTGTGATAAAGTTAGGTTGACAAAATAAAATGGGTAAAACTTCCTCTTACAAACAATTGAATTTGTATACGTCCACACTAACGTGGCATACAAAATTCATGGTGTTTGAGGTAATATAAGGTTGACAAGATAATTAATGGGTAAGACCCTCCTCTTACAAATGTTTGAATTTGTATACATCCACACTAACGTGGCATACAAAATTCACGGGGATTTTGAGGTGTTGGTCTTGACCAAATATTTTTGTGATTCTTAGGGTTTCAAATGTTTTTCAATCCCCTAGTTGTTATACTATAGAATAGACTTAGTAGTCTCAATTATAATGATTGAAAATAAAACTTGGACACTAAGGTGGACTATCCTCTCAGAACTGAGAACAATAAAGGTGTATTTTATTCATTAGTTGTTGAAACATGTTTAGTGGTGTTATCTACCGGTAGCTGGTGTGTAGATACGGGAGCCACTGATCATGTCTGTAATTTATTGCAAGGGTTCCAGGAAACCCGACAACTATATGAAGAGGAAATCACCATCTACATGGGCACTGCTGCAAATGTAGCAGTTGTTTGGGAGATGTTTATCCTCTGATAGGAATAAAACATGAATTTTGAGAAATTATCTTTACGTACCAAGTTTTAGAAAGAACTTGATTTCAGTTTCTAAACTATTCAAAGAACTTGATATTCTATCTCTTTTGATGACAAAGTTGTTTCCAAGAAAAAGAGGAAAGTTATCTATTCTGGTACGTTGGTTGGCAATTTATATATTCTAAATCCAATAACTCCCATGATGCAACAAATGAAAATTAATAACACGTCTTCTAACTCTAATAAGAGAAAGCAACCTTTGGAAATGAACCAATCATATCTTTGGCATCTAAGGCTAGGTCATATTAACTTGAGTAGGATTCAAGGATAATAACCGATGAACTTTTGGGTTCATTAGTGGTGGAAAACTATCCAACCTGCGAGTCTTACTTGGAAGGAAAAATGACCAAGAAGCCTTTTAAGTCTAAGGGGTACAGAGCCAAAGATGTGTTGGAATTCGTTCATTCTGATTTGTGTGGACCTATGACTATCCAGGCAAGAGGTGGTTTCGAATATTTCATTTTTTTTATAGACGACTATTTGAGATACGGGTGCATTTACTTGATGCCTCACAAGCTGATGTGGAGAAACGTAAAGGTAAAAGTATCAAGTCACTACGGTGAGATCGTAGTGGCGAGTACCTCTTAGGAGAGTTTAGGAGTCACTTATCAGAAGTTGGGATTCAATCTCAACTGACTGCACCTGGTACACCCCAACAGAATGGTGTGGCAGGATGAAGGTATAGAACTCTTATGGAAATGGTTAGATCAATGATGAGTCATTCAGAATTACCAAATTTATTTTGGGGATATACTCTGGAAACGATAATGAAATAGTACCTTCTAAAGTTAGAACCCTCTAATCCCATAGAATTGTAGAATGGGCGTAAGCCTAGTCTGAAGGATATTCGGATTTGGGGTAGTCCAGCACATGTACTGAAGGGAGACACTGATAAGTTGGATAGAAGTTCACTTGTTTGTGGGTTATCCTAGAGAAACGAAAGGAGGTTTATAGTCCTAAAAATCAGAAGGTCATTATTGGCACCAATGCTTGATTTTTAGAAGAGGACTATGTAATGAACGACAAGAACATGAGTAAAATTGTTCTTAAGGAAATAATAAAGGGCACGTCTATTCTAGTACCAACAATACAAGATGAGATACAACAAGAAACTACAACACGTGTCACAAATGATGCACATGCCTCGCCATAGTGGGAGGGTTGTCAGGCAACCTGAAAGATTCATATTTTGGGAGAGTCTTTGGACTTGATCCCTGGTGAACATGAACCTGATCCCCAGACATATGATGAAGCACTCCAAGATAAAGATGCAGCATCTTGGCAAAGAGCAATGAATATAGAAATATAATCTATGTATTCTAATAAAGTCTGGGAGCTTGTAGAACCACCAAATGGTGTAAAAGTCATTGGGTGTAAATAGATCTACAATAGAAAAAGATGGACAGATGGGAATGTGGAAACCTTCAAAGCAAGGCTTGTTGAAAAAGGGTATCGATTATAAGGAAACCTTCTCACTGGTAGTCATGCTTAAGTCTATCTAGATTCTTTTATCTATTGTTGCTCATATGGATTATGAGATTTGGCAAGTGGATGTCAAGATAGCTTTTCTTAATGGAAGTCTTGAAGAAAGTATCCATATGAAGCAACCAGAGGGGTTCATTGCAAAGGGCAAACAACATCTTGTATGTAAGCTCAATCGGTCTATTTATGGACTGAAGCAAGCTTCAAGGTCTTGGAACATCCGATTTAATAAAGTAATCCAGTTGTATAGATTTATTCAGTGACCGGATGAGTCTTGTATATACAAGAAGTGTGATAGAAACGTGGTGCTATTTCTTGTACTATACGTAAATAACATTTTTGTTAGTTGGAAACAATATCAAAGTGTTGTCGGAAGTAAGGGTATGGATGTCCAAGCAATTCAATATGAAGGACTTGGGAGAATGCGCACATATTCTGGGGATCAAAGTAATAAAGGATCACAAGAAAAGAATGTTGTACTTATCCCAAGCTTTATATATCGATACACTCCTAGCTCATTTTAGCATGCAAGACTCCAAGAAAGGTTTTCTACCTTTTAGGCATGGAGTATCTTTATCTAAAGAGATGTCTCCAAAGACATCAAAAGAGATAGAAGAAATGAAGACAGTTCCTTATGCTTCAGCTGTAAGAAGCCTAATGTATGTTATGTTATGCATGAGACCGGATATCTGTTTTGTTGTAGATATGGTTAGCAGATATCAAAGTAATCCAGGACAGGGACATTGGACTGTTGTAAAGCATATAAGGACTAGAGCTTATATGCTGGTTTACCAAGCAGATGATTTACTCCCTGTGGGTTACACAGATTCTGACTTCCAATCAGATAGGGACAATAGTAAGTCAACCTCGGGGTTTTATGTTTACTTTAGTAGGTGAAGCCATAACAATGGAGGAGTGTTAAGCATAAATGCTTTTCAGACTCCGCCATGGAAGCTGAGTAAGTGGCAGCCTCTGAGGCAACCATAGAAGCTATATGGCTCAGATACTTCATGATGGACTTAGATGTGATTCCTGGTTTACCCAAAATTATTACAGTGTATTGTGATAATGAGTGGTGCAGTATCAAACTCGAAGGAACCACAAGCTCATAAGGCAAGTAAACACATAGAGCGCAAGTACCACCCAATACGAGACATCGTATAATGAGGAAAAGTTGTTGTCGCCTAGATTGCATCAGATGATAACCTGGAAGATCCTTTCACTAAGGCCCTTAAGGAAAGAACTTTTGATGGGCATGTTGAGGGGTTGGGAATCAGATGTATGGCAGGGTATATGGCAGCATAGTCTTTTAGTATAAGAGAGAGATTGTTGGAATGTATACTAAAAACCTAGCTTTTGTATAAACATTTATTTAGAAATAAGAATCACATTGGTCAAATGTCTACATTTATGCTAAGTGTATTTGTCCATTTAATTTATATTGTAGATAACATGGTGTGAGGAGACACACAAAAGTTTATGTTATCAGTTCCTTATAAATTATAAACAGTTGTTCACAACCAAGATGGAATGGGACAAACCATTGGAGTGGTTGTAGTGTAATTAGGTATTAGTTTATCTTGACTAATAAATTATACTAGTACACTATGAGTGTATTGAGCAGGACCATCTGAGGTAGTATCTTTTTATACTGACTATATAAAAGAACAATACCTCTGTTATTATGGAAGTGTGTGCTCTTAATCATGATATAATAACAAGCACGTATACTTAATATTTATTTCTTTAATTTATCAAAGTATGCGATTTAGCTCGTTAAATCAATAGGCTCGATAAGTTGGGAAATGATATTATTTATATGGTGTGTTGTTGATTATAGAATAAAACTGTGTTCTAGTAATCTAGGATGATGATGTCCCCTTGAGGAGCTCATAAGGATTGTCATGTAAACCCTGCAGGTGGACCTAGTCCAGCATGATAATGAAGTTGAGTGGTACTACTCTTGGAGCTAGATATTAATTAAGTGAGTTGTAAGTAACTCATTTAATTAATGGGCATTCGATATCTTAAACACAGGGAGACTAATACACTCATGATAAGAAGGAGCTCATATAGTAATATGGGATTGGTGCGCTAGTGCAATAATAATTCTTTAGTGGAATGAGATATTATTGATGAACTTAAGTTGGGTGTTCGGGGCGAACACGGGAAGCTCAAGCTCATCGAGAGACCAAACCAATTCCTCCTCTCAGTCCATATTATAGCCTCTTATTTATAAAGTCTTATATCCACCAAACCCAACTTCTTACCCACCTTAAGGTGGCCGGCCAAGCCAAGCTTGGAGCCCAAGCTAGGGTCGGCCAAACCAAGGTTAGATGGGTTCAAGTTGTGGTTGACCCTAGCTTGGAGCCCAAGCAAGGGTGGCCGGCCACATTCACATTGAAAGAGAGTTTTAAAATATAAATATTTCCTTTTATAGATTTCTACAAAGGATTAAGAGAAATGTTTGATATATTTCCTTATTTGTAGTTTAAAGGAAGATTTTAATTTTTGGTCAATTTTAAATCTTTCCTTATATGGAAGTCATGGTTTTAAAAGAGAATTTTAAAATTATAAATCTTTCCTTTTATAGATTTCTACAAAAGATTAAGAGAAAGGTTTAATATCTTTCCTTATTTGTAGTTTAAAGGAATATTTTAATTTTTTATAAAACTTTCCTTTTTGTAACCATCCACATGTTTTAAAAGAGAGATTTTATTTTATAAAACTTTCCTTTTATAACCAACCATGAAGGGATTTAAAGAAAGAAATTTTTTTAATTAAAATTTCTTACCGGAAACAATTAAGGAAGTTTAAATTTTTGTTTGAAACTTTCCTTGTTTGGAGAACAAGGTAGGGGCTGACCATTAAAGGTTTATAAGGAAGTTTTAATTAAATTTTCCTTCTTAGGCATTGGCAAGGAATATAAGGAAGTTTTAATTATGTTTAAAACTTTCCTTATTTACCAAGACCAAGGAATATAAAAGAGAGGGTAGAGGTGCCTCACCTCACAACAACACATCTATTATTCCTCTCCTCTCTTCCTTGGTGGTGGTCGACCCTCTTCTTCCCCTATTCTTCTTCCTTGGTGGCCGGCGGCATCTCATCTCTAGGAGTTGTTGGTGGCCGGATCTTGTTAGAGGAAGAAGGAGAGATAGGAGACATTGTTTCTTAGCATCCCTTGGATCTTGGTTGGTGGCCAAAGTTCTTCATCTCTAGGAGATTGTTGGTGGCCGAAACTTGTAAGGAAGAAGAAGGTTTTGGTGGAGTCTCATCTTGGTAGATCGTCACCCACACGACGTCTGAGATAAGAAGAGGAATACAATAGAAGATCGTGAGGTCTATAAGCTACAAAAGATATAACTAGTTATTTAATTCTGCATCATAACTAGTTCATCTTTTATATAGATCTTGAAAAACCAAACACAAGAGTCTATAGGTTTTTAGTTATCGTTTTTGTAATCGATTTTTCGTTTCGATTTCATGTTTCGAAATTGTGCTTCTATTGAAGTCTTCGTAGTTAAACCTAGGTTACTTAAGAAGTTTAAATATCCGATTTCTTTGAAAGGTTTTGTCTAGGCAGTGGTGGATGCTCTCATACCCAAGAAGGTCATGTACCTTGCCACGTTTGACCTGGAAGCCGATCCTTGAAATGGATATTTGATCAACTTCTGTAATATGGTTTAACTTAAGAAGAACACATTGGTTAAATTTGGAGTAAGAATGTTAAGCATCATTCTCAATCCAAATTTAACTTCTGAAGGACAACTTGGATTAATAATGTTAAGTTCTGTTTGCAATCCAATTTGAACTTCAGTAGAGCACAAAAGTAGCTAGGAAAGTTCTATGCTCATACAAAATTTTTGTACAGGGGAACTAGAGCGGTCTCCTGGTATAGCAACCAACACGCACATCATACCCCTAGACATAAACCTTTGCTTGTCCTCGAGCAAAAACTGCATCTAAATTCATGTGGTTAAATAGTGTATCATAAACTCTAGCAAGTTAATCTAATCCTATCAAATTATTTTATTGATGAGCAAGATATAAAAGTTGTTTGAGTATGACCTAAGTAATAGTTCTCCGTGCTCAATGCAATAATGAGTCGTCATAAAACTGTGTTCCTTGTGCTTCTAGCGATAGACACTTACCTGCCACACGCATGGTTCATATCTCTAAAACTACATAAGGTCTCAAAGGACTACTCAGGATCAAGAGAAACATAATATTTATTTTCCTAGTAACTCAACTTAGTTTCAAAGGGGTAAATTGTTGGTTTTCATTCATGATAACTATTTTTTATCCCTTGTTTATCTGATTTTTATTTTTCCCCTTTTCTTTGTGCTTTAAAAGTGTAGCACTAACACAAATACAAATATATATGCAAATGTAGGGATTTTGATTTTTCCAAGTGAGTTGCCATGATCTGAGATCATCCAATAACCAAAATATAATTAAGAGGTCATCTTAGAAACACAAGTAGTAGTCCAGTTCTATGAATTATAACTATTTTCAGAGTTATCTATCATCAATACTAGATATAGTGTATAGAAATCCTAAAACATGGTCGATAGTTAAACTTTTACAGTAAAACCATTGCTCATTTCGTTGTATTATAGATAGGAAAAGATAAATCACTAAACATACTAGTACCATAAGTAACCAATAAACCACATGAAATCTAGAACAAAAGTGCTAGTATTTTGCATTAAGGAATAAGTAATCATGACGTGATGAATGATGCAACTAGAGAAAAATGTTTATTATGCACAAAAGAGGAATACAACAAAAGCTAAACTAAACCCAATGCATCTAATGCATCCCCTGAGACTTAAATTTGTCATTGTCCTACTGAAAACTAAAAATAATGTGGAGGAGATTAAAAGTAAGAGAAGTTACCAAATGATGTGTGTCAAATACCCACATCATTAACTTCTCCATCATGTAGTTGCACTCCTAATCTTTGAGTCCTATAAAAGAAGATAGAGGATATGGGCTTATTATAAAGAAAGAAATGAAACTAGAAAGAACTAAAGACATAAAGAAAATAAGAAATAACTTGGGTTGCCTCCCAAGAAGAACTTATTTTAGGTCATTAGCTCGACCACCACATTATTAGGCTCATCGAAATCACGATTTTGTCGGAGTGAGAAACTTTCTAACTTTTCTACCAATGACCTATATTATTATGAAGAGAGCTATCATCATAAGAGCAATGTAGTATATCACCGCCCTCTTCATCTTCGTCTCCTTAAGAGTTCTTTCCAGCGGTCAGAGATGGGTCAATGTGAGCTCCCAATTTTTGGCCTCTTGAAAACCTGCACACCCACAGGAAAAGCATACCTCCCACATACATATTAAATAAGTAAGAACTAGAACCATATGAAGTTTTGTTAAGCAGTTATAAGAAATAGAATCACATCCAACAGAATAATTCATAGGTACCTCTATGAAGTTTCTAAAAGATCATAATAATTATTAACCTTACATTGCTGAAAGGTACCTGAAAGTTCCAAACTAGTGGATGTGACTTCTTCTAGATCTTGTAGTGGCTCTATCTCTGACTCAAGTAGTGGTGTCTCTAAAAGTGTTGATTCTTGGGACTTTGCTTCCATTGCACAAGTCCCTACATATTTATCATCAACGAATTCCATTCTTACAATTTCCATGGTGTCAATTGGTTGTGTGATTAAAGGAGGTGATTCTTGGGACATTTCTTTCATAGTACATGTCCCTACACTTTTATCTACCGCATCATCATCAAAAATGGGGAAGAGTCCACTATCATCAATATTATCAACTAAAGGATCGACAACTTCATCAAAAAAATCTTCATCAATTTGTCTCAACATTCGTGCAAAGTAGATCCGTCATTGAACCATTAGCTCTTCAGAAACTTGTGTTGTGGTTGGGTCTTGGGAGTCCTCTGATGTGCGTAAATATTATGATCGTTTATACATGTTTTAACGCACATTCACTTGCTTTATACGTATATATTCTTTGTATGATCGCCTCTTTTATCATATACTCATCATATATACTCTTTTGTTCGGATATCTGCTCTTTGTTTAGTTTTGTGTTGACAGGGATAACTTTCGGAGCAAAAATAGCGATTGTCGACGTACTAGAATGACCCAGAGAACACGGCTGTGTGGCCAAATAGAAGAAGGAAACTGCACGGCCATGCAACTCTTGCACGGCCGTGCGGCCAACCCAGAGGTAGATCAAAGCATGGTCATGTATACTTGCACGGCCTTGCCCCCCACGACCGAAGCCAAGCAAGGAACGACCATGCAACCCTACACAGCCATGCCCCAGGAACTGAGCCCGAAGTACACACAGTCGTGCCAATTGGCACGGCCATGCAATGCGACCAGAGACAAGAAAGGGCACAGTCGTGCCATATTGGCACGGTCGTGCCGCCACAGTTGTGCCCTAGCCTATAAAAGGGTTTTAACCCTTTTCCTCAAGGGGGAGAAGAGAGCGGTCGGGGGAGAATCACATTGGTGTCATTCCACGCCATCCAGGACATCAGTCCAGTAATCTTTCATCACCACATCAACTTCAGAAATAAAGGATTGGATCCGAAGATCACTCGTCTCGTTGGATAAGCATACTTCTTCTTTCTCTATTCGTGTTTGAGAATTGTATGTTTAAACACACTATGTCTTCGGGTTTTTCTCTGGCGTCTATGGAGTAGAGTCCTTGTTCTAGGATGAGGGAGTAATTATGGATCAGTTTTGATGTAATACTCATATTTATGCCTTATTTCATTGGATGATTTCGCTTGCTTTGTTTCGACTACTCGATCTCTATATCATGTTGATTGATTGTGTAGGAATTGCCAACCTCGTAGAGGGAATATCTTAGATTGTACACCCGAGGGGCCCTAGTGACAGGGGTAACTCGTTCACGAACATCTAGGGTACTTCCTTGAAAGGAGAGGCAACTTCTCCACAAGGAAGTAAGAGACCAAACTAAGCTCCTTATTTCTATCCTTAATAACACCAATTAGAGTTGCGTTCTTGTGATCTATCGAGGTGCCCTAGTGATAGGGGTTAACCGTAACAGGATTTCATAAGGATCCTCTTTATTTGATACTTAAGGATAGTTGCTTTAGCTTCCGGCGAATGCATGCTGATGGACAATGAGTATAGGGTAGTATGTGATACATCAATACCACCACATGAAACTGAACTCCTAGAACTCTTAGAACTCTTCATAAACCAAGTTAATTACTTCTCGTTGCTAGTTCTCGTTTCTATTTCCTAATCTCTTTTTCTTTACATAGCTTACAGCCATCGGTAGTTTAGCTAATCTTAACTGAACCATTGCTAGTGTTTATAACCAGCCCTCGTGGGATCGATAATCTTTATTACTGACGATGAATCCGTGCACTTATAGTTTGTAACAAGTTTTTGGCGCCATTGCCAGGAACTGCGTTTATAACATTAGCGAAAATCATATTAGATTATACTAGACTTAGTTTTTTCTTTATCTTTCCTTTTTCTAATATTTTGCATTTTAGAGATAAATACTTTTATTTCTCTTTATTTTCTGTGTTCTTATTAAAAAGCCAAATATATATATATATATATATATATATATATATATATATATATATATATATATATATATATATATATATATATATATATATAAAATATTATTTCACTCTTTTCTTTATTATATTTCATATCTTTTTTTCGCATGTGAAGAGGTAATCTTTCAGGGCAGCTTCTATCGTTCGATCCAAAGATCGATAGAACTTTCTTGAGAAGAAGAAACCTTCAAAAAGCATTCCAAGCAGTACAAGAATCTTCAGAGATGGCTGAAAAATTGTTGAAGGACTATGTAGCACCTTATGCACGAGGGGTTCAGTCTAGCATCACTCGACCGCCAATCGAAACCAATAATTTTGAAATCAAGCCTGCAGTAATTAACATGGTTCAGCAGAATCAATTTGGAGGAAGACCACACGATGATCCAAACCACCACTTAGAGATTTTCTACGAGATTTGTGGTACCATGAAAGTGAACAGAGTCCCTCCAGAATCAGCAAGGTTATTGCTGTTGGAATGTATACTAAAAGCCTAGCTTTTGTATAAACAAAGAATCACATTGGTCAAATATCTACATTTATATGCTAAGTGTAGTTGTTCAATTAATTTATATTATAGATAACATAGTGTGTGGTGTCACACACAGAAGATTATGTTATCAGTTCTTTATAAATTATAAATAGATGCTCACGACTAAGATGGATAGGAACAAACCATTGGAATAGTCATAGTGTAATTTGGTATTAGTTTATCTTGACTATAAAATTACACTAATACACTCAGAGTGTATTGAGTTGGACCATTTAAGGTAAGTTCTTTTTATACTGACTGAATAAAAGAACAAGACCTTTGTTATTATGAAAGTGTGTGCTCTTAATCCTGATATAATAACAAGTACATATATCTAATATTTATTTCTTTGACTTATCAAAGGGTGAGATTTAGCTCGATAAATCAAAAGGCTCGATAAATTAGGAAATGATATTATTTATAGTGTGTGTTGTTGATTATAGAAGGAAACTGTGTCCTAGGAATCTAGGTTGACGATGCCCCCAAGAGGAGCTCATAAGGATTATCATATTAAACCCTGCAGGTGGACTTAGTCCAACATAACAATAAGGTTGAGTGGTACTACTCTTGGAGCTAAATATTAATTAAGTGAGTTGTCAGTAACTCATTTAATTAGTGGGCATTCGATATCTTAAACATAGGGAGATTAACACACTCATGATAAGAAGGACCCCATATAGTAATATGGGATTGGTGTGGTAGTTCAATAATAACTCTTTAGTAGTATGAGTTATTATTGATAAACTTGAGTTCGGTGTTCGAGGCAAACACGGGAAGCTCAAGTTCATTGGGAGACCAAAACTAATTTCTCCTCTCGGTCCCTGTCGTAACCTCTTATTTATAAAGTATTATACCCACCCATATCCACCTTCTTACCCACCTTAAGGTGGTCAGCCAAGCCTAGTTTGGAGCCCAAGCTAGGGCCGGCCAAACCAAGGCATGATGGGTCAAGGTGTGGTCGGCCCTAGCTTGAACCCAAGCTTAGGTGGCCGACCAAAATAAAATAAAAGGGGAGTTTAAATTTAATTCTTTCCTAATGTGGAAGACATGATTTTAAAAGAGAGTTTTAAAATTAAATCTTTCCTTTTATAGCTTTCTACAAAGGATTAAGAGAAAGGTTTGATATCTTTCCTTATTTGTAGTTAAAAGGAAGATTTTAATTTTTGATAAAACTTTCCTTTTTTGTAACCATCCTCATGGTTTTAAAAGAGAGTTTTAAAAATTATAAATCTTTCCTTTTATAGCTTTCTACAAAAGATTAAAAGAAAGATTTGATATCTTTCCTTATTTGTAGAATGAAAAGGAAGATTTTAATTTTAAGAAAACTTTCCTTTTTGTAATCATCCACATATTTTAATAGAGAGATTTTAATTTATAAAAGTTTCTTTTTATAACCAACCATGAAGGGAATTTTTAAAAGAGGAATTTTTATTTTAAAAATTTCCGGAAATAAATTAGGAAGTTTTAATTTTGTGTTTAAAACTTTCCTTGTATGGAGGACTTGTAGGGGTTGACCATTAGAGGTTTAATAAGAAATTTTTAATTAAATTTTCCTTCTTAAACATTGGCAAGGAATATAAGGAAGTTTTATTTATAAAACTTTCCTTATTTGCCAAGACCGAGGAATATAAAAGAGAGGGTAGAGGTGCCTCACCTCAACACAATAATATATCATCTATTATTCCTCTCCTCCTTGGTGGTGGTCGGCCCTTCATCTTTTCTCCTTCTCCTATTCTTTTTCCTTTGAGGCCGGCGGCATCTTCATCTCAAGGAACTTGGTGGTGGCCGGATATTGCTAGAGGAAGAAGGAGAGATAGGAGGCTTTATTTCTTGCATCCCTTGGAGCTTGGTTGGTGGCCAAAGTTCTTCATCTCTAGAAGACTCTTGGTGGACGAAACTTGCAAGGAGAAGAAGGAGACTTGGGTGGATTCTCGTCTTGGTAGATCATCGCCCACACGACGTCCGAGATAAGAAGAGGAATACGATAGAAGATTGTGACGTCTATAAGCTACATAAGGTATAACTAGTTATTAGTTTCCGCATCATAACTAGTTCATCCTTTTGTTTAGATCTTGAAATACCAAACACAAGAGGCTAGTGATTCTAGGTTTTTCGGATTTGTGATTTGATTTGTGTTTCTTTTGTTTTTCGATCTTGTGATTTGATTGTTCTTTTGGTTAAACCTAGGGTTACTAAAAGGAGATTAAATATTGAATTTCTTTGAAAGGCTTTATCGAGGCAGTGGTGGATGATCTCATACCCAAGAAGGCCTAGTGCCTCGCCATGTTTGACCTGGGAGCCGATCTCTGAAATAAATATTTAATTGAATTTGTAATATGGGTGGATTTGTATCAATAATGTTAAGCATCATTTGCGGTCCAAGTCTAAACCTCTAAGAATAGCTAAGTTAAATTTGGAATCAATAATGTTAAGTTCTGTTTGCGATTCCAAGTTTAATTTCTAAAGAACACAATAGGTTGTTAGGAAAGGTTCAGGACTTATACAAAAAATTTGTACACGGGAATCGGTACGATATTCCGAGTAGCAACCAACAATTGATCTTTGGATTCTCCTTGGAAGATAGAGCCAAGTAGTGGCTAAATTCCCTTCCAGCAAACAGTATAACATCTTGGGAGCAGTGTGAGCAGAACTTTTTGGATAAATTCTACCCGCTAAGCAAAACTGCCCACATGAGGAATTTGATTGCAAGCTTCAAATAGATAGACTTAGAATCATTATTTGAAGCCTGGAATAGATTCTAAAGTATGCTGAGACAGTGCTCCCATCATGGCCTTGAGAAATGGTTGGTTCTACACACATTCTACAATGGAATCAACTATCGCACAAAGGTGTCCCTCGATTCTGCAGCATGAGGAGCACTAATGAACAAGAGCCTTGATGAAGCTGAAGAGATCATAGAGAACGTGGCACAGAACCACCATCAGTGGGCAACATAAAGATCTGGTAGTTCTTTCTCAGAAAATCCAATAAAGGCGTCAGGAAAATTCGACATAGATGCAGTCACACTCATGTCTGCAAAATTGGACGCTCTGACCAAGAAGTTTAAGGCCATGGGAAACAACATGGCCAATGCAATAGTTTGTGTTTGCAAAACTTGCAGGAGTACGAATCATGCTCAAGATACTTGCCCCTTAGGGCCAATACAAGCACAGATAAACCAACTTGAGAAATGCGATGCAATAGTCAGTAACAACCAGAAGCAAAACAATCTATACTCCAACACATACAATCCAGGATGGAGGAATCACCCAAATTTCTCGTACCAGAACAATCAGGACCAAGGGCTAACAAAACAAAGCTATCAACTTGGGCAATAGAGCTACTCATCTAGACAACAAACTTATCAACAACAGTAACCTTTGCAACTGTCCAGAATCGAAAAGATGCTTGAAGAAGCTCTCTCAGAGCAAAAAGAGATGAAGAATGAAATCAAGCAATTGACTCAATGTTTGGAAAATTCCAAAAAACAACAGAAGATGCAAGACACTCAGATAGCCCAGATAACCCAGTCTTTCTCAAGAGCACAAGGAACATTTCCAGGAAAGCCCGATATAAACCCAGTGGAACACTACAACTGCATTGAGCTGAGGAGTGGACAAACTGTGGGAGACCCCCAAATCATTACTCAGAAAGGACTTGACTCAGAGGAAGATCCATCTCCCCTAATGCCCAATCAGATCCAGAACAAGGATGGAGAGGAGGTCACCAAGAAAGTTGAAGGAACTCTTCAAATTCTCCCACAAAGTCAGACAATTCCTTTCCCTCAGAAACTGATAACATCCCAGAAGGATGAAGAGTTCAACCGATTCCTGAAGAAGATTAAGGAAATTTGCGTAGAAGTACCACTGATAGATGCACTGCACCAAATGTTGAAGTTCACAAAGTTCTTAAAGGGTATTTTATCTAACAGGAGGCAGAAAGGTAACTTCGAGACCGTAACATTAACAAAAAGTTGCAGTGCTCTACTTATGGCAAACATTCCACCGAAACTTCAGGATCCAAGGAGTTTTTCCACACCTTGCAAAATCGGGTCTGAACTCATACAGAGAGCTTTCTAAGACTTGGGAGCCAGCGTTAGCCTACTGTCGTACTCATTATGTAAGAAGCTGGGACTCCAGAATATTAAACTGACTATTATGGCATTGCAATTAGCTGACCATCCATGTAGATACCCAATGGGGATAGTGGAAGACGTGCCAGTAGAAGTAGGCGGATGCATCATTCCCATAGATTTCATTGTCTTGGATAGAGAGGAGGATCCCAAGATACCGATCATCCTTGGAAGACCATTCCTTGCCACAGCTAGAGCCCTCATTGATGTGAAAAGTCACAAGTTATCCTTGGAGATTGGTAAAAAAAGGATTGAATTTGATTTATCTGATTCTTCTATCTGCGCCCCCTCTTCTCAGGGAAATTCTAGCAAGATGAACATACACAAAGTCGAGGAGTGCAGATTCCAACAGAGGTCCCCTCCAACGAGCAATAAGAAGTACATTTGTCCTACACGTACGAAACTAAAGATGCAGACTGGAGCATTAACCCTAAGAGGAGAGTCGTGCTTCCGTGGGTTTAGTCTACACTAGCTGAAATGGGGTCGAGCTAAGGACCTAAAACAAGCGCTTCTTGGGAGGCAACCCAAGGGTTTTTCATTCTAGTTCGTTGTTCTAGTTCTAGTAAGTTTAGTTGAGTACTTTTATTATTTCTTTATTTTTGGGTATTTATTTTCAGGATGTGCAGAGCCTCCACGAGCTGGCCGTGAGCGTTCCATGGGCATGGAGGCATCAGAGGAACCTGAATGGTGAAAGGTGAGTCACCATGTGCTTAAAAGAATCGGTCATGTGATCCCACACAGCCATGTGAAGCCAACAGAGGGACAAAGGCCACAGGCTGTGCAACCTTGCACGACCGTGTGGCCTGTGCAGAGAAGGATAGGACATCGACCATGCCATTTGACACGGTCGTGTGAGAGGACCAGTGGAGAAAGAGACTCAGGCTATGCCAATTGGCACGGTCATGCAATCAAAGCCGAGAAGAAGAAGGCTCAGGCCGTGCCAACTGGCACGGCCGTGCGAGCCAAAGGGAGACAAGAGGGGGTCATGCCAATTGGCACGACCGTGCAAAACAATACCTAACCCGACCGTGTCTATAAGACACGACCGTGCCCCTGCTCGTGTGCGCCACCCTCCCTTCTAAAAATCCCTAATCTCCACCTTATTCTCTCCCAAAAGCCTTCTCCTTCCCATTACACCTCACCAAACCCTAATCCCCACCTCTAAAGTTCTTCTTTGCTTAGATCTACACCTAGATCTAACACTTCTTCAAGCCACAAGTCCGGAAAGAGAGAAGCTCCCCTAGTTCTCTTCCTTCTCCTCCTCTTCCACCCTTAAGAACCATCTCCACCTACAACAAATTCTTCAAGGCTCACCTTGCACATCATGTCACAGATCTTGAAGAGACTTCATCGAGGAAGTGGTGGATTTTGTGAAGGAAATGCGTCGGGAGGTGACTGATATGGGTTAGGTTTTATGGATCCCCGATGAGGAAGGGAAAGGAGATAACCAAGTGGAGAAGGAAGATCAATATCGGCCGGGATATATCTCAAAGGAAGTAGGCTAATATCGGTCGGGATATACCTCAAATGAGGTAGGTCAATATCGATCGGGATATACCTCAGAGGAGCTAGGTCAATATCGGTCGGGATATGCTGCAAAGGAGGTAGGCCAGTATCAACCGGCGTATACCTCAAAGGAGATAGGCCAATATCGGCCGGGATATACCTCAAATGAGGTAGGCCAATATTGATCGGGATATGCCTCAAAGGAGGTAGGCCAGTATCAACCGGCGTATACCTCAAAGGAGGTAGGCCAATATCGGCCGGGATATACCTCAAATAAGGAGGTAGGCTAGTATCAACCGGCGTATACCTCAAATGAGGTAGGCCAATATCGATCGGGATATGCCTTAAAGGAGGTAGGCCAATATCGGCCGGGATATACCTCAAATGAGGTAGGCCAATATCGATCGGGATATGCCTCAAAGGAGGTAGGCCAATATCGGTCGGAATATACCTCAAATAAGGTAGGCCAATATCGATCGGGATATACCTCAAAGGAGGTAGGTCAATATCGGTCGGGATATGCCTCAAAGGAGGTAGGCTAGTATCAACCGGCGTATACCTCAAATGAGGTAGGCCAATATCGATCGGGATATGCCTCAAAGGAGGTAGGCCAGTATCAACCGGCGTATACCTCAAAGGAGGTAGACCTATATCGATTGGGATATACCTCAAAGGATGTAGGCCAATATCGGCCGGGATATACTTCTGAGTGAATAGACCAGTATCGATCGAAACATGCCTTTAGGAAGGAGAGCCAATATCGGTCGAGCTGAATAATACCTTGAAAAGATACTTGATAAAAATTACATACTTGATAAAATATAGCCTAGTGCTAGCTGGGATGGTAAACATAGAGGAGCACGGACGAGCATTATCCCAGAAGCCTCAAGAGAGGTAATAATAATTGATCAAATCTAGTTAAACCTAGCTCCGACCGATACAAGGAACATTGTTATATTAAGCTATCTGTGATATAGCAAAAATAGGAGGGGCGAGTAGGACCGATAGAAACACTTTAAAAGGACCTGTGACATAGGATAGAAGTAAATATTTTAAAATAG
Organism: Zingiber officinale; assembly: GCF_018446385.1. Lineage (NCBI taxonomy): Eukaryota > Viridiplantae > Streptophyta > Magnoliopsida > Zingiberales > Zingiberaceae > Zingiber > Zingiber officinale. The sequence goes on along the minus strand of NC_055997.1, from coordinate 42,705,451 downwards.
TTAATGAAGATATTTGTAGTATACGATTGTATAACAGGTGTTATATATTTGGCGGGAAATGTGTTTGTAGACTATTTTACAGGTACTAGACGACAAAGAAGGTCCATCTGGGGTACAAAAAAGATTCCTTAAAAGTCATTTACCACAAGTACGCAGCTTGCATCATCTCATAACAAACTATAACAAATCGAGGTCCACTTCATGACTACGGAGGTTATATGAAGTGGTATAAAAAGGGGAATCCTCTCCGTTGGCTAGGTAAGTTCACATCATTGTGCACATTCATAACCCTAATTTCCAACTACTGTTCATCATCTTCTTCTTCTTCCTTCTTCCACACCAAGAGAGATCACTAACTTGAGTGTCGGAGGGCCTAGCCAGGGATTCCCACCCCGGTCTTAGGTCACTGACGATAGTGTTGGTTGGTCTCTTGTGCGCAGGAGGCCTTGAAAGTTCCGGATCTGGGTTCTCTTCAATCGGATTTCTCTCTCGTCATCGAATCTTCACACGAGGAGGGCATTTGGTGACTCTATTCTTCCCGATCCGCTTTGGGTTTCTCGGATCGGTGTTCCGTGGGTATTATTCTTTACTGGCGGTAGGTTTTTTCTCCCGGCTCTCCGTCTTGTCAAGCTTCTCAGATAGGATCAAATTTGGCGTCGTCTGTGGGAACTTCACTTGAATCTGAGATTACAAGATGGAAGAGGCTGGAAAATCAAACCTACTCACCATTAGTCGTGAAGATCTAGATTTCCTCATTAATTCTCATGTACAAAAAGCCTTGCAACAACAACAACAACAACAACTTCAAGCTCATACTGGAGCTACTTTGCCAACAGCTCATAATCCAGCGATTTCAACCACTGAGCACTGGAAAGGAAAAGAGCCAAAAGAAGAAGAACATGCATATTTTCCTCCAGTTACGGTTTCTCCAACAAGGCGTTCACGAGCCTTTCTTCGCACTCTCATGGAGCAAGGGGGTCGAAGGCCCGTGTTCCAAGAATCTTCTGGCGAAGCACCAGATAGAGAAAAGCGTAAGATTAAAATGATAACTAGTGATAGCTCACTAGAAAAAGTCATCTCTCCATTCTCTCAAAGTGTACTGGATGATCCACTTCCTAAGCGGTATCAAAATCTTCAGATCGGCGAATATACTGTAACCATAGATCCAGAGGATCATCTATTGAAATTCGAGAATGTAGCATTATTACAACAATTCTCTGATGGGGTGAAATGTCGGATGTTTCTTACTACACTCGGAGGAGCCGCACAACGCTGGTTCAAGAAATTGCCAGAAAAATCTATCCGAAAATTTAAGGACTTCAAGAAAGTTTTTCTACATCACTTTTCTAGTAACAAAAGGAATCATAAGACTCCTTGGAGTCTATTTTCAATTAAGTAAGCATCCAAAGAATTCATCCGAGCCTATATCAAAAGGTTCAATCAGGTAGCTATCGATGTACCCAATGCTACTACTGAAATATTAGTGAGTGCTTTCTCCTAGGCACTACTTCTTCTCCTACTCCGATTAAGGAGAAAGATCCTACTCCTGTTCCTCCACCCAGAGGACCTCGGGCAGTTCATCCACCTCATCGCCATCCAGAATATTGCCCGCAAGCAGTACAGCATGTGGAGATTGTTGGGTTTTTCGGGCCGCAAAAACCGCTTTTTTTGCGTTGCGGAAACCCCGAAACCCCTATGCCACGGATCCGTGCAAAGAAATAAAATTATGTAAAACATTCATATACATGTTTTCTACTCCTAGATCTATATTAGATCTACAAAAGAAAAGGTTACCCTTGATGCGAAGCCCTTCGCGTAATCCCGCTCGTCCAAGGTTCGCCGGATCTCGAAAGTATCAAAATAGATACTTCTCTATGTGTATCCACACGAACGGAAGATGGAGAAAACAACTAAAAGGTGTGCTAGCACCCTTAAAAGTTTCAGCCAAGGAGGTGGAGGAGAGGGAGAATAAGATGAGAGCTTGAGAGGAGGAAAAAGATGAAATCAATTAGCACATAAAATGCACTCAATTTCATCATTAAGTGGCCGGCCAATTCAAGCCTTGTAACCCCCATGGAATATCAAAAGTCAAGTCTCTTGATCTCCTCCATGAGGTGACATTTGGTCAAGTCAAACTTGACCAAATGAGAAGTCTTGATGATGTGGCATTGGTCAAGTCAAAGTCAAGTCAAAACTTGACTCTTCATCTTCCTACTTAAGTCAAGTCAAACTTGACCACTTCTCTCCCTTGGTTGATCTAATCTAACCATTGGTTCAAGTCAATTTTAATTTTAATGAATCTCTATTCATTGAATTAAATTGATTCAATGAGTCTAAGTCCAAATTAGACTCATTTAATACATGAACCAAATTGAGTCCAACTCAATTAGCCTAATTTAGATTACTCTTAATCCAATTTGGTTCAACACATGAACCTAATCCTTTAGGTTCATCAAATGAACCTAATCTCCATCTAATTGTTCTTTGTGTGCGACCCTATAGGTTCTTGTAACGTTGGCAATGCTCCTAAACTCATTTAGGAGCATAAGTAATGAGCGGTATCTAGCAACACATCATTACTACCCAAGTTACAAGAATGTTGAGATCCAACATCACCTTGTGACTACTAATTGTGACTCTTAATAATATATGATATTGTCCTTCTATCCTAGACATCTAGATTGATCAATATGAGGCATAGACCGTGTCATCCTTTAATCAATCTAAATCTTGAACTCCAAGTAGACTCACTCGATCAAATGATCTCAATATCTTATATTGACTCATTTAGGCATGGTCATGCACTTAGTGGTCACACTCTATCAAGAATATCGATGTCTCTCCCGTCATATAGGAGAGATAGATCTCATCTACATCACTCACATCTCTCCGCATAATTTGTTACATACCCAGTAATCGCCTTTATAGTCCACCCAGTTACGAGTGACGTTTGACGAAGCCAAAGTATGTAACTCCTTATGTAGGGAACCATGGTGACTTCAGGTCCAAGGACTACTAGTCATACTAATAGCCACATGAGAAAGTATATGACACTCATATAACGATCCATGATACTTTCTCATGGCGGGTCATTCAGTATACATTCTCCAATGCATACCCATGTGTCAACTTGATATCTCTATATCCATGACCTGTGAGATCAAGTCATCTAGTTGACCTACATGCTAGTCTCGTCGCATTAACATTGTCCCTGAATGTTAATACTCGACTAGGAATGATTAAGAGTAGTGTTCCCTATATCATCTCACTATCGGTTCAACTAACCAATTGATATAGGTAAGAACCCTCTACTCAAGGACGCTATTATACTTAGTTATTTGGCACCAATACTAGTAAGTATAATAACCAAAACAAATGCCTTTATTTATATACAAGAATATGATACAATGAGTCCATACAACAATCATTAAATGATTGGCTCTAGGGATCTAACTAACAGTCTCCCACTAGCACTAGTGCCAATCAGTGTAGGCTCTAAGGCCTAATGACCTAGTGTGACCATCATGCTTTCTCTGTGCCAAAGCCTTGGTCAAGGGATCTGCGATGTTAGCCTCTGTGGGTACTCTGCAAATCTTCACATCTCCTCTATCGATGATCTCTCGAATGAGATGGAAGCGCCGTAGTATGTGTTTGGTCCGCTGGTGTGAGCGAGGTTCCTTAGCATTCGCAATTGCTCCATTGTTGTCACAATAGAGCTCAATAGGGTCAGCGATGCTAGGAACCACCCCAAGTTCAGTGATGAACTTGCGGATCCAAACTTCCTCCTTTGCTGCTTCTGATGCAGCAATATACTCGGCCTCTGTTGTAGAATCAACAACTGTGTCCTGCTTCGAACTCTTCCAGCTCACAGCACCACCATTTATGCAAAACATGAACCCTGACTGCGATCGATAATCATCCTGGTCGGTCTGGAAGCTGGCATCACTGTAACCCTTTACAGCTAGCTCGTCATCGCCTCCATATATCAAGAAATATTCTTTAGTCCTTCTTAAGTACTTAAGAATATTCTTGACCACTATCTAGTGACTTTCACCTGGATCTGACTGATATCTGCTCGTCATGCTCAAAGCATACAAGACATCAAGACGAGTACATAGCATGGCGCACATGATAGATCCTATGGCTGAGGCATAAGAGATCTGATCCATGCGGTCTCTCTCCTCTCTAGAAGAGGGGCCTTGAGTCTTCGAAAGACTCACGCCATGTGACATTGGCAGAAATCCCTTCTTGGAGTTATGCATGGCAAACCGTAGGAGTACCTTGTCAATATATGTACTCTGACTTAGGCCAAGCAATCTTTTAGATCTATCTCTATAGATCTGTATGCCTAGAATGCGGGATGCTTCACCTAAGTCCTTCATTGAGAAACAAGTCCCTAGCTAAGTCTTGACAGACTGTAGCAAAGGGATGTCTTTCCCAATGAGTAGTATGTTATCCACATACAATATGAGGAAGACAACTATGTCCCTTACAACCTTCTTGTAGACACAAGGTTCATCTTCATTCTTGATGAAACCAAACTGTTTGATTGCATCATCGAATCGAAGATTCCAGCTCCGAGAAGCTTGCTTTAGTCCATACATGGACCTATGCAGCTTGCATACTCTGCCAGTATGCTGTGGATCTGTGTCATGTACACATCCTCGAGTAGGTTTCCATTCAGAAACGCGGTCTTGACATCCATCTGCCATATCTCATAGTCATGGTATGCTGCAATAGCAAGCATGATCCGAATGGACTTAAACATCGCTACTGGAGAAAAGGTTTCATCATAGTCAATACCATGAATTTGCTTGAAACCTTTAGCTACCAAGCGACCCTTATAAATAAGTCCATCCATATCAGTCTTTCTCTTAAAGACCCACTTACACCCTATGGGTTTTACCCCTTCAGGTGGATCAACCAAAGTCCATACTTGGTTAGTGTACATGGATTTCATCTCGGATCTCATGGCCTATAACCATTTCTCGGAATCTGGTCTCATCACAGCTTCCTAATAGGAGGTAGGCTCATCCTCAATGAGCACAACGTCATCATGGTCAGACAAGAGAAATGAGTATCTCTCAGGCTGACGACGTACCCTATCAGATCTGCGAAGAGGTATGTCTACTTGAACTGGTTGTGGTTCCTCAACTCCTTGTGGAACAACATCATCCACAACACTTTGTGGTTCCAGTTCAACTTCCATCGAGGCTTCTGTGTTATGGTCCACATCTTGAACTTCTTCAAGATCGAACGTACTCCCACTAGTCTTTCTAGAAACAAAATCCCTTTCTAGAAATACCCCAGTCTTAGCCACAACTACCTTGTGTTGACTGGAAGTGTAGAAGTAATATCCCTTCGTTTCCTTGGGATATCCAATGAAATAGTACTTGTCGGATTTAGGTCCCAATTTGTCCAAGACTTTACGTCGAACGTAAGCCTCACAACCCCCAAATCCTGATAAAAGACACCTGGGCATCTCTCCCAGTCCATATCCTATATGGTGTCTTTATTACAGCCTTAGATGGAACTCGGTTGAGAATAAAGGCTGCTGTGTCTAGAGCATAGCCCCAAAGATACATAGGAAGATCTGTGTGACTCATCATAAATCGTACCATATCTAATAAGATACGATTCCTCCTTTCAGATACATCATTCCACTGTGGTGTTCCAGGAGGAGTGAGTTGAGATAGAATCCCACACTCAGCTAGATAGTCACGAAACTTATGGCTAAGGTATTCACCACCTCGATCTGATCGAAGTATCTTAATACTTTTGCCAAGCTGATTTTGTACTTTATTCTTGAATTCTTTAAACTTTTCAAAGAATTCTGACTTATGTGTCATCAGGTACACATAACCATATCTACTGAAGTCATCAGTAAATGTAATGAAGTATTTATAACCACCTCTAGCAGTGACATTGAAAGGGCCACATACATCACTATGTATAAGACCTAACAAGTCAATCACTCTCTCACTGTGTCCACTAAAGGGAGTCTTGGTCATCTTTCCTAGAAGGCATGACTCTCATGTCTCATATGATTCAAAATCAAATGAGTCCAGCAAACCATCCTTATGGAGCTGGGATAAGTGTTTGTCATTTATATGACCTAAGCGACAGTGCCAGAGATAGGTTTGGTTCATGTCATTTGACTTGAACCTCTTGGTACTTATGTTATAGATAGGGCTCTCAAGGTCTAGAATATAGAGTCCGTTCATCAGAGGTGCACTACAATAGAACATGTCATTTAAATAAACTAAACAACATTTGTTCTTTATTATAAATGAAAAACCTTTCTTGTCCAAACAAGAAATTGAAATTATGTTCTTAGTCAAAGCAGACACATAACAACAATCATCCAACTCTAGTACAAGCCCAGAGGGCAAAGATAGAAAATAAGTCCCTACAGCAACAGCAGCAACCCGTGCTCCATTGCCTACTCGTAGGTCCACCTCGCCCTTTGTCAATGCCCTGCTATTTCTCAGCGCCTGCACATTAGTACAAATGTGAGAAGCACATCCGATATCTAATACTCATGATGAAGAAATAGATAGATTGACTTCTATAACATATATACCTGAAGTGGAAGTCTCACTTCTCATCTTCTTAAGATCTTCCAGGTACACTTTGCAGTTCCTCTTCCAGTGCCCGGTCTGACCGCAGTGGAAGTAGGTAGTATCCTTGGTGACCCCTCCTTTAGGCTTGAGTGCCTTGCCTTTGCCCTTGGCTTGGGACTTTCCCTTGCCTTTAGGCTTACCCTTCCCCTTGTGTTTCTGAACCATCAGAATAGAGTTGGGCTTAACCTTCTTAAGGTTGAGCTCAACAGTTCATAACATATTAAGCAGTTCGGGCAGTGGGTTGTCAATTTCTTTCATGTTGTAGTTCATGACAAATTGACTGTAGCTCTCTGGCAAAGACTGCAAGATCAGGTCAGTGGCCAGCTCTTGTCTAAGTGGGAATCTCAACCTCTGTAGATTCTCTATGTACCCAATCATCTTGAGTACATATGGACCTACGGGAGCCCCATCTGACATCTTGCACTGAAATAGTGCCCTTGAGATCTCAAATCTCTCGTGCCGCGCTTGTCCTTGATATAGTTAACGAAGATGTTCAACCATATCATAAGCACCCATTAACTCATGTTGCTTCTGAAGCTCAGAGTTCATGGTCGCGAGCATTAGACATGATACATCTAATGTGTCATCTTGATGCTTCTTATAAGCATCTTTGTCTGCTCGCGTGGCATTGGCAGGAGGAGCCTCCGGAATGGGCTACTCCAGAACGTACAGTTTACGTTCTTGGGTGAGAACTATTCTTAGATTCCTGTACTAGTCCAGGAAATTTGCTCCATTGAGCTTGTCCTTATCGAGGACAGAATGCAGGGAGAAGGAGTTCGTGTTTGACGACATGGTAATCTACAATAAAAAATGTAGAAAATAAATATCATATTCTATTAATCATTTAATTAGGCCTTTAACTAAATGATGCTCTCACTAAATTCTATAATTAGTGTGGGACAAGATCCACATTATACTATGCCCTGAGTTAGCTTTGGCTAAATCGCCCAAGACTTAGTATGATCGGTAGGTAACTTATTACCAATTACATCTCTATGCAACTCTTGTTTATAGAATCAAGATCCGCATTTATATTAAAACTCGAGTTAGCTTTGTCTAATACACCCAAGAGTTAATATAAACGTGATTTTGTCCTATCTACCAACAATTGGAAAATGCCTATAGTTAAACTCGATCCAATTGAGTTAACTAGTTACTCAATCTAATTGAGTTGTACTCACCCATGCGTTGATAGGCGGGACCAAGATTGTCCCTCCGCACCCTACCAAGATAGTATGCGTTGCTCTGCTTTGGCAGATTCAACCACATCATGCGATCGAGGTAGTGATAGGTATCACGGCATGGTAGGCATTTTGAGTTGATGCGATTAAGATCTAATCTAATCGTCGATGTGTATCATATACTTGATTTAGATCTAATCTAATCATGGAGGCGCATCATGTGCGCGACTTAGATCTAATCTAATCGTTAAGGCACTAATTAATTACTAATCTAGCATGCATCACATATACACACATAAGCAATTAATTAAATATTTTGTGATTAGTCATGGCCCTACTACGATCTTCTCAAGCCAATGAGAAGATCGGATGGTCAATATAAGGTCAACAACTTCTCAAGCTCCTTCCTTTGACCACCTTGTGTTGCTCGCACCCTCCTCGTAACTCCGTCTCAAGTGGACCTTCCACCGCTCCATTTTGTACATTACAAAAGTGAAACTCGAGTTACATTTGAGTCTAAACTCATTTACAACAGGAAATAAAAATAGGAAAGGCACGATGCGCAGGTCGCGTATCACATACAACACACACATCACAGAAAATGGCACGCAGGCCATAATATGAATTACAACACAGAATTTCCAATCTAATTGGGTCTTTTGGGCCATGACCATCACAAAATAATACATAATTCTAAATTATATAATTTTCTATAATTTTTCTTACAATATTTACAAATTTTATGAGTAAAAATTCCTGGTGGTCCCGTTTAGCGATTTTCGGGCGCAATCGCGGAACAAACCCCTTGCGGGGTCAGGGGCAGCGCCCCTACCCGCAATATAACCATCGCGAGTATTCCTAAGCGATCCTACAATGTCTTAGTCCGCTGCCCCAAAAGGATTTGGGGCGAAACCTTGCCGTTTCGGAAATATCTTCTCGGTAGTCGAAGCCTACAAGTGTCTAAACACTTGTGCTTCGCTTCTATGAGAAAATTACCCATAAAATCAATAAAAATCATAAAAATACAGAAACATACAGATCTGTAGAATTTCATAAAATTCAAAATAAAACATGTATACGCTTCACACGTGGCTCTGATACCACTGTTGGGTTTTTCGGGCCGCAAAAATCACTTTTTTGCGTTGTGGAAACCCCGAAACCCCCATGCCACGGATCCGTGCAAAGAAATAAAATTATGTAAAACTTTCATATACATGTTTTCTACTCCTAGATCTACATTAGATCTACAAAAGAAAAGGTTACCCTTGATGCGAAGCCCTTCGCGTAATCCCGCTCATCCAAGGTTTATCGGATCTCGAAAGTATCAAAGTAGATACTTCTCTATGTGTATCCACACGAACGGAAGATGGAGAAAACAACTAAAAGATGTGCTAGCACCCTTAGAAATTTTGGCCAAGGAGGTGGAGGAGAGGGAGAAGAAGATGAGAGCTTGAGAGGAGGAAGACGATGAAATCAATTAGCACACAAAATGCACTCAATTTCATCTTTAAGTGGTCGGCCACTTCAAGGCTTGTAACCCCCATGGAATATCAAGAGTCAGGTCTCTTGATCTCCTCCATGAGGTGGCATTTGGTCAAGTCAAACTTGACCAAATGAAGAAGCCTTGATGATGTGGCATTGGTCAAGTCAAAGTCAAGTCAAAACTTGACTCTTCATCTTCCTACTTAAGTCAAGTCAAACTTGACTCAATCTCTCTCATGGTTGATCTAATCTAACCATTTGATTCAAGCCAACTTAATATAATGAATCTAATTCATTAAATTAAATTGATCTAATGAGTCATAATCTAAATTAGACTCATTAAATACATGAATCAACTTGAGTCTAACTCAATTAGCCCAATTTGGATTACTCTTAATCCAATTTGGTTCATCACATGAACCTAATCCTTTAGGTTCATCAAATGAACCTAATCTCCATCTAATTGTTCTTGGTGTGTGATCCTATAGGTTCTTGTAACGTTGGCAATGCTCCTAAACTCATTTAGGAGCATAAGTAATGAGCGGTATCTAGCAGCACATCATTACTACGCAAGTTACAAGAATGTTGAGATCCAACATCACCTTGTGACTACTAATTGTGACTCTTCACAATATATGACATTGTCCTTCTATCCTAGACATCTAGATTGATCAATATGGGGCATAGACCGTGTCATCCTTTAATCAATCTAAATCTTAAACTCCAAGTAGACTCACTCGATCAAATGAGCTCAATATCTTATATTGACTCATTTGGGCATGGTCATGCACTTAGTGGTCTCACTCTATCAAGAATATCGATGTCTCTCCCGTCATATAGGAGGGATAGATCTCATCTACATCACTCACATCCCTCCACATAATTTGTCACATACCCAGTAATCGCCTTTATAGTCCACCCAGTTACGGGTGATATTTGACGAAGCCAAAGTATGTAACTCCTTATGTAGGGAACCATGGTGACTTCAGGTCCAAGGACTAGTAGTCATACTAATAGTCACATGAGAAAGTATATGACATTCATATAACGATCCATGATATTTTCTCATGGCGGGTCATTCAATATACATTCTCCAATGCATACCCATGTGTCAACTTGATATCTCTATATCCATGACTTGTGAGATCAAGTCATCTAGTTGACCTACATGCTAGTCTCGTCACATTAACATTATCCCTGAATGTTAATACTCGACTAGGAATGACTAAGAGTAGTATTCCCTATATCATCTCACTATCGGTTCAACTAACCGATTGATATAGGTAAGAACCAGGTAAGAACCCTCTACTCAAGGACGCTATTATACTTAGTTATTTGGCACCAATACTAGTAAGTATAATAACTAAAACAAATGTCTTTATTTATATACAAGAATATGATACAATGAGTCCATACAATAATCATCAAATGATTGGCTCTAGGGCTCTAACTAACAGAGATACAGCCTGAGGCACCAAGAAGATGGTGCACTTATCATAAAACTAGCAGTCATCATACCGAACACTGTTTTGTTTTGAGAAATAAATGAGCAAATAGGGAGCGCTACCAAAGGCAAAACTATTATCGGCAGCAGTATCCTAGGCAGCAAAGTCCGCTCAAATTGGAATATCGCCCGGTCGAACCTCGGCAGGATGCGTTGCCTACCCTAGCTGGTACAAGCCAGGTATCGGAGAAGGCTCCTTCTGAAAACATGACAGCCAGACAAGAAGAAAATAGGAGTAATGCCGCCCGAGGTAATATCAATATGATCGCAGGCGGACCCACTGATGGGGATTCTAATAGAGTTAGAAAAGCACATGCACGAAGGCTTGAGATCCATGTGGTGGGGTGTAACATGGAGCGAGCAACCGGTCCCGAAATAAGTTTCGGACCTAAAGATCTTGAAGGGGTGGAAATACCCCATGATGATGCCTTGATAATCAAGGCCGTAATAGCTAACTATATTATTTCTCGTACCTTTATTGACACTGGTAGTTCTGTCAATATTATCTTTAAGAAGGCCTTTGATCAATTACAGATCGACCCGAGCGAACTTCAACAGATGGTGACTCCTCTATATAGATTCACGGGTAATGAAGTACAGCCGCTTGGTCAAATAAAGCTAGCCATATCTCTAGGGGAGGAGCCCCTAATGAGAACAAGAAGATCTTATTTTATGGTGGTGAATGCCTTCTTATAATGTGATACTGGGTCGACCGGCCTTAAACGAGTTTAGGGCGGTCGTTTCTACTTTCTGTCAAAAAATTAAATTTCCTGTTGATGATCATGTTGGACAAGTACGAGGTGATCAGAAGACAGCTAGAAAATGTTATGTAGAGATCGTTCGGGCTGAAGCTACTGCTGCCCGAAAAGTTCAAAAGATGGAAGACAATGCCATTCAACAAAAGACACCTGTGCTGGTTTATGAGGAAAAGGAAGAAGTCCAAATTCAGATCGGGCAACCTGAAGCTACTAGTTATGTTGCGGCTGATCTTGATGCCACTCTGAAAGTCAAACTGGTGCAATGCCTGAAAAAGAATAATGATGTGTTTGCCTGGACACCCAAAGAGGTCTCGGGCGTTTCCCCTGCAGTCATAGAGCACTCTTTACATGTCTTCCCAGATGCTCACTCGGTCATGCAAAGAAAAAGAAATTTTAGCGCGGAGCAGAACCAAATCATCAAGGAAGAAATAACTAAACTCATGGAGGCTGGTTACATCAGGGAGGTACAATTTCCTAGTTGGCTAGCTAATGTGGTTCTAGTCTCTAAGACAGGAAACAAATGGTGAGTATGCATTGATTTCTGGGATCTCAACAAGGCTTGTCCAAAAGATTATTATCCGTTACCCAGGATCGATCAACTGGTAGACTCCACTGCTGGGTGTGAATACATCTCTATGTTAGATGCTTATCAGGGTTATCATCAGGTTCCCCTAGCTAAGGAAGATCAAGAAAATGTCAGTTTTATAACATCTGAAGGTACTTATTGTTATAATGTTATGCCCTTCGGAATAAAAAATGCAGGAGCGACTTATCAAAGGCTTATGAATAAGGTCTTCTAGAAGCAGATTGGAAGAAATATGGAAGTATATGTTGATGATATCTTAATTAAGTCTCTTCAAGCTGTTGATCTGTGCAGGGATGTAGAGGAGACCTGCAAGACATTGAGACAATATGGGCTCAAGTTGAATCCGAGCAAATGTCTATTCGGAGTAAAAGGGGGAAGATTCCTGGGATATATGGTGTCCGAGCAAGGAATAGAGGCCAACCCGAGCAAAGTCAAGGCACTTCAGAACATGGAGCCTCCGTGCAACATGAGAGAAGCTCAAAGACTTACTGGCCGGATTACAGCCTTGTCTAGGTTCATTTCCCAATCAGCCGATCGTAGCTTCCACTTCTTTAAAATACTCCGGAAGGCAAACAAATTTTAGTGGAACGAGGAATGTGATAAGGCCTTCCAAGAGTTAAAAGATTACCTGTCTACTCTTCCAGTATTAGCTAAGCCTATAGTAGGAGAGACCCTTTGGGTATATTTGTCAGCTAATGAAAACGCTGTAGGCTCTGTATTAGTTAGGCAGGAGGGGAAGGAACAACAACCTATATATTTCTCTAGCCATTTATTAAAAGGAGCTGAATGTAGATATACTACACTAGAAAAGTTGGCTTGTGCATTAGTGTTGACTGCTCGGAGGTTGCGCCCATATTTCTTAGCACATGAAATTGTTGTATTGACCAACAGTACCCTCGGACAGGTGCTACTCAACCCAGAGGCATCCGGCCGGCTGATCAAATGGACGACTGAACTTGGTGAATATGACATACAGTATCAACCTCGCTCAGCCATCAAGGCATAAGCTCTAGCAGATTTCATTATAGAAGTCCAAGGCCCTGAGGAAGAAAATATTTGGAAAGTTTATGTAGATGGCTCCTCAACCAGAAAAGGTAGCGGAATTGGTGTTCTTCTTATATCTCCAAGGGAAGACAGACTCCAACTCTCTATCAGATTGAATTACAGAGCTACTAACAATGAGGTAGAATATGAAGCCTTGATAGCTGGATTGCAAGCCGCTAGGCATATAGGAGCAGCTCGAGTCCTCATCTATTCTGATTCTCAATTAGCAGCCCAACAACTATCAGGTAATTTTGAAATTAATAATGACAAGCTCAAGTTATATGCTGAGGCATTTGATAAGTTGAAGTCCCAGTTTCAAGAAGTAAATATACAAAAGGTTCCTCGATCTGAAAATCAGGTAGCAGATGAATTGGCTAAGCTGGCCTCCGCTATAACACCATGGAATTTGGATCGGCCAGTGGAACAAACTCTGTTAATATCTTGTATCGAAAGACAAGCTGATGCAGAAATACAAGGCGACTGGAGGGCCCAAATCATATTGTATCTACAGTAGGGTATTCTTCCGAGTAATGCAGAACAAGCAAAGATATTTAAGAAAAGAGCTGCTCAGGATACTATGATAGGAGAGCAATTGTATAAAAGAGCTTTTTCTAGACCTCTGCTCAAGTGTATTGGCACAGAATATATACAATTTATTTTACAGGAGGTTCATCAAGGCTCGTGTGGTAGTCATATAAGGGAAAGATCCTTGGCTCGTAAAATTTTACTAGCAGGATATTTCGGGCCTACTCTACACGAGGATGCCAACAAGTTGGTAAGAACTTGTATTTCTTGTCAGAAATATCAAAACAGTTTGCATCATCCTACATAATTATTGAGGACCTCTATAGTCTCATGTCCCTTCGATCAATGGGGCATGGATATAGTAGGCTCATTTCCTATGGCAGCTGCACAAAGTGTTAGGATGTATACTAAAAGCCTAGCTTTTGGTATAAATATTTATCTAGAAATAAGAATCACATTGATCAAATGTCTACATTTATGATAAATGTAGTTGTTCAATTAATTTATATTGTAGATAACACGATGTGTGGTGTCACACACAGAGGATCATGTTATCAGTACCTTATAAATTATAAACAGTAGCTCACGGCCAAGATGGAAAGGAACAAACCATAGGAAGGTCGTAATGTAATTAGGTATTAGTTTATCTTAACTATATAATTACACTAGTACACTTAGAGTGTATTAAGTACGACCATTTGAGATCGTTTCTTTTATACTGACTTTATAAAGGAACAAAGACCTCAGTTATTATGGAAGTGTGTGCTCTTAATCCTAATATAATAACAAGCACATATATTTGATATATATTTCTTTAATTTATCAATGGGTGAGATTTAGTTCGATAAATCAATAAGCCCGATAAGTTGGGAAATGATATCACCTATAGTGTGTGTTGTTGATTATAGAAGGAAACTGTATCCTAGTAATCTAGGTTGAGAATGTCCCCAAGAGGAGCTCATAAGGATTGTCATGTTAAACCCTGCAGGTGGACTTAGTCCGACATGGCGATGAAGTTGAGTGGTACTACTCTTGGAGCTAGATATTAATTAAGTGAGTTGTCAGTAACTTTCTTAATTAGTGGACATTTATTATCTTAAACACAGGGAGACTAACACACTCATAATAAGAAGGAGCCCAAAATGTAATTTGGGATTCGTGCGGTAATTCAATAATAGTTCTTTAGTGGAATGAATTATTATTGATGAAATTAAGTTGTGTGTTCGGGGCGAACACGGGATGCTGAATTTCATCGGGAGACCAAAACCAATTCCTCCTCTCGGTCTCTATCATAGCCTCTTGTATATAGAGATTTATACCCACCACATACCCACCTTCTTACCCATCCAATGGGGCCAGCCAAGCTAGCTTGGAACCCAAGCTAGGGCTGGCCAAGACCAAATGGTTGAGCCAAGTTGGTGGTCGGCCAAAGCTTGGGTCCCAAGCTTAGGTGGTCGGCCACTAGAATATTAAAAGGGATTTTTATTAAAATTATTTCTTATGTGGATATCATGATTTAAAAGAGAGTTTAAAAATTAAAAATTTCCTTTTATAGCTTTCTACAAAAGATTAAGAGAAGAGATTAATCTCTTTCCTTATTTGAAGATTAAAAGGATGGTTTTAATTTTTAGTAAAAAATTTCCTTATTTGTAAATCATCCACATGTTTAAAAGAGAGTTTAAAAATTTGAAATCTTTCCTTATTTGTTGATTAAAAGGTGGATTTTAAATTTTAAGAAAACTTTCCTTTTTAAACATGATCATGATTTGAAAGAGAGTTTAAAAATTAAATATTCTCTTTTATAAGTTTCTACAAAAGATTAAGAAAAGATTTGATATCTTTCCTTATTTGTAGATTGAAAGAGATTTTAATTTTTAGAGATAACTTTCTTTTTATCCACATGTTTAAAAGAAAGATTTTAATTTATAAAATTTCTTTTTTATTAACCACCATGAAGGGAAAAATTATTTGAGAAATTTTTATAAATTTCCGGAAGTAAATTAGGAAGTTTTAATTCTTGTGTGAATTAAAATTTCCTTGATTAAGGGATTAAAGGTGGCCATTATCATGATGAAAAGAAAATTATTTTTAATTAAATAAATTTTTATTTTCAATGGCAAAAGAATTAAGGAAGTTTTTATTAAATTTTCCTTATTTGCCAAGATCAAGGATTATAAAAGAGGGGGTAGAGGAGGCTTCATTGTGAACAACTCTATTATTTTTCTCCCTCTTTTCTTCCTTGGTGTGGTCGGCCCTTCCCTTTCTCTTCTCTCCATCTTTGTGGCCGAAACCTTCTTTTCTCTTGGAGATCAAGTGGTGGCCGGATCTTAGCTTGGATAAGAAGGAGAGAAAGCTTGCATCCCTTGGAGCTTGGTTGGTGGAAAAGGATCTTCTTCCTTTGAAAGTCTTGCTTGGCCGAAACTTGAAGGAAAGAAGAAGAAGGTGGTTTGGTGGTTCTCGTCTCGGAAGATCGTTGCCCACACAACATCCAGGATTAGAAGAGGAATACGGTAGAAGATCAAGAGGTCTTTCTAAAAGGTATAACTAGTATTTTTCCTTTCCGCATCATACTAGTTATTTTTGGAAATAATATCAAATACAAGAGGCATGCGATTCTAGTATTTCGAATTTTTTTTCGATGTTGTGTTCTTTGTTTTTTTTTCTTTTCCTTGTGATTTGATTGTTCCTTTCGGTTAACCTAAAGTTATTTTAGAAAATTAAATATTAGCTTTCCTTAAAATGTTTTGTCTAGTCGGTGGTGGTTGCTCCCATATCCAAGAAGGCCATGTGTCTCGCCACGTCAGTACTGGAAGCCAATTTTGGAAATTAATATTTAATGGAATTAATAACCTAGGTGATTTGGATCGAACGTGTTAAGTTCCGCAGGAGATCCAAGTCAAAACCTAAAAGAACAAATAGATTAAATTTTGGATCAAACGTGTTAAGTTCCGCAGGCGATCCAAGTTTAATTTAAAAGAACACATGGTAGCTAGGAAAAGGTTCAGACCTTTGTACAAAATTTTTGTACAGTGGAACCATTAGGTTTTCCGAGTAGCAACCAACACAAAGAAGGTTTTTATTGGTAGCAGTGGATTATTTTTCTAAATGGGTAGAAGCAGAACCACTTGCCCGGATTACCGAAGATGCAGTTATTAAATTTCTGTGGAAAAATATCATATGCAAATTCGGCATTCCTCACAAATTAGTCTCTGATAATAGAAAGCAATTTCAAGGGGATAGAATCTTAGATTGGTGCAAAAGTTATGGTATTATTCAGGCCTTCATCTCTGTAGCTTATCCGCAAAGTAATCGTCAAGCAGAAGTAACCAATAGAGAAATTATAAGAGGTTTAAAAACCAAACTGGATCATGTCGAAGGTAGCTGGGTAGATGAATTACCCAGCGTTCTTTGGGCATACCGTACTACACCTCAAGAAGCTACAGGAATTACTCCCTTTCAATTAGTTTATGGAGGAGAAGCAATAATTCCCATTGAGGTGGGAGTAGAATCTGATAGAAAATAATTATATGATGCAGACAATGATGGTCGACGACTCATGGAGCTGGACCTGATAGAGGAAATTAGAGATAAAGCTGCAACTCGTCTCGCCTCATATCGACAATGAATGAGGCAAAATTACAACAGAAGAGTTATTCCCTGATTTTTCCAAGTGGGAGATCTAGTATGGAAGCGTATTAAACCTATCGGGGATGTTAGTCAGTTAGCACCGCAATGGGGAGGACCTTACAAAGTGGTGGAAAAGCTCGCATCGAGTTCATATTATCTCCAGGATACTGAAGGAAGAATTCTCGAGCGTCCCTGGAGTGCAAATCATTTATAGCCTTACCAAACCTAACAAGATCATACCATTCGGGAATACATCTGAAGGAACAGATTGTAATTAGTTGAAGTACAATGCAAAACACACATCACCCGAGAAATAAATGTGGTTCAAATAGTTTAACAATCATTGGCCGAACTTTCATAATCTATTTTGAATGATTAACAGTGAGGAACCATAAGGATCTACCCAACTTCCTCAAGAAAAACTCAGAAGACTTAGAACCATTTCAAAGTTAGTACAAGCATTATGATTCTGCCTTAGAACATAGTCAATCGTGAAATCTCATGAAGTAACTCGGACGGGTCTTCATGGGAGGAATCGGAGACTTTAAATTATCACAGAACATAGTCGATCGGGAAATCTCATGAAGCAACTCGAACGGGTCTTCATGGGAGGAACCGGAGACTTTAAACTATCACAGAACATAGTCGATCGGGAAATCTCATGAAGCAACTCGGACGAGTCTTCATGGGAGGAACTGGAGACTTTAAACTATCACAGAACATAGTCGATCGGGAAATCTCATGAAGCAACTCGAACGGGTCTTCATGGGAGGAACCGAAGACATTAAACTATCACAGAACATAGTCGATCGGGAAATCTCATGAAGAAACTCGGATGGGTCTTCATGGGAGGAACGGGAGATTTTAAACTATCACAGAACATAGTCGATCGGGAAATCTCATGAAGCAACTCGGATGGGTCTTCATGGGAGGAATCGGAGACTTTAAACTATCACAGAACATAGTCGATCAGGAAATCTCATGAAGTAACTCGGACGGGTCTTCATGGGAGGAGCCTAAGACTTTAAACTATCACATAACATAGTCGATCGAGAAATCTCATGAAGCAACTCGGACGGGTCTTCATGGGAGGAACCAGAGACTTTAAACTATCATAGAACATAGTCGATCGGGAAATCTCATGAAGCAACTCGAACGGGTCTTCATAGGAGAAACCATAGGCTTTAAAGTATCACAGAATATAGTCGATCGGGAAAACTCATGAAGCAACTCGGACGGGTCTTCATGGGAGGAACCGGAGACTTTAAACTATCACAGAGCATAGTCGATCGGGAAATCTCATGAAGCAACTCGGACGGGTCTTCATGGGAGGAACCGGAGACTTTAAACTATAACAGAACATAGTCGATCGGGAAAACTCATGAAGCAACTCGGACAGGTCTTCATGGGAGGAACCGGAGACTTTAAACTATCACAGAGCATAGTCGATCGAGAAATTTAATGAAGTAACTCAGACGGGTCTTCATGGGAGAAACCGAAAACTTTAAACTATCATCAAGCCTAATCGACCGGGATTATATTGTCAAGGTAAATTCAAAGCTATACAGATTTCTTCACAAAAATCATTTGACATTCTACACTGAATCAAAAGACAAGGTTCCAGGGGGATTCTATACATATATACATACGTTACATTTCCTATCTGGAGGCCCGTTTACATGGAGCTCTTTTGTTTTTTTTAAATCACCCAGAGTATTATACCCCGCACGGAACTCAGGAGTCTTATAAAGTTCCTTATATGAAATCACTCGGGATTATTCATTATTTTGAAGTATGAAACCTACTCGGCCCATGCCTATCTGAGTAGAACTTAGGGAGATTACAGAAATTGTCACTGATTACAGTTATATGGTCATGGAAGATGTTGTTAACAAAGAAGTTTATTAAGACAAGATTTGATCTTAAAAATCAAGCAAGGAATTCTTGAATAAAATAGCACTTATACTCAATATCCGGAAACATTTCAAAGGGAGCCATCTCAGGCTAACACAAGTTGGAAAAGGAAACAGGTAAGTATCAAAACTTTCCCCTATATTGCAATCACTTAATTACAAAGTTTTCAGTTACAATTCTTTTCATTACAAATCTTTTCATTGCAAGTACTTTCATTTTCCATCTTTTTGAATACATAGCAACACTTACTTAAAATTACTCATTAAATCTACGGGTAGTTCTTTGTTAAGTCTGCGACGGCTTATGAATGAAGAAGGAGGTTCCCTGGGTAGATAACCACCCTCTCTCAATTGTTGAAGAATTCTCGACACAGAATGATTTAAAGCTCCTACCTCCGACGAACATATTCCTTAACAAATGTCAGAGACTTTAGATAAGCTAGGCGCCACTCTTCCCATCGGTTCTTCTCCTGCTCCTAATAACTCTGAAAATCAGCCTGTAGTTTAGTGTTTTAATCTTTTAAAGCATCTTTCTCCAATTTGAGTTGTTCCAGTTCCTTTTGGAGCAGTGACAGCTCGACATCTTGAGCCTTTCTTTGATCTTGTTCCTGTAGGATAGCGAAATCATGAGAGGCTAGGTCTTGAGCTTGTTTAGAAAGACAGATATTATGAAGCTTCTCTACTTTCTCTAAAACAAGGCTTTTATGAGAAGCGTCTAAGAGAGCTTTTTCCTTTAAAGCAATTTCCAATCGAAGACCAGAATGTAATCGGTCCACCTGTAGCTCCAAAGTTCTCCTTGCAAGCTCTTTGTCTTTCAACAATTGTTGCAATTCCTGTAATTCCTGCCTCAACACCATTAGTTGTTGATCTTGCAGGACCACCTTCTCTTGCAACTGGGTCAAGTCATCATGAGTAGGAGGTAGAGTAGCTTTCAGTGTCTCTATTTGAGCTTTTAGCTTATTGTTCTCCCGGTCTCGAGCCATAAGTAGCTGGTCTATGTGAAGACTTGAGGCAAGGAACTAAACAAAATAATGATACAGTTAGAAATAGTGATAAGAAGTTAACAACATATAACTAAGAATACTTACAGCGACCGCTTGACGACTGTGGTGATCAGCCCTATTTGAAAGGCTAATGCCCCTTAGTTGTTCTTGGCCATGTAGCCAAGATTCAGCCAATAGGCCTTGTAATTGTAGGGAGCCATAACTAGGCAGATCAGAGGTCTGTCCCATCTGAGAGGGTAGACCCATAGCCTGTTTGAATAAAGGCGGGGAAACTGACAAAGAAGAAGGTGAGGAGGAACAAGACGTAATAGGAGGGAAAGAAGTGGTAGAAACAAGGGCAGTAGAAGAAGAACTAGATGGGATGGAAGGTGGTGATGCAAGGGGTGCTGACTCAATTGTCGAAACACGAATTGCGGAGGGCCCTGCACGGGGAGAAGATCTCCGACAAGGGGTCCGTTTTGCTTGTGCTCCAGAGGCCAAAGGAGGCAAGGCCAGTGCAAGAGGGGGAGGAGACGTAGAGGAGATAACTGCCATCTCGGAAGCAGAAGCAGAAGGAGCTGAAACAATAGCAGAAGAAGAGGAGATGAGTAGACCAAGTCTCATCATCCTAAGAGTAGGATTGGAGATAATATGGGTAGGGGGCATTGGTGCCTTACCTCTCTCAAAAGAAATAGGCGTCGAAACGAGAGGAGCTTGCACAAAAGTACCAAAAAGGTCACTAAAAGGAGCATCCTCAGTAAGCTTCGGTTTTTTTATTAAGGCAAGGAAGGGTTGTTCTTCTTCCTCTTCCATGGCCGCAACAGCTTCTGCATGTTGCTCTTCTTTAGACAACAAGCCCAGGGTAGAGGAATTAGGATTAGCTCGGCGAGTTCGAAGCCATTCTTCTCCAAGATTATTCACAAAAGACTTAGTCATAGTAGTGTTTTTATACATGAAAGCCGGAAGAAGAGCATCAGCTGAAACGTAAGAATTAAGCACCATTATAAAGGAGGTATACCAATGATAATCATGATTTTACTGCATTATTTTGATTCATTTATGCATGGTTTTGATGTTGGTTTCATAGTTTAAATCATGGTTACATTACATTTTTGTGCATTGCATAGATTTTGGACTTAATTGCAAATTATATTATTTTTTGGTGTTATTTGATGCTAATATTTGATTCTTATTTTGTAGGCATCAGAGGATCTTAGATTTGGATCTATTTGGACCGGAATTGGGCTCGAATTGGAGTTCAAAAGACAAGATCAAGCTTTGGGTCGATTTGGGCCGTTTATCAAGAATAGGAGAGATCTGAACCATCCGTTGAAGATCTGGCCGATCCAACCTAATGGGGAGCAGATCTAAGCCATTGATGAAGATCCAGAAGTTTTGATCCAGATCTGAGTTCATCCAGCCATTGATCCATCCGGATTAATCTGGGCCGTTCAATGAAGACTGGGCCTATCTGGGCCATCCAGTGATGATCTGATCGATCCGACTTAAGGGAGAGTAGATCCAAGCCTTAGATCAAGATCAGCACCTTCGGATTGGATTTTGGATGACTTTTCACCGTTGATTTAGCCCGGAATCATCTCAGCCGTCCGATCAGATCCAGATCTGATTTAAATATAAGCTACAGTAGCTATAGTGCCTTGGTCGATCCCCTTCGAGCAGCTCAGTCCCGGCGCACGTCTTCCAGCAGATTTCGGCCCCGATTCTTCCTCCAATCAATCTATCAAGCTTCAACTTCATTGTAGAGCTTCACGGCAGCTCATCCCGATCATCTGGAGCCTCCGGCGGGTGTTCCCTCCGGCGAATTCTACGTTTCTGTCCTTCTCTGTTCCCGCGCCGATTTGGAGGTGGTCTTCCAATCGGCGACTCCGATTCCCATCAGCGACGTTCGGCGGTGGTCCTCCGACGTTCCTGAGCTCCATCCGACATCACACCACCATTCATAGGATCATTCCAGATTCAGAGTTGGGAGGTTGCAGAAATCCAGATTTTCAGCCATTCTTGGGGTTTTCGGTTGTTTTAGCTCGCCGGGGGTGGTCCGTCGGTGTAGCTGAGCATTCCTTGAGCTGATACGCTGCTGAAGTTCTCCACTGAGGTCCAAAGTTGGGTGGTCTCAACTTTGGCACTCTTGTGTGACGGCAAGAGTGTGGAACTTGAGTAAATTGGTTGCGAGTTGGATTGGTTAGGGTTTATTTATTTTTCTTACTTTTTTATAGCTTAGCACAAATTACTTTTATGTTTTGTTATCTTTTTATACAAGTAGTTAGCATTTCTTTCCTTGTTGAAACTTAGTTTAAGTTTTATTTGTGCTTGGTTAATTGTTTAGTTTTTAAGTGCTAAATTAGGTTTACATCTTGCTTTAGATCAGATTTATTTGAGTCTCGTAATTTCATCCTTAGTTTGATGTGTGTTGATGGATTTATCACAACGTAGTGTGACAATACGTAATGATTTGTTCATTGGCACATAGTTATGATTCACTCTTGCTTTAGATTAATTTCTTAATTGCTGTGTTCTTCCTCTGTTAGATTTATATTTAAAGCTTAAACCCCCAACTCCATTTTTATATCGAAAACCCCAAAAAAATAGGAATAAAAGACAATCCTAAATTACATTCTACCGTTGGTTCCTCGGATCGATCCTGGGCTCGTTACTACGACATTATTGTTTAATTAAGGGGTTCAGTGGAAAATACATTTGTACAATTTGATTAGCGGATGTGACAGATTCGCTTACACCAAATTTTGGCGCCGTTGCCCGGGAGATTGTAATATGCAATGTTTAGTAATTTTAGGATTGTTGTTTTGATTGTTTTCATGTTTATATATCCATGTGTTTGATTTTATTTGTTCCTGAGTCTTCTGATTTTATTTGCTAGTGTTTCAGTGTAAGAACAGGAAATTCATGTGACCATGGATCCATATCATCAGTATTTTGGAGATGGGATGGAGAATTATTTTTATCAGCCTCAGACTCAGTTATATCAGTCCTACCTACCTATGGAGCAGCGGAATAGGTATGAGGATGCACAAGAACAAATTGAAGAATCAATGTGGAAATGCAATGAAGTTATGCAACAAATGAGAGAGCATCAAGAGCAACAATTTGCAAGGATACAGAATATACAGAGTCAGTTAGATCAGATAGCATCATCTATTAATCAGTTACAAGCACAAAGAGCCAGTGAAGAGGTGGATTGTGGAGATCTTGTCAGGCCTGACACTACTTCTATTTCTTCACAAGAATTTTCTAATGTTATTTGTGATGATGATGTAGTTGCTCAGATTTCTGATTCTACTGATAATGTTGCTTTAGATGTTGTTGAAGATGCAGGTATTGTTGCAGAAGATGATATAAGTGTAGGGGAGTGTTTATTGGAAGCATTACCTCAAGAATCACCAAGAATGGAGGATGTAAGTGTAGGGACTTGTGCTATGGAGCCAAGCACCCAAGAATCACTACATGAAGTTGAACATTCACCAGAACTAGAGTCTAAGCATTTATTTGAGGAGAAAGAGGTAACAAACACCACTCCAGGTACCTCTCAAGATGACAAGGTGAGTATTTTGTGTAATTTTTCAGAGAATTTTATTGAGGTACCAATTGTTGATTTTATTAGTTGTGATGTAATTTTTGATATATATTTTACCCACACTAATATTCTCCTATTTTCTTTTTACCCCACATGCGTGTGGGAGGTATTTTCTTTTATTGATGTTGTAGGAGAACATAAGCTCCCGGAGTAGGTGCTAAAACTGAACCGATTAAGACCTCCAGAAAGAATTTTGAAAGGAAAAATGAGTAATAAGAAGAATTTGAGAAGAACCATGATTACTCCACTTTCGGGGTGGCTTCTTTTGTTTGACCTTCTTCAACCACCGGGAATTAAAGGGGAGTTAGTTCCAATTTTGCTTTCTCTTGCATTTTGAGTCATATTTTGTGTTTAGTTTTTCTCTAATAAATTCGTTATACGTTTCTTTGGTTTCATACTTTGCACTTGCACTTTGTTTTTACATTTTGCATTTTATTTTGTATTTTGCTTCCATACTTTGCATTTAGTTTGGTATACATAGCATATCATTTGAATAAAAGTCTCCATGAATTGTTTAGTGATACTTTTAAGATAGTAAAAGTCTCTTATATTTGACCATCAATTTTAGGTCACTTGGCATGATTGGATGCTTTTCTTACATGAAATTGGTTAAAATGGTGATGCATTTCAATTTGATCGATTGAGCTTGTTTGCATGAATAATACCTAGAGAGGACCACTTTAAGCCTAAACACTATTATATTCTTGTGTGGCATGCACTCATAGCAATTGAAACTCTAGAACTTGCTTAGTTTCTTTTCAAAATCACAATATCATAAGTATGCATGGAACTTGAGGATTTTGTCAATTTTGTTCCCCATACTTTCCAATTCCTTTCCTCATAATTTTCTTAAAACATTGTCATCTAGCATTCTTATTCTTGATCTTCTTTGCTTGTCATTCATTTCAATGAGAGTTTTGGGTGATTAGCTTGATGAGTGATTGACTAGATGGACAAAGTATAAAGTGTGGGGGAGGTGTATGAATTCTGTACAATCCGGAAATGGATCAAGGTTTGGAAATTGTTTGAGCAAGGGCTGATTTTAGGAGGTGTTTATGGTGCAAAACTCTGAAAATTCGTTTGTGGAAGAATGGCTCTAATGTTCTATGCTAAATGTGTCCATTTCTTGAGTTTTATCATGTTAAGAGCAAGCTACAATTGTTTTGAATCTTAAAACTTGGTACTATGTTGATACATTCAAAACTCTAGGAGACATATGTGGCAAGAAGATGTTGATGTGCTTAATCTGCAGAAAGATGTGAAATGAAGCTGAAATATTCATGTGCTGAAATTAAGTATTGAGGAAGAACTGAATTTATGAAGTTGTTTGAATCTGAAACATTGTTCTAAGTAGAAATTGTAGGAGAAATATGTTGAAGCTCTACTGTGAAGTTTATGTGAAGAATCTAGATATGAGGAAGATTGGAAATGCAAGAGTGTTGTACCAATACAATTGAATTTCACATCTATGGCAGAGGGGAATTGAGTGTAGTAGAGCTGAAGAATTTGAAATGAGCAGGAGCTAAGTTGTGCTGTAACAAATAGTATCCTTGCTTGGTGGCCTTTTCAACTTATGAACAACATTTCAGAGTGAAGGATCACTGAAACAATACAAGAAAATCAGAAATGGAGCTGAAACAGAATTCTTTACATGTGTACCAAGTTACCAATCTGGATACTTGACAGCACACTCGAAGCATGAGAAGAAATAAAGAAGGTAAAGGTGAATTTCAAGTGGGAAGTGAAACTAAATTCAAAGAATGGAATCAAAATGAGATGTTGCTAAAATGGACAGTGACAGTGTGCAGTAAAATCAGAAGTACTACTTGTATGAACTTGTATCAAGTTGCTTTCTGCATTTCCTCTTAAACTCAACTCAACCTCTGAAATTCTGCTCACAGCAGTATGCAGGTTTACAGTTCTAAAATTCTTGCATTTTAAATCATGGATCAAAATTCGAACTTCAATTGGGGAGTACCATTTTAGTCATGAACTACTCCAAGATGGTATCCTTAATTCTGAAAAGCTGAGGAAAAGGGCAGGAATTGATTCTCAAAATAGTGAGCTATTGGAAAGACTGGAGCAATGACAGAAATTTAGAAATGAATAGATGCAGTGCTGAATTTTAGTTAGCAGCTGGATTGTTGTAACAAGGGAAATGTTTGCTGCAAGTTGGAAACTGCAGAGAAGATTTTGAAACTGAAGTATCAATTTTGACTATTGTGTGCCAATTTAATTGGACTTGATTTCTACTATGAAGCTTGGCTCATGTTTTTAAAAGAATTTGAGAAATAAATATTCTGAATCGAGATTCTATTGTTGGGAATTCAGAGAAGATCAGAAAGAAAGAAAGAAAGACAAATTCAGAATCCAATTACTGAAAAGTATGAAATAGCAATGACACTTGATAGTGCTTGAAGGCTGAATCTGGTTGCATAAGAAGAAATTAAACAAGACGGTGATGGATTTAAAAGTTGTTTAGTGAGACTCATTCAAGGATTATAATTTCAACTTTAGAATAAAACAAATGAAGGTTAAAGAAGAAGTTTGCTGCAATGACATAAATGAACAGAAATGCAGGAATGAACTCTGATCTCTGAAATGCAGATGAAGCAAGTATTGTGTCAAGTTCTTTCAAAGTTTCTTGATCAGTCAAGAACCCAAGCAAAGCTTTACAAATAAGTCCATTAACAGCAAATTGAGGGCTGCGGTTAGATGTAGAAGCAGAAATGGAGGAAGGCAGTGATGAATTTCAAGTTAAGAAGTGACTGCAGCAATAAGAAAAATTTACAGGAGATGTGCTAGTTGTGCCAACTTTTCAACCCAATTTATGATCAGGAATAAGGGTGAATTCAATTGCTATTAGTGCAGTGCTAAAAGATGTCTACTTCCAAGTTTAACTTTTCATGAAGCCAGCCAAGATCTCCTTGAATTCAAATTCTGAAACTAAGGTTCAGAATCAGCCTCAATTCTGTTTTTGGCTCTGATCTTGTGTTGTTGGAATAGAAGGTGGAAGAGTAAAGTTTGAGAAAAATAAAAAGAAAGGAAAAGAGTTACTGATTTGATGCAATTGTGAAGATCTGCAATTTCTTTACATTTGATACTTGAATTAATTTCTTAAGTACTGGGAATTGCAATATTCAAATCTGTGTGTTGGTTCACAATTTCTGTGATTAGAATTTAAAGCAATAGATTTCAGAAGTCAATTTCAGAATTTGAAATTCTGATGTACATTCATACTCAACCTCAAATCTGATATCAACCTCAAATTGCACAGAATAGGAGCTGATTTCTGAATTTCCAGCTTCCACACTAATTCAATCTGTTTCCCAGTAACTATCAGTAACTTCTTTCATTTTTTTTGCATTCTTCTTTTGTCTAAGTAACTGAGGGCTTCTTATTGATCACTGAATTAACAAGAGTTAAACTCAAGTTGCTATTATCTAGAAATTGCTTGAACTGTACAGAATGCTGGAATGAAAGGAATGAGCAGTGCATAAATTCAGAATTGCAGAATTCTGCAGAAATATGGTAGTTTTGTGCCAAATTGAGATATGGATTGTAACTATTAAGAGATGCTGGAAACCTGTAGGCTTCTCAGTGATGCATTGTATTGCTGAATTGCTGAAAATTCTGATCAGGTGAAGTCTGAAGTTGCAATCTGGGAATTCAGAATTCAGAAGTTGTTGACGATAGGCTGTTGTAGGTGATTAATGAAGCTAATGTCATTAGTATAAAGCAAGAAAAGTTCATAGAAGGAAATGTTCAGATTGGCACATAAAATAAACAGAGTGTAGATGCTGATATTCTGAAGAAACAGGACAAAGTTGAAGTCTCAATGTTACAAACTGAAATTACTTTCAATTGCAGAATCTGAAACTTTATTCAGAATTCCTGAAAATCTAGAATTTTGAAAAGACACTAAAATTGTCTTCTTGTCAAGTTAACTCTGTTGTTAATTATCAAAGGATCTGTTAGCCATTTTGAAATGTACATCAAAATTTGCAAGTAAGGTGAAGTTGCTTGTGCCAATATTGGATCTTAATCTAATTACAGAGATGGATAAAGCTGTAGAATTTGAAGAAGAGCAGGATGCAAGGAAGTGCACAGCAGGGCTACTGAAATTTGAAGGTTAGTTTAGTGCCTAGTACATGTGATGATAGCACCCAATAAAGATTTACTTGAGTGTTAGACCTTTTAGTGTTAGACCTTCTTTTCTGTTGCAAGTGTGAGAAATTGGGAACTTAAGAAAACTCAAATCTGCAAGAACAGAAATAGAGAAGTATGCAGAATGTAGTTTGATCTTTTATCCATTGATTGCTTGTAGTTTTCAGAATGATTGAATCTGAACTTCTGAAGTAATTCAAATTGAAGTACTTGGATGATCTTTTATCATTTTCAGCTGTCTTCATTTCTGCAGTTTTTTCTTCAAACTCAGTTTTCTGTAGTTTTTCCTGCAGTTTTAATTTAATGCAGAATGCAGTTTTCTTCTGAAGTTTTCTTCAGTTTGTTCTCCATTACTTTGCAAGAGCAAACAACTGGAGGAGGATAGAACAGGAATGAGTATCGTGCAGAAATTCAGGAAGTGCAGATTTTGCAGAAATGTGGCATTGCTGTGCCAAATAAGGAAATGAATTATAACTAGCTAGAGTTGTTGAAATCTGAAAGCTTTCAAGTATGCATTGATAAGGTTCTTAAGTAGCAAGATGAAGAAGTATTGAGATTTTTGGTGGTTAAACAATGCAAAGTTGATACAAAGGCACTTACTTTTGTGACAAATACTACTTCCTGTCAGGAATGGAGAGATGGAGATTTAATAATTGTGGAGTTTAATTAGCATTTGGAAATTGAGAATCCAACTTGAAATTTCTGCAACATCTGCAGAAATGAAACCTGAGCATCAACAAGTTCATATTTAGTACCAAACCTCTATGATGTTTTTGATTGCTGCAGATTTCTGATAAAGGAGAAGACCAAAAATCAGAGATGATTTGAGGACTGCTGTTGGTGTACAGCTTGATTTGAACTTGTTTTTAGTGCAGGAATTGCAGAATTTTAAATGAGATGCATGGATAAGCTTAAATTTTCAATTTTCAAGCCAAGATTACTTTGAATTCCAACCTGCAGGAATGAGGAGAGGCATACCAAAGGAATTTGTTTGTGTATCTGATTGTGCCATTGAACGTATTGAATGGTGTTTATGTACCAATGCTGAAAAAAAAACATCTTTGAACAGTGCTATTGCAGGGCTGAATTGGGTCCATGAAATCAGAGATTTAAATCTGAATTTATACAGAATATGCAGAATTCTGATGTGTATGCTGTGGTGCTCTACGATTTCTTCTTTTTGCTTTCAGAAACATTGGAATTCAGTGCTGTTTTTAGAGGTAGGAAGCTGATGCTCAGACTAGATGCAGAATTGCAGTTGATGCAGAATTTGGACTAGATGTTGTTGTAAACCTGTTAAAGTTTAAATGATCATTAAACCTTTTACCAGAGGTTTTGCAATAAGGGAAAATTTGTAAAGGTCTTTCTTATCTGGATGACACTTTGCTGGAGTAAATGTAAATGAATTCCTTAAATTACAGAAAATGCAGAGTTGAAATCTGAAGCTGTTGATTTCTGGAATTTGCCAGCTGCATTTCAGCAGATGATTTCTAGAATCAGTAAAAAAGAAGATGGAAACGTAGCAATAGCAATAGACAGTGTGATTTCTGCACAATTCGAATATGTAAGTTTCTGAAATTTATGTTTACTTGCCCGAGACGGACAATATTTTAAGTGTGGGGGAGGGTGTTGGATACGTGTTGTGAGATTTGTTTCCAAATGCTGAAATTGAAGTGGAAAAACAGTTTAAATACAGTGAAAAAATTTTGTAAAATGGCACATCAAGAGAGTATCAAGTGGAAGATAGAGTATCAAGATTCTTTGTTTGCCATCAAATTGAAGGAGAGGTTAGCTTGATATGTTGAATTAATAAAAACAAATGGTATTCATCTCTTTTCACATCAAAATGGTCAACTCATCAAGTATATTCCTCCAATACTCTCATTTTCTCTTCATTGATGCCTTTTCTTTTGCCTATTTCACTTACTTTCATTGTTCTTTTTGCTTCCATTTCACAAATTCATGATAAATTCCTTTTGATTCATGTATGCTATGTTTATAGTGGTGGAGAATTAGAAAATAAGCAAGCTTATGGTAGTGAAATGTTGTGAGTTGCATTGAGTGAACTCCACATATATGCAATTTTGAGTGTGAGAGCTAGAATAGGTAAATCCCTTGTGAGATTGCAACTTGCTTAATTTTTTATTTTGATTGAAACTACCATACCTACTGATTATTGTTTGAATTGTGTTCATGATTGTTAGTGATCTTTAAGATGATCTTAGTTAAATTCTTTTTACTATCTTTTAGGTATTGCTAGGGAATTTTCTATGGAGATGATTTTTAGTTTTATTTACTTTCACGGGACGTTCAAGGCTAAGTGTGGGGGATTTGATAACCATGATTTTACTGCATTATTTTGATTCATTTATGCATGGTTTTGATGTTGGTTTCATAGTTTAAATCATGGTTACATTACATTTTTGTGCATTGCATAGATTTTGGACTTAATTACAAATTATATTATTTTTTGGTGTTATTTGATGCTAATATTTGATTCTTATTTTGTAGGCATCAGAGGATCTTAGATTTGGATCTATTTGGACCGGAATTGGGCTCGAATCGGAGTTCAAAAGACAAGATCAAGCTTTGGGTCGATTTGGGCCGTTTATCAAGAATAGGAGAGATCTGAACCATCCGTTGAAGATCTGGCCGATCCAACCTAATGGGGAGCAGATCTAAGCCATTGATGAAGATCTAGAAGTTTTGATCCAGATCTGAGTTCATCCAGCCATTGATCCAGCCGGATTAATCTGGGCCATTCAATGAAGATTGGGCCTATCTGGGCCATCCAGTGATGATCTGATCGATCCGACTTAAGGGAGAGTAGATCCAGGCCTTAGATCAAGATCAGCACCTTCGGATTGGATTTTGGATGACTTTTCACCGTTGATTTAGCCCGGAATCATCTCAGCCGTCCGATCAGATCCATATCTGATTTAAATAGAAGCTACAGTAGCTACAGTGCCTTGGGCGATCCCCTTCGCGCAGCTCAGTCCCGGCGCGCGTCTTCCAGCGGATTTCGGCCCCGATTCTTCCTCCAATCAATCTATCAAGCTTCAACTTCATTGTAGAGCTTCACGGCAGCTCATCCCGATCATCTGGAGCCTCCGGCGGGTGTTCCCTCCGGCGAATTCTGTGTTTCTGTCCTTCTCTGTTCCCGCGCCGATTTGGAGGTGGTCTTCCAATCGGCGACTCCGATTCCCATCAGCGACGTTCGGCGGTGGTCCTCCGACGTTCCTGAGCTCCATCCGACATCACACCACCATTCATAGGATCATTCCAGATTCAGAGTTGGGAGGTTGCAGAAATCCAGATTTTCAGCCATTCTTGGGGTTTTCGGTTGTTTTAGCTCGCCGGGGGTGGTCCGTCGGTGTAGCTGAGCATTCCTTGAGCTGATACGCTGCTGAAGTTCTCCACTGAGGTCCAAAGTTGGGTGGTCTCAACTTTGGCACTCTTGTGTGACGGCAAGAGTGTGGAACTTGAGTAAATTGGTTGCGAGTTGGATTGGTTAGGGTTTATTTATTTTTCTTACTGTTTTATAGCTTAGCACAGATTACTTTTATGTTTTGTTATCTTTTTATGCAAGTAGTTAGCATTTCTTTCCTTGTTAAAACTTAGTTTAAGTTTTATTTGTGCTTGGTTAATTGTTTAGTTTTTAA
The DNA here is from genome assembly GCF_018446385.1 of Zingiber officinale. NCBI lineage: Eukaryota > Viridiplantae > Streptophyta > Magnoliopsida > Zingiberales > Zingiberaceae > Zingiber > Zingiber officinale. The sequence continues at coordinate 42,673,786 of NC_055997.1, read as the reverse complement.
GTGCTAAATTAGGTTTACATCTTGCTTTAGATCAGATTTATTTGAGTCTCGTAATTTCATCCTTAGTTTGATGTGTGTTGATGGATTTATCACAACGTAGTGTGACAATGCGTAATGATTTGTTCATTGGCACATAGTTATGTTTCACTCTTGCTTTAGATTAATTTCTTAATTGCTGTGTTCTTCCTCTGTTAGATTTATATTTAAAGCTTAAACCCCCAACTCCATTTTTATATCGAAAACCCCAAAAAAATAGGAATAAAAGACAATCCTAAATTACATTCTACCGTTGGTTCCTCGGATCGATCCTGGGCTCGTTACTACGACATTATTGTTTAATTAAGGGGTTCAGTGGAAAATACATTTGTACAATTTGATTAGCGGATGTGACAGATTCGCTTACACCAACCAACCAGTAAATGTAGCACGAAATGTTTATACATACCGAAAGAGTCGTCCAAGGGAGTGTCAATGTTACTTATCCCAAAAGGGAACATTAAACCCTCCACAATCAAATGCGGTAAACTAAATTTTGCCCCCTTTAGTTTAGATAAGGCAAAAGCAACAGAGGGGTCATTGAGAAGATTGCTGGTACTGGAAATTGGAGGTAAATCACATATCCACTGGATAGGAAAAGGAGGAGGAGAAGGAAGAGGCATAAAGAAAAACTTGTGATACCATTCCTCTTGAGGAGGAATTCGGTTGAACAAAATGGCCTTAGGACGAGATTGAAATTTGAAGACACCAATATCTACTTGACAAGGAATGAAGAAGTGGTGAAAAAGATGAGGGGATAAAGGAAAATCTAGCAATTTAGACACCCCAACAAAACCCATAAGAATAGAAAAATACTGAGGGACGAATTGATTAAGGGGGAATGTTAAAGTAGATGCTAACATCAGGAAAAAAGGGGTGAAGAGTGAATCAAAAACCTTGTAGGACTTGGTCCTGAAAGATAGATGTATACCCTACAGGAGGAAGATGTGGACCATCCATTGGAGTAGGGCGAACTATATAAGAAGGAAAACCATAACTCGCCTTCAAATCCACTTCCTCTGTCTCTGTGAGGTCAGAAGCACATGACAGAAACCACGCAGGAGGGGAAGTAGCCATGGTGGAACAGTAGAAGGAGGACGAATAGAGGAAGATGAAGGAAAAAGTTGGAAGGCGGAAAAGAACTTCTTAAACCCTTGTTTTTTCCTTTCGACCCTATGCTAAAATCCCTAAATAAAGATAACAAGAGAAATAAAACGAGGAAGAATACTCAGAATTGTAACCGTCATAAAGAGGTAACATCAAGATGAAATCAAATTCAAAAAGAGGGATGAATCCCAAGACAAAAATGTTAAGTTAGGCCATCTTCCTCGGAAAACGTGACCAAGTTTCTCTTGATATGGGCTTGATTCTTAAGAGAATCAAACAAATGCGGGAAAAAATTGGTCGAGTGCTATAGGTTCAGATTATCTATCTGAATAAGACAATAAACCCGGGTGGGCATCATAGACTGGGCGAAATTTGGTTGAGTATAAGGTATTAGTCGATATGTTCCTGCATAAGGGCATATCGATCAGGTATAGTAAAACAATTGATGTCGAAATTACCACAGCAAACAGGACTTGGTTAGAAGATACCGGACAAGATTCATAGATATGAGTATGAATCGATCGGTCATGGTAGATCGACCGAGATAAATACTATCCTAATATGTCGATCAGAGGTTTATAATGGTATGTCAGGTGGCATCCACCAGGATAAAACCATATGAAATTTGGTTAAGTGTAATACATAAGATGATATGCATAAATACAAGTATAAATTAACCAAGTATAACAAACCGACCCATATTGAGAATATTGCAATAGGATTGTACTAAATCGAACAAGACACAATTAGCTATAAAGTATCGAGCGATATTTGTCAGCATTGATGTACAACGGCTGATCACGCTAGAACGGTCGAAATAAAGGACATTATAATATGTGGAGCGAAATTTTATGGTGGCCAGCCAAGTAACATTCAACATATTTAAACAAAACAAACAATTGTCATGAGAAAGGACATGTTTAACAATGAAGAGGGAAGTTCAACTTTACATAAATTCGTTAGGCTGTCATCACAAAATCATTCTAGGGTCAAATGGGGAAACAGATCAGGAGGTCTGTTATCGAGAAGTTTGTGACGGTCCAGAAAGTTGGGAGGGGGATCGCAAGCTAAGAAGTTTTCCTCCCGCAATTGTCGCACCGCCCCCTCAGCTCCAGCAGTGAAGGCTGCTAAGATCGACTTCACTATCGGCCTGATGAAATCAGTAGATTTAATCATAATAGTGGTCCTTTCCTTGTAGCGAGTGTCTCCGTTAGTCTTGTAGACGACCAAAGCCATTTGGGAAGTCTTCAGTTCGGCTTCTTTGGTAGAGACCTCGGTTTTAACTGAAGTTAAGGAAGTATTCAAGGAAGTTATTTCGTCATCCTTCAGCTGCAAAGCCTTAAGTTTTTCAGCCAATGCCGACTCATAATCAGCCTTCAATTTGCCAAGCTCAGCTGTCCGTTTCTCCAAATTGAGAGTCGATTCTTTGTTGAGATCCATAGCTGATTTTAACTATGTCTGGAGACTTTCGATTTGGACTTCAAGTTGTTTCTTGGAGGCAGCGGAAAATGGGACAGAAGATAACTCAGTAACTTGCTGTTTTAGCTTATTGTTCTCAGATCTCAGCTTCTTGTTCTCGTTATACAAATTGTGCATTAGCCGAGACAAGCCCATATTTTCTATCCATCACTAGAAATGTAAGAAAGGGTTATGACATAATCACTGATGAATAAAAAGTAGACGTTAACAAACATACCTGATTCTCATTATGGAAAAAATGATCAATTGTTTTTGGAGTGGTAAGTTCTTCAAAAATAGGACAAACTTTATCCCAAGCATTAGCAAAAGAACCTCCTAGCAATATGGGGAGGATGGGAATGGCGGAAGAACCCGCGGAGAAAGAGGAAGTAGGAATAGATGGAGGAGCAAAAACTAAATAAGAAGAGGGTGAGGAAGGTAAGGATCCGAGTTCGGGAATAGACAATGGAAAGGTGAAAGAAACATCACCAGGGGCACTAGTGCTGGAAGAGGGTGAGGCAGAGAAGGTAAGAGAAGGATAGAGCTCAGCCAGAGCGGGTTCGTTGGAAGGAAGGTTGGCAGGAACAAAACCTTCTGAGACAAGTTCCTCGGCGGGAAGGATAAGTCTCCATTTGGGAGGAGGAGCCCTAGTGAGTTTGCGCCCAGGGCGTTTGCCGATGGCAACTTCAGCTATCGATTTACCGGAGCTCCCAGGAGACGTGAGTTCAATGATAGGAAGGGGGTGGCTGATGAGGTAGCAGCAAACATTGGTGAAGCAACAGCGGGCAAAGAAACAACAGGGATTTCTGTGGGAAGACCTTCGGGAGCTCAGGAACCGCCGGAGAGCTGGGTACCTCAGCTAAAGGAGCCCGATCTTCGATTGGAGGTGGCGGAATAATAGCAGCAAGAAGCTCTTTTTATTTTGCACGAATTACTTCCTCCTCCAGGCATAATTCTTCATCGATTAAAGCAGAATAAAAGCTCTCCACTACATAGAAAATAAAAATGTTTTAGTTAGTTGAAATCGACAAGAAGGAAGCAGGATTTTACCTAAAGAGCCTTGTGTAGTAGGCTTGACAGGGCTTAGGCTGAATAAGTATAGAAGATCGACTCTCAGCCACTTAGGGATAGAAAGTCGACGACTTAACAACTTCTCACAATAAATAGGAAAAGAAGGATGAAGATGAAACTCTTTGACGTCGAGAAAAGGGGGTAAGGAGGATTTCCAGGCATGAGACCAAGGAATGGGCGCTGGAAACTTTACGAAGAAGAAACAAGATTTCCAAGCTTTAAGAGACGAGGGCATATCCTCAAAAAGGACCATTTTAGTCCGAGACTGGAACAGGAAAACACTAGGCTCCGAACACTTGGGGTAAGAAAACATGAAGAAATTTTGAGGAGTAGGAGGGATATCTAACAGACGAAATAGCATGTAAGCACCACACAGATAACGAAAGGCATTAGGTGCAAACTGCTGCAAAGGAATATCAAAATACTGGCTTACTTCGATTAAGAAATGGGGAATGGGAAACCTTAAACCTCCTATCAACTGATCTTTGAAAAAAGTCACGCAATTAGCAGGGGGACAATGAGGACGATCATCTGGTTTCGGGATTAAGATGCTATATTCCCTGGGGATTTCATACTGACGGCGGATGGTAAGCCTAGCATTTTTATCAAAGGAAGAAGATATTTGGACATACCAAGGAACAATCGTCTCCTCAGCCATAGACAAAAGTAAAGGCTAGCAGAATAACAAGTTACTTACTGGGAGCAAGAAAAGAGATCGCCGGAAAATGGTGAGCACGAGGTTTGATCAAAGACTACAGCAAGAAAGGAACGCTAAGGCAAGGAAGGAAGAGACAAAGTTGAAAAGAAAACAAAGGGTTTAGGGTTTGAAAAATACATAGCCGTCGTTAGATCAAAATATTTTTATCTTAATAGCCGTTGAGGATTACAGGAAAAAGGACAAATATTTACATGACGTAGAAGAGAGAGAAAGTATGTGTCACATAATTATAAAGAAACATTTATGTTGGACGCGACAGATCGAATCACGCCGGGTTGGTAACACCTCGTTATATGCTTCCGACATTCTCTTACCAGGGGAAGAGTCAATCACAAGCAAGGAAATTTTGAAAGAAGACGTAGTTTACTAGGCATAATAAAGGAAGAGAGATCGAGTTTGACTAAATCCAGGTTTAAGGACAAGAAAAACTAAGGAAAGCTATTTAGGCATATAACATGTTCTAAAATTAATGTCGTTATAAAGTGTAAACTAACATTGATCGAGATAATTTTCCTTATATCGGCCGACATAACTTTTGTTATGATAGACAAGTATAATATCGATCTAGATAACATTGTTTGTGATAAACAAGCTAATACCGGTCGGTATGACGTCAGCCACGATAGATGAGTATAACATCGACCGAGACAACCTTGTTTATGATAAATAAGCGAATATCGGTCGGTATATCGTCAGCTATAATAGGTAAGTACACTAGCGGACAAGATAACCTTGTCTGTGATAAATGAAAAATATTTGACGAAATGACGATCCGTAGGATATACGAGTGAGTAACGGGCATAACATTACATCTATTCTTATGAATTAGAGGGATTCAATAGAGTCACTCGATTTAATACAAAAGATTATTTTTACACTTAGAATCTGATCAAATACATAATATTACATTTCCTCTGAAAACATTAAACCTCGAAAAGTTAACAAAAATTACAAACATAAGCTCTCGGGATGCTTAGAAAATTTCAGTCCCACTGGAGTCAAACTTACCATGGAGCAGGAGTGGAAACATTTTACCTGGCATGAAGAAAGCTTGCCCGGGCAACAAAAGTGGGAATATTTTACCAGGCATGAAGGTGTTGGAACCCCGAGGTGTTTTGATGTGATCAAACAAGTTAAGTTAGGTCCTGCGTTGTTTAACCCTTGTGTCTAAGTGTGCAGGAACTTAGGAACACAGGAAGTCGAGCGGAAGACGCGGCTAGCGAGAAGGACGGCACGGGAGAGAGCCGACGGGCTCGGTGCGTCCGAGGGACGAGGTGTCCGCGGAAGAGTACACCGGTGGACGAGAAGAACGTGCACGGCGTTCGAGGGACGAGAAACCGGGAAGGAAGGCTGCTCGAGAAGAAGGCCGGAACATGGGTTCGGGTGAGCCCTATTCCGGATGGCCGAGATCACCCAAGCTAGTGGAGCCGGAACAGAAGACCTGGACCGAGACGAGCTGAACCGAAGCGGAGCGACCAGACGGAAAAAGTCAACCAGAGTTGACTTTTGGGGTCCGGGCGCCCCGGAACCATCCGGGGCGCCTAGAATGATGTTTTTGACCAGATCGAGTCAAATCGCTCGAGAGCGTTAGGAAAGTTTCCAGGCGCCCGGAACCCTTCCAGGCGCCCCAACCAAGGCTATAAATATAGCCTTGGTCCAGAAGCAAATCAATTAATCAGAACGACGAACTTGTAATCAACTTCTGTGTGCTTTACTTTTCTTCTTGTACGTTCAACGCTGTAAGAGGCTACTCCGCCCAGAGGAGAATCAGATAGTGCGCTTACATTCCTTGGATTAGCAATCCCCTGATTGCAAACCAAGTAAAACTCTGGTGTCTGTTTTTCTTTACTTAGTCTCTTTTATTTATTTATTACAAGTGTTCATTATATAGTTGAAATCCGAGAAAGGTTCGTGTTTTAATTTGTAGGGCAATTCACCCCTCCCCTCTTGCCGGCCTCCAAAGGGACCTACAAGTGGTATCAGAGCAAGGACGCTTCAGGAGGACTAACCGCCGATCGAAGCAACAAAGATGGCCGGACCAAGCATCGTTCCACCAAAATTCGAGGGGAACTTCACAGACTGGAAGCGTCGTATGGAGGTATTTCTAAAAACCGAGATTGAAATTTATTTTATTATGAAATACGGTTTTGTAGCTCCAACAAATCAGAACGGTGAAGAAAAAGAAGAAAGCAATTGGACAAAAAAAGAGCAGAATGAGTTCGTAGCAAACAGCCGTGCGGAACATCACCTGCTAAGCGTATTACCGCCTCAGGAAGTAAACCGCATCGGAAGCTACTCATCAGCTAAAGATCTTTGGAAGAAGTTTCTAGAACTCCACGAAGGCACATCCGAAGCGAAGCTCGCTAGAAGGGACATCCTCCGAAACAAACTAATGAACATCCGCTTGGAGAAAGGTGAGAAAGTAGCCGGTCTACATGCAAAGGTAAAAGAACTAGTTACTGGTCTCGAGAACCTCGGTGAAAAGGTAACAAATCGGGACGCCTTACGCTACGCACTCAACGCCTTTCCCAGAACTCCAGAGTGGACGTCAATCATCGACGCCTACTACATCTCAAAGGACCTGGAGGTAAGTACATTAGAGGAATGTTTTTCTACTCTTGAATTACACGAAACTAGATGTGCAGGAACGACAAAGGATACAACCTAGACTATAGCGCTGAACACAACTCAGAAGGATGAACTCGAGTCAGACTCCGAAGACGATCAAGAAGCGCACATGGTAAGAAATTTTAAAAAATTCTTTAGGTCTAATAAATTTAAAATGCAGAATAAAAAGAATCAAAAAGGAGGAAGAAAGGTGCGATGCTACCAGTGTCAGAAGGAGGGACACATAAGAGAAGACTGCCCAGAACTCAAAAAGGACAAAAGGAAGTCTCCCAAGAAACACAACCTAAAAGCAACTTGGGATGACACTTCTTCATCTGAATCAGAAGCTCAAGAATACGCTGGGATAGCACTGATGGCAAGCTACGATGGACAAAGTATATCAGAATCGAGCAACGATGAAGAGGGAGCGACCTCGGATGAAGGCAGCGAAGCAGGGGGAGATTCAGGCTTTAAGTCTGACATGGTAAGTGAGGTATGCCTCTTACCCTGATCAACTTTCCGGCATTAAGGCAATGACTAAATCCATGTATAAATTAGAAAAAGAAAATGCCAAATTAAAAAATGAAATTTTGGAAACAAAAGGAATTTTAGCAAAATCATGTCTAATAGAGGATTTTGATAAATTGAAAATTCACAATGAAAAACTAAAAGAAGAAATAGAAAGATTGAAAAAATATAAAAGTTCAAATATTTCTACTTTTAGAAATTATAGAGGTTTAAATTGGTATTATAGATTTCATCAAAGTCAAATTAGAAATATATCAAAAATCTATGTACCTAGGAAATACTTGGTTAACCCTGTAGGTAGGAACCTCTACTGGGTTCCAAAAACCTGTTTAATTTAACTTAGCATTTTCAGCAAGGAAATTAAACGACTAATTTCATTATGAGCCTTTGTCTAAGGAAGTGGTTGTTGCTCCAATAACCAAGAAGGCCTAGTGCCTCGCCACGACCTGGAAGCCAAGTATCGAAATGAAAAGTTTAATTGACTAACTGAAAAAGCATTAATTTAATTTACTTAATGCTTTAAAAGAGTTATTCAATTTATATAATTTATAATAATTTTTTTTGAAATTAAATTTTTTTTAATTGACTTAGAAAATTTCTGAAAATTATTGACTTAGAAATTTTCTGAAAATTGACTTAGAAATTCTTTTTGGAAATTGACTTAAATCTTTTTAAATTAACTTAGATATTTTTTTAACTTAGGAATTTTTCTATGAATACTGTCTTAGACATTTTTCTTTGAAAATTGCCTTAGAAATCTTTTATAAAAATTCACGTTAAAATTTTCTGAATATTGACTTAGAATTTTTTTTACTAAATATTCTCTTTTGAAACATTGCCTTAGAAATTAATATTAATTGCCTTAAAAAGTTTTATGAAAATTCACTTAAATTTTTTTTACCTTAGACTTGTTTAAAGAACCCTATTTTTAATGTGATCAAAGGGGGAGAAGAATGTTAAGTCTAGGGGGAGGTATATAAACTTTTTTATGAAATATCTTTGGACTTAATTACAAATAAATTATTTTTATTGCATCTGTTTTTCCCTAGCTTAACTTGGGTTGCTCACATCAAAAAGGGGGAGATTATTGGAACCCCGAGGTGTTTTGATGTGATCAAACAAGTTAAGTTAGGTCCTGCATTGTTTAACCCTTGTGTCTAAGTGTGCAGGAACTTAGGAACACAGGAAGTCGAGCGGAAGACGCGGCTAGCGAGAAGGACGGCACGGGAGAGAGCCGACGGGCTCGGTGCGTCCGAGGGACGAGGTGTCCGCGGAAGAGTACACCGGTGGACGAGAAGAACGTGCACGGCGTTCGAGGGACGAGAAACCGGGAAGGAAGGCTGCTCGAGGAGAAGGCCGGAACATGGGTTCGGGTGAGCCCTATTCCGGATGGCCGAGATCACCCAAGCTAGTGGAGCCGGAACAGAAGACCTGGACCGAGACGAGCTGAACCGAAGCGGAGCGACCAGACGGAAAAAGTCAACTAGAGTTGACTTTTGGGGTCCGGGCGCCCGGAACCATCCGGGGCGCCCGGACCCCTCCGGGGCGCCCGGAACCATCCGGGGCACCCGGAATGATGTTTTTGACCAGATCGAGTCAAACTCGATCTGAACGTTGGGGGATAAAGTTTTATCCCCCCAGGGCGCCCGGAACCCTTCCAGGCGCCCCGACCAAGGCTATAAATATAGCCTTGGTCCAGAAGCAAATCAATTAATCAGAACGACGAACTTGTAATCAACTTCTGTGTGCTTTACTTTTCTTCTTGTACGTTCAACGCTGTAAGAGGCTACTCCGCCCAGAGGAGAATCAGATAGTGCGCTTACATTCCTTGGATTAGCAATCCCCTGATTGCAAACCAAGTAAAACTCTGGTGTCTGTTTTTCTTTACTTAGTCTCTTTTATTTATTTATTACAAGTGTTCATTATATAGTTGAAATCCGAGAAAGGTTCGTGTTTTAATTTGTAGGGCAATTCACCCCTCCCCTCTTGCCGGCCTCCAAAGGGACCTACAGAAGGAAGCTCGCCCGGGCGGCAGAAGTGGCAATATTCTGCCCGGGACGAAGGAAACTATGAAGCAGAAAGACTCAAGGGCAAGGGGAAGGGGACAAATCTAGTCAGGCCATGGTGTAAAGGTGACTGAAAGAGTCTCTCCCCTGTTCGAACCCTAAAGTTCTGCAACCAGAGCAACCAATCCTAGCCCAAGGGCAACATGGGCTACACATTCGTAGCGACATTCGTGGGCTATTTTGTTGGTCCTCCGTAAGTAAGGTGAATTCCTCTGAAGCTCGTTGAGTCTCCAGAGCAGTTGCGCCTTCGGTTGGAGATTCTAAATCTCGAGAAACGTCATTTTTTGGGATAGTCTCTCGAACCCTAGAGTTAGCCAAAGCAAAAACTTGAATAAACTCATGCATAGATCTCGCCTTGTCCAACAAGAGTCACCCCCAAAGAGGGGGATCCAAAGTCATACTCTTAGCAGGAAAAGTTAGCAAGGAAGGAAAAGAACTAAGGTGGGGAATGAACAAAGAGAAGGTTGTAGCCCTATTTAAAGGATCAAGGGACCTAAGGAATCACTATACTAAGGTTCACGGGATCACTGTACTCAGGTCCACAAGATATCTGTACACAAAATTTGTAAGGGCACTTCAGTACCTGTGGCAGAGTCACGGGTAGGGAAAAAACAAAATCAAACTTGTGTATATTCAGTCGTCTACACCTCCTTCGACTAGACTTGAAGGGAAGGCTAGTGATATAGGTTAGGTTTCATGGATCCCCGATGAGGAAGGGAAAGGAGATAACCAAGTGGAGAAGGAAGATCAATATCGGCCGGGATATATCTCAAAGGAAGTAGGCCAATATCGGCCGGGATATACCTCAAATGAGGTAGGCCAATATCGATCGGGATATACCTTAGAGGAGGTAGGTCAATATCGGCCGGGATATGCCGCAAAGGAGGTAGGCCAGTATCAACCGGCGTATACCTCAAAGGAGATAGGCCAATATCGGTCGGATATATCTCAAATGAGGTAGGCCAATATTGATCGGGATATGCCTCAAAGGAGGTAGGCCAGTATCAACCGGCGTATACCTCAAAGGAGGTAAGCCAATATCGGCCGGGATATACCTCAAATAAGGTAGGCCAATATCGATCGAGATATACCTCAAAGGAGGTAGGTCAATATCAGCCGGAATATGCCTCAAAGGAGGTATGCTAGTATCAACCGACGTATACCTCAAATGAGGTAGGCCAATATCGATCGGGATATGCCTCAAAGGAGGTAGGTCAATATCGGCCGGGATATACCTCAAATGAGGTAGGCCAATATCGATCGGGATATGCCTCAAAGGAGGTAGGCTAGTATCAATCGGCGTATACCTCAAAGGAGGTAGGCCAATATCGGCTGGGATATACCTCAAATAAGGTAGGCCAATATCGATCGGGATGTACCTCAAAGGAGGTAGGTCAATATCGGTCGGGATATGCCTCAAAGGAGGTAGGCTAGTATCAACCGGCGTATACCTCAAATGAGGTAGGCCAATATCGATCGGGATATGCCTCAAAGGAGGTAGGCCAGTATCAACTGGCGTATACCTCAAAGGAGGTAGACCAATATCGGTTGGGATATACCTCAAAGGAGGTAGGCCAATATCGGCTGGGATATGCTTCCAAGTGAATAGACCAGTATCGATCGAGACATGCCTTTATGAAGGAGAGCCAATATCAGTCGAGCTGAATAATACCTTGAAAAGATACTTGATAAAATTACATACTTGATAAAATATAGCCCAGTGCTAGCTGGGATGGTAAACATAGAGGAGCACGGACGGGCATTATCCCAGAAGCCTCAAGAGAGGTAATAATAATTGATCAAATCTAGTTAAACCCAGCTCTGACCGATACAAGGAACATTGTTATTTTAAGCTATCTGTGATATAGCAAAAAAAGGAGGGGCAAGTAGGAACGATAGAAACACTTTAAAAGGACATGTGACACAAGATAGAAGTAAAAATTTTAAAATAGTTAATGAAGATATTTATAATATATGATTGTATAACAGGTGTTATATATTTGGAGGGAAATGTGTTTGTAGACTATTTTGCAGGCACTAGACGACAAAGAAGGTACATCTGGGGTACAAAAAAGATTCCTTAAAAGTCATTTACCACAAGTACTCAGCTTGCGTCATCTCATAACAAACTATAATAAATCGGGGTCCACTTCATGACTATGGAGGTTATATAAAGTGGTATAAAAAGGGGAATCCTCTCCGTTGGCTAGGTAAGTTCACATCATTGTGCACATTCATAACCCTAATTTCCAACTATTCTTCTTCTTCTTCTTCTTCTTCTTCTTCTTCTTCTTCTTCCTTCTTCCACACCAAGAGAGATCACTAACTTGAGCGTCGGAGGGCTTAGCTAGGGATTCCCACCTCGGTCTTAGGTCACTGATGATAGTGTTGGTTGGTCTCTTGTGCGCAGGAGGCCTTGAAAGTTCCTGATCTGGGTTCTCTTCAATCGGATTTCTCTCTCATCTTCGGATCTTCACACGAGGAGGGCATTTGGTGACTCTATTCTTCCCGATCCGCTTTGGGTTTCTCGGATCGGTGTTCCGTGGGCATTATTCTTTACTGGCGATAGGTTTTTTCTCCCGGCTCTCAGTCTTGTCAAGCTTCTCAGACAGGATCAACGACAAAGGCAAGGGGAAGGCTTCTTCCTCAAAAGGCAAAGGAAAAAGGGTGTCACGCGACGAAGGTAACGAAAATGAGTTCAATATTATTTTTAGAAATCATGAACATAAAGCTAAATATGATATCCTTGTCGCTAGAAGAATTACATGCACTAGATATATGGATCCGACTACTTTAGATATGCTAGGAATTAGGGATGATGTAGATTGGATGATTACTTCTTTAGACTGGAACGATATTATGTACGCCCATTTACCGACTTACCCCTGCCTGGTCCTTGAATTTTTTAGCTCAATTGATGTTAAGTTTTCGTCTAAAGATGACTATGTAGGGGTGATAACTTTCAAGTTGATGAATAAAGAAGTTCGGTGGACATTTAGCAATTTTAATAATTGTTTTGGTTTACCTACTAGTGGTGCTCACAGATTTGATGATGAGATTAGATGGAATGAATTTTGGACGTCAATAACCTGATCAAAGGACCCTTATGAACCCTCTAGAGCCAAGACATCCCGCATGCAAAACCTGACCTTTAGATACCTTCACCGAGTGATGAGCAATATGATCTTTGGTCAAGGAAAGAGTGATGGGGTGGTTAAAAAGGTAGCATTCTATTCTCTTTGGGCAATGTTGAATAAAGTAGATTTTGATTCCGGATTTCATTTCTTACAAAATGTGTTGAGGGCAGCTAAGGCATCTTTGGAGACGATAGTGTTTGGTGGATTGATCACCCAAATAGCATTCAATCAGGGTTGTGAGCTTGATGGATTAGAGGTGATTCATGGTAATGACAAGATCGATATCGACTCTTGTCGTACTATGAAGATGATTTGTCAGGATGAGAATGGGTTTGCCTTCCCTAGGAATAATGGTTTTCCATTACCCCTTCCTTACCCCGAGCGCACTTCAGTTCGCAAGCCCGCGAACAAGGTGATTACTGACTTAAACCCCGAAACGTTTCCCTCAATTATAGAAGAAAATGAGTACCACCAAGAGCCTTCGTCATCAGGATTGTAATGCCCGCCCCTCTACTACTACTAAAGAAGGGACGGGTGTTAGCTAGAGCCCTAGAGCCAATCATTGATGATTGTATTTTGGACTTGTTGTATCATATTCTATATAAATAAAGGCATTTGGTTTTTGGTTATTATACTTACTTGTATTTGTGCCAAATAAACTAAGTATAATAACGTCCTTGAGTAGACGGTTCTCACCTATATCAATCGGTTAGTTGAACCGATAGTGAGATGATATAGGGAACACTACTCTTAATCATTCCTAGTCGAGTATTAACATTCAGGGACAATGTTAATGCAATAAGACTAGCATGTAGGTCAACTCGATGACTTGATCTCACAAGTCATGGATATAGAGATATCAAGTTGACACATGGGTATACATTAGAGAATGTATACTGAATGACCCACCATGAGAAAATATCATGGATCGTTATATGAGTGTCATATACTTTCTCATGTGGCTATTAGTATGACTACTAGTCCTTAGACCTGAAGTCACCATGGTTCCCTACATAAGGAGTTATGTACTTTGGTTTCGTCAAACGTCACCCGTAACTGGGTGGACTATAAAGGCGATTACTGGGTATGTAACAAATTATGCGGAGGGATGTGAGTGATGTAGATGGGATCTATCCCTCCTATGTGACGGGAGAGACATCGGTATTCTTGATAGAGTGAGACCACGAAGTGCATGGCCATGCCCAAATGAGTCAATATGAGATATTGAGCTCATTTGATTGAGTGAGTCTACTTGGAATTCAAGATTTAGATTGATTAGAGGATGACACGGTCTATACCTCACATTAATCAATCTAGATGTCTAGGATAGAATGACATTTGTCATATTTTATGAGGAGTCACAATTAGTAGTCACAAAGGTGATGTTGGATCTCAACATTCTTGTAACATTGGGTAGTAATGATGTGTTGCTAGATACCGCTCATTACTTATGCTCCTAAATGGGTTTAGGGGCATTGCCAACGTTACAAGAACCTATAGGGTCACACACTAAGGATAATTAGATGGAGATTAGGTTCATATGATGAACCAAGAGGATTAGATTCATTTGATGAATCAAATTGGATTAAGAGTAATCCTAATTGGGCTAATTGAGTTAGACTCAAGTTGATTCATGTGTTTAATGAGTCTAATTTGGATTATGACTCATTGGATCAATTTAATTAAATGAATTAGATTCATTATATTAAATTGACTTGAATTAAATGGTTGGATTAGATCAACCATGAGAGAGATTAAGTCATGTTTGACTTGACTTGAGAGGAAGATGAAGAGTCAAGTTTGACTTGACTTTATGCCACCTCATTGGTGAGTTGGCATTGAGTGGGCCAATGATGATGCTCCACATCATCATGGTTGCTTAAGTGGGATGCCACCTCATGGGAGATACCAAGAGTTGTGACTCTTGGCATTCCATGGGAGTTGCACACCTCTTAATGTGGCCGGCCACATGAATGGGTTGATGAGTTTCATTTTGGGAATTAATCTCATTCATTCCTTCATCTTTTTCCTTGCTCCAATTTTGCTCTCCCTCTCCTCTCTTGGCCGAACCATCCAAAGGTGCTAGCACACCTTTTGTGTGGTTTTTCTCCACCTACTTGTTTGTGTGGATACATATAGAGAGTTGTCTACGTTGACAACTTCGAGATCCGGCACCATTTAGACGAGCGGGAATGTGAAGGGCTTCGCTTCAAAGGTATAACCTTTTCTTTTGTAGATCTAAAGTGTAGATCTAGGTAGAAACTCGTATTCGTATGTTTTTCAAATTTTTCTTTGCACGGATCCGTTGGCTAGGGGTTTTCGGGGTTTCCGCGATGCAAAAAAACGGTTTTCGCGGCCCGAAAAACCAAACAGAGACTTCAATAACCATTGGCAATCTTGTAAAGTCTTTTCTATGCCATGATGGCAAAAGGTGAATACGCTTGCCCCCAGCGCCCCCGCCAACCAGTCCCAGGGTTGGCAAAATACTGCCACAAAGTCTTTTCTATACCAGAAATGAGTTCAGGTTGTTCCTCTATTTTTCCCTACAAGTGGGCCATCTTGTTACTGGGAACAGTGGATATAGTATTTTTTATAGTTCTGCCACATGATCCTTCAAAACCTTATTGGCCCTTTCCAAATCCACAACCAATTGGCCCAAGTGTAATCTAGAAGCATAAAACTGGATAGAATAACTACAAAGTTATAGTTCATAAAAGTAATTTAAGAAAACTTAGTCATTAACTTATTGTTGTAACATTTTGGTTGTGTTCTTCAGCGCACTTTGAAATTGTAGTCCCTTGCGCTTGTTTATGTGATTGTACCCATGACTCATCCAATGAGCCCTTCAATTTAAGTATCCCATATGGTAAGGGTGAAGTGGTGTCCACTCCATGTTGGGATGGTAACCCAAGGGATTACTTGAAAAGACATGAAGAGCTAGTTGAAGGCATAAACCCTGAAAGAAGAACAAGAGGGAGCTTGGGCAGTTGTGAATGAGCAAGAGTTATTGGACAGGTAAAGATGCTGATGTTTGCCCAACTAACTCGAGACTTTGCTCACGTATTGATCCTTCAAACCCCCGACCGGTCGATCTCCTATAAGGGGTTCGCCTTAAACGGGGAATGATCGACGAAATGCTTAAGGTTGGTAGGGGAATTGGTTCTATAGTTAAAGGGGTTGGTGTTGTCTTGTGGCGACGAAGTGCATGGCCATCGGTATTCTTAGACGGGAGCGACATCGGTATTCTTGATAGAGTGAGACCACGAAGTGCATGGTCATGCCCAAATGAGTCAATATAGGATATTGAGCTCATTTGATTTAGTGAGTCTACTTGGAGTTCAAGATTTAGATTGGTCAGAGGATGACACGGTCTATGCCTCACATTGATCAATCTAGATATCTAGGATAGAAGGACACTTGTCATATTTTGTGAGGAGTCACAATTAGTAGTCACAAGGTGATGTCGGATCTCGACATTCTTTTAACTTGGGTAGTAATGATGTGTTACTAGATACCGCTCATTACTTATGCTCCTAAATGGGTTTAGGGCATTGCCAACGTTACAAGAACCTATAGGGTCACACACTAAGGACAATTAGATGGAGATTAGGTTCATATGATGAACCAAGAGGATTAGATTCATTTGATGAATCAAATTGGATTAAGAGTAATCCTAATTGGGCTAACTTGAGTTGGACTCAAGTTGATTCATGTGTTCAATGAGTCTAATTTAGATTATGACTCATTGAATCAATTTAATTTAATGAATTAGATTCATTATATATTAAATTGGCTTGAATCAAATGGTTAGATTAGATCAACCATGGAAGAGGTTTGGTCAAGTTTGACTTGACTTGAGAGGAAGATTAAAAGTCAAGTTTGACTTGACTTTATGCCACCTCATTGGTGAGTTGGCATTGATGTGGACTAATGATGTTACTCCACATCATCATCATGGTTTCCACCTCATGGGAGTTACTAGTGAGTGCCACCTCATGGAGGTTACATTCTCTCCTTGATGACAACTTAATGCATTAATGAGGGGAGTTACACATGAGAAAAGTGGCCGGCCACATTTTGAATGGTGTGTGAATTGATTTTCATTATTCATTCAAGTGTGGAATTTTACATCTTCTTCCTCTCAAGCTCTCCCTCTCCTCCTTCCTTGGCCGAACCACATAGGTGCTAGCACACCTTTGTTTTTTTGGTCACCTCCACCTAGTGTGTTCATGAGGATACGTGTAGAGAGTTGTCTACATTGACAACTTCGAGATCCGGCGTACCGAGGATGAGCGGGATACGCAAAAGGGCACACAACAAGGGTAAAGATCTTCATCATGTAGATCTAGAAGTTTTGTAACTCGTACTCGTATGTTTTCAAATTTTTCTTCGCACGAGATCCATTGGCTAGGGTGATTCGGGGTTTCCGCGACGCGAAAAAGCGGTTTTCGTGGCCCGAAAAACCCAACAACGGGGTCACTTACTTAAAACATACATACATGTATATGCATATGAAATCATGGCAGTGGAAATGGGTTGTCTAAAATTTAATTTGATCATATGTATATGGACTAAACATGACATGTGTTGGAATTTTCGGGCCGCGAAAAATCACTTTTTCACATCGCGAAAACCCCGAAACCCCCGCCACTGGATCCGTGCGAAGAAAAATAAAAACAAAATATGAGTACGAGTTTCTAAAGTCTAGATCTACACTAGATAAGAGCGTTACCCTCAATGTGATGCCCTTCGCTATCCCGTTAGTCCAACGGTTTGCCGGATCTCAAGATTGTCAAAGTAGACAACCCTCTAGAAGTATCCACACGAACAAAATTAGGTGGAGGGGACCAAACAAAGGTGCGCTAGCACCTAGGGTGTTCGGCCAAGAGAGGAGAGGGAGAGCAAGAAGAGAGAGCTCTAGGAGGAAGAAGATGTGAATGAGCCTTGAATAAAAAAAATGAATTCCATTCATTTTGAGTGGCCGGCCACACCAAGTGTAACCTCTCCCATTAATGTGGTCGGCCACATTAAAGCAAAGGAGAAAATGTAACTTCCATTAGGTGGCACACTCATGTGTTAACTATGATGATGTGGCACATCATCATTGGCCACTTAATGTCAAGTCACAAATGATGTGGCATAAAGTCAAATCAAACTTGACTCCTCCTCTTCCTCTCAAGTCAAGTCAAACTTGACTTAATCTCTCTCATGGTTGATCTAATCCAACCATTTAATTCAAGCCAATTTAATATAATGAATCTAATTCATTTAATTAAATTGATTCAATGAGTCATAATCTAAATTAGACTCATTGAACACATGAATCAACTTAAGTCTAACTCAATTAGCCTAATTAGGATTACTCTTAATCCAATTTGATTCATCAAATGAATCTAATCCTCTTGGTTCATCATATGAACCTAATCTCCATCTAATTGTCCTTAGTGTGTGACCCTATAGGTTCTTGTAACGTTGGCAATGCCCCTAAACTCATTTAGGAGCATAAGTAATGAGCGGTATCTAGCAACACATCATTACTACCCAAGTTACAAGAATGTTGAGATCCAACATCACCTTGTGACTACTAATTGTGACTCCTCACAATATATGACAAGTGTCCTTCTATCCTAGACATCTAGATTGATCAATGTGAGGCATAGACCGTGTCATCCTCTGACCAATCTAAATCTTGAACTCCAAGTAGACTCACTAAATCAAATGAGCACAATATCTAATATTGACTCATTTGGGCATGGCCATGCACTTCGTGGTCTCACTCTATCAAGAATATCGATGTCTCTCCCGTCATATAGGAGGGATAGATCCCATCTACATCACTCACATCCCTCTGTATAATTCGTTACATACCCAGTAATCGTCTTTATAGTCCAACCAGTTACGGGTGACGTTTGACGAAACCAAAGTACATAACTCCTTATGTAGGGATCCATAGTGACTTCAGGTCCAAGGACTAGTAGTCATACTAATATCCACATAAGAAAGTATATGGCACTCATATAACGATCCATGATACTTTCTCATGGCGGGTCATTCAGTATACATTCTCCAATGCATACCCATGTGTCAACTTGATATCTCTATATCCATTATTTGTGAGATAAAGTCATCAAGTTGACCTACATGCTAGTCTTATTGCATTAACATTGTCCCTGAATGTTAATACTCGACTAGGAATGATTAAGAGTAGTGTTCCCTATATTATCTCACTATCGGTTCAACTAACCGATTGATATAGGTGAGAACCTTCTACTCAAGGGCGCTATTATACTTAGTTTATTTGGCACAAATATAAGTAAGTATAATAACCAAAATAAATGCCTTTATTTATAT
The DNA here is from genome assembly GCF_018446385.1 of Zingiber officinale. Lineage (NCBI taxonomy): Eukaryota > Viridiplantae > Streptophyta > Magnoliopsida > Zingiberales > Zingiberaceae > Zingiber > Zingiber officinale. The sequence goes on along the minus strand of NC_055997.1, from coordinate 42,654,707 downwards.
AAGAATATGATACAACAAGTCCATAATACAATCATCAAATGATTAGCTCTAGGGCTCAACTAACAATCTCCCACTAGCACTAGTGCCAATCAGTGTAGGCTCTAAGCCCCAATGACCTAGTGTGACCATCATGCTTCCTCTATGCCAAAGCCTTAGTCAAGGGATCTGCGATGTTAGCCTCTGTAGGTACTCTGCATATCTTCACATCTCCTCTCTTGATAATCTCTCGAATGAGATGGAAGCGCCGTAGTATGTGTTTGGTCCGCTTGTGTGAGCGAGGTTACTTCGCCTGTGCTATAGCTCCATTGTTGTCACAATAGAGCTCAATAGGTTCAGCAATACTGGGAACCTCCCCAAGTTCAGTGATGAACTTGCGGATCCAAACTGCCTCCTTTGCTACCTCTTATGCAGCAATGTACTCGGCCTCTGTCGTAGAATCAGCTACTGTGTCCTGCTTCGAACTCTTCCAGCTTATAGCACCATCATTTATGCAAAATACGAACCCTGACTGCAATCGATAATCATCCTGATCGGTCTGGAAGCTGGCATCACTGTAACCCTTTACAGCTAGCTCATCATTGCCTCCATATATCAAGAAATATTCTTAATCCTTCTTAAGTACTTAAGAATATTCTTGACCGCTATCTAGTGACTTTCACCTGGATCTGACTGGTATCTGCTCGTCATGCTCAAAGCATACGAGACATCAGGTCAAGTACATAGCATGGCGTACATGATAGATCTTATGGCTGAGGCATAAGGGATCTGATCCATGCGGTCTCTCTCCTCTCTAGAAGAGGGACCTTGAGTCTTCGAAAGACTCACGCCATGTGACATCGGCAAAAATCCCTTCTTGGAGTTCTGCATGGCAAACCGTAGGAGTACCTTGCAATATATGTACTCTGACTTAGGCCAAACAATCTCTTAGATCTATCTCTATAGATCTGTATCCCTAAAATGCGGGATGCCTCACCTAAGTCCTTCATTGAGAAGCAACTCCCTAGCCAGGTCTTGACAGACTGAAGCAAAGGGATGTCCTTCCCAATGAGTAGTATGTCATCCACATACAATATGAGGAAGACAACTATATCCCCTACAACCTTCTTGTAGACACAAGGCTCATCTTCGTTCTTGATGAAACCAAACTGTTTGATTGCATCATCGAATCAAAGATTCCAGCTCTGAGAAGCTTGCTTTAGTCCATAAATGGACCTATGCAGCTTGCATACTCTGCCAGTATGCTGTGGATCTACAAAACCCTCAGGTTATGTCATGTATACATCCTCGAGCAGGTTTCCATTCAGAAACGCGGTTTTGACATCCATCTGCCATATCTCATAGTCATGGTATGCTGCAATAGCAAGCATGATCCGAATGGACTTAAACATCTCTACTGGAGAAAAGGTTTCATCATAGTCAATACCATGAATCTGCTTGAAACCTTTAGCTACCAAGTGACCCTTATAGATAAGTCCATCCATGTTAGTCTTTCTCTTAAAGACCCACTTACACCCAATGGATTTTACCCCTTCAGGTGGATCAACCAAAGTCCATACTTAGTTGGTGTACATGGATTCCATCTCGGATCTCATGGCCTCTAGCCATTTCTCGGAATCTGGTCTCATCACAGCTTCCTGATAGGTGGTAGGCTCATCCTCTATGAGCACAACGTCATCATGGTCAGACAAGAGAAATGAATATCTCTCAGGCTGACGACGTACCCTATCAGACCTGCAAAGAGGTATGTCTACTTGAACTGGTTGTTGTTTCTCAACACTTTGTGGAACAACATCATCCACAACACTTTGTGGTTCCAGTTTAACTTCCATTGAGGCTTCAATGCTATGGTCCGCATCTTGAACTTCTTCAAGATCGAACGTACTCCCACAGCCTTTCTAGAAACAAAGTCCCTTTCTAGAAAAACCCCAGTCTTTGCCACAACTACCTTGTGCTGACTGGGAATATAGAAGTAATATCCCTTAGTTTCCTTGGAATATCCAATAAAGTAGCACTTGTCGGATTTGGGTCCTAACTTGTCTGAGGCTTGACGTCGAACGTAAGTCTCACAACCCCAAATCCTCATGAAAGACACCTGGGCATCTCTCCCAGTCCATATCCTATATGGTGTCTTTATCACGGCCTTGGATGGAACTCGGTTGAGTATAAACGTTGTCGTGCCTAGAGCATAGCCCTAAAAGAATGTCGGAAGATCTGTGTGACTCATCATAGATCGTACCATATCTAATAGGGTACGATTCCTCCTTTCGAATACACCATTCCACTGTGGTGTTCAAGGAGGAGTGAGTTGGGATAGAATCCCACACTCAGCTAGGTAGTCACGAAACTAATGGCTAAGGTATTCTCCACCTCGATCTGATCGAAGTATCTTAATACTCTTGTCAAGCTGGTTCTGTACTTCATTCTTGAATTCTTTGAACTTTTCAAAGGATTCAGACTTATGTGTCATCAAGTACACATAACCATATCTACTGAAGTCATCAGTAAATGTGATGAAGTACCTATAACCACCTCTAGCAGCGACATTGAAAGGGCCACATTCATCACTATGTATAAGACCTGACAAGTTAGTCGCTCTCTCACTGTGCCCACTAAAGGGAGTCTTGGTCATCTTTCCTAGTAGGCATGACTCGCACGTCTCATAAGATTCAAATCAAATGAGTCCAGCAAACTATCCTTATGGAGCTGGGATAAGCGCTTGTCATTTATATGACCTAAGCGACAGTGTCAGAGATAGGTTTGGTTCATGTCATTTGACTTGAACCTCTTGGTATTTATGTTATAGATAGGGCTTTTAAGGTCTAGAATGTAGAGTCCGTTCATCAGAGGTGCACTACAATAGAATATATCTTTTAAATAAACAGAACAACATTTGTCCTTAATTATAAAAGAGAAACCTTTCTTGTCCAAACAAGAAACTAAAATTATGTTCTTAGTTAATGCAGGCACATAATAACAATCATCCAACTCTAATACAAGCCCATAGGGCAGAGATAGAAAAATAAGTCCCTACAGCAACAGCAGCAACACGTGGTCAATTGCCTACGCGTAGGTCCACCTCGCCCTTCGCCAATGCCCTGCTATTTCTCAACGCCTGCACATTAGTACAAATGTGAGAAGCACATCCGGTATCTAATACCTATGATGAAGAAATAGATAGATTGACTTCTATAACATATATACCTGAAGTGGAAGTCTCACTTCGCTTCTTCTTAAGATCTTTCAGGTACACCTTGCAGTTCCTCTTCCAGTGCCCGGTCTGACCGCAGTGGAAGCAGGTAGCATCCTTGGCGACCCCTCCTTTAGGCTTTAATGCCTTGCCTTTGCCCTTGGCTTGGGACTTTCCCTTGCCTTTGGGCTTGCCCTTGCCCTTGTGTTTCTGAACCATCAAAACAGAGTGGGACTTAGCCTTCTTAAGGTTCATCTCAGCAGTTCTTAACATGCTAAGCAGTTCGGGCAGTGGCTTGTCAATTTCGTTCATATTGGAGTTTAGAACGAACTGACTATAGCTATCCGGTAGGATTGCAAGATCAAGTCAGTGGCCAGCTCTACCTCTGTAGGTTTTCTATGTACCCAATCATTTTGAGTACATATGGGCCTACGGGAGCCTCATCTGACATCTTGCACTGAAACAGTGCCCTTGAGATCTCAAATCTCTCATGCCTCGCTTGTCCTTGATACAGTTGACGAAGATGTTCAACCATATCATAAGTGCCCATTAACTCGTGTTGCTTCTGAAGCTCAGAGTTCATGGCCGCAAGCATTAGACAGGACACATCTAATGCGTCATCTTGATACTTCTTGTAAGTATCTTTGTCTGCTCGCGTGGCATTGGCAGGAGGAGCCTCCGGAATGGGCTGCTCCAGAACGTACAGTTTACGTTCCTGGGTGAGAACTATTCTCAAGTTCCTGTACCAGTCCAGGAAATTTGCTCCGTTGAGCTTGTCCTTCTCAAGGACTGAACGCAGGGAGAAGGAGTTCGTATTCGACGTCATGGTTATCTACAACAGAAAAATGCAGAAAATAAATATCATATTCTTTTAAATCATTTAATTAGGTCTTTAACTAAATGATGCTCCCACTGAATTCTATAATTCATGTGGGACAAGATCCACATCATACTAACCCTTGAGTTAGCTTTGGCTAATACGCCCAAGATTTAGTATGATCGGTAGGTAACGATTTACCAATTACATCTCTATGCAACTCTTGTTTATAGGATCATTATCCGCAGTTATATTAAAACTTGAGTTAGCTTTGGCTAATACACCCAAGAATTAATATAAATGTGATTTATGTCCTATCTTTCCAACCATTGGAAGAATGCCTATAGTTGTACTCGATCCAACCGAGTTAACTAGGAATACTCAATCTAATTGAGTTTGTATTCGCCCATGCGTTGATAAGCGGGACCAAGATTGTCCCTCCGTACCCTACCAAGATAATATGTGTTGCTCTGCTTTGGCAAATTCAACAACACATGTGATCGAGGTAGTGATAGGTATCACGGCACGGTAGGCATTAGAGTTGACAAGATTTAGATCTAATCTAATCGTCGATGTGTATCAAATACGCGATAGATCTAATCTAATCGAAAGGGTGCATCTTGTACACGATTTAGATCTAATCTAATCGTTAAGCACTAATTAACTACTAATCATGCATGACATACACACAAGCAATTAATTAAATTTATTTGTGATTAGTCATGGCCCTACTACGATCTTCTCAAGCCAATGAGAAGATCGAATGGTCAACCTAAGGTCAACAGCTTCTCAAGCTTCTCCCTTTGACCACCTTGTGTTGCTCGTGCCCTCCTCGTAACTCCGTCTCGTGTGGACCTTCCATGGCTCCAATTTTGTACATTACAATTTTGAAACTTGAGTTACATTCGAGTCTAAACTAATTTTACAACAAGAATAAATGGAGAAAGGCACGACACGCAGGTCGCGTATCAAATATACAGCAGACACAACACAAATGACGGCGCGCAGGCCGTAATATGAATTACAACACAAATCCAATCAGATTGGGTCTTTTGGGCCATGACTATCACAAATTATACATAATTCTAAATTATGTAATTTTCATAATTTTCTGTAATTTTAATACTAATTTTTACAATTTTTACGAGTAAAATTTCCCGGCGGTCCCGTTTAGCGGTTTTTGGGTGCAATTGCGGAACGAATCCCCTTGCGGGGCTAGGGGCAGCGCCCCTACCTGCTATCTAACCATCGCGAGTGTCCCTAAGTGATCCTACAGCGCCTTAGCCCGATGTCCCAAAAATTTTTGGGGTGAAACCTTGCCGTTTCGGAAAAAACTTCTCGGTAGTCGAAGCCTACAAGTGTCGAAACACTTGTGCTTCGCTTCTACGAGAAAAATACCCATAAAAACTCTCAAAATCATAAAATTACAGAATATTACAGAATCTATATTTTTCATAAAAATACAAACTAAACTCGTACAAGTCTTCGCACGTGGCTCTGATACCACTGTTGGGTTTTTTGGGCCGCGAAAAACCGCTTTTTCGCATCGAGAAAACCCCGAAACCCCCGCCACCGGATCCGTGCGAAGAAAAATAAAAACAAAATACGAGTACGAGTTTCTAAAGTCTAGATCTACACTAGATAAGAGCGTTACCCTCGATGCGATGCCCTTCGCTATCCCGCTAGTCCAACGGTTTGCTGGATCTCAAGATTGTCAAAGTAGACAACCCTCTAGAAGTATCCACACGAACAAAATTAGGTGGAGGGGACTAAACAAAGGTGTGCTAGCACCTAGGGTGTTCGGCCAAGAGAGGAGAGGGAGAGCAAGAAGAGAGAGCTCTAGGAGGAAGAAGATGTGAATGAGCCTTGAATAAAAAAAATGAATTCCATTCATTTTGAGTGGCTGGCCACACCAAGTGTAACCCCTCTCATTAATGTGGCCGGCCACATTAAAGCAAAGGAGAAGATGTAACTTCCATTAGGTGGCACACTCATGTGTTAACTATGAGATGTGGTGCATCATCATTGGCCACTTAATGCCATGTCACAAATGATGTGACATAAAGTCAAGTCAAACTTGACTCTTCCTCTTCCTCTCAAGTCAAGTCAAACTTGACTTAATCTCTCTCATGGTTGATCTAATCTAACGATTTAATTCAAGACAATTTAATATAATGAATCTAATTCATTTAATTAAATTGATTCAATGATTCATAATCTAAATTAGACTCATTGAACACATGAATCAACTTGAGTCTAACTCAATTAGCCTAATTAGGATTACTCTTAATCCAATTTGATTCATCAAATGAATCTAATTGTAACACCGACGAAAAATTTAAAATAGGTATATGAATATTATTTTCCTTAGAGCATAAAGAAATGAAAAGAATAAGAGAAAGAGGAAAATAAAAACAAAAGAAAATATAGAATAAAAAGAGGTGAGGTCAAGGATTGAACCTTGAACCTTCCACAGTTAATGGAGATAAATTGATGAATGATAACCATTAGGATAATGAGAAATAATTGGATAGAAAGGAATGAAAAATTTAGTTAAAGGAGAAAAGAAAACTAAGCAAAAAGGAACAAGAGAAAACCAAGTTGCTTACCTTCTTTTCCCTCTTGGTTAAGAAAAGGGAGGAAGCAAAAGAGGGATTTTCTACTCCCCTCCCTCTCTCTATTTTCGTGGGAAATTAATGGAGTGAGGGAAAAGAGGAGTTGGGGGAAAGAATGGGGACATGTCTCATTAGCAAAGGGATAAATAGGATTAGAGAAGAAAAAACAAAGGGATTTAATTCATTTTCTTCTTCCTCCTTCTTCCTTCTCCATTCTCACCGAACCAAGAAACACTTTCCTCTCCTCATACCAATTTCTAAAGTTAAGTTTTTCTCCAAGAAAGCTAATTTCCGAGAAGGAAACTTCAAGTTCTAGCCCTTACAAGCAAAGGAAACAAGAGGAGGTACAAGAAGAAGAAGCTTCCACTTTCCTTATCACTAGAATACTTTTCTCTCTAAGGAAAACCACAAGCGAAAGGATGTAAGTTCCCCTCACCTGTGGTACAATAGCTCTTATTTTTCTATGTAGAATTCGATCACATAAAAAGTTAAGAAAACATCATGAAGAAATTCTAACCAAGATAAGACCAAAGGAAAAACCTAGAGAAAGAAAGGATCTAAACATTTATATGCTTGATATTTTTCTTGTAGCATGTATTTTTATGGTAAGGAGTTACCTATTTTGAAATGTTTGGTAGAACTTAGATTTATGAGTATTCGGCCATGATAGAACTAAGGGCCTAGGAGAGCCTTAAATTTTAAACTAAGTATGCCAAGATCTCCTTAAGATAAGATATGAAACTATTACGATATGCCCATGATTATATGTTAAGTGGAACTCTATTTTATGTCCATGAAGGTTAGGCTATGTTTGGATGTTTTGTTCTTAAAAAGCCTAGGAGAATTTAAAGCAAATCTAAGATGCTCATGATCTCCTTGATGAAATGATTGTGTAGCTAATCTAATGTGCTTATGTTAATTGTTGTATGGAAATTTAAATTCATGCTATATAACCTTCGGCCACTTCATGATTTAAGACTTAGGAAACTTAGAACTCAACTCAATCATGCTCATGTTATTCTTTGAAATATTTGTTAAGAAAATTGTTAAGGTTCTCATGTTTTTAGGGCACTTAAACCCTAATATGAAGGCCTACATGTTTCGGCCACTTCAAGATTTAGGGCTTAGGAAACTTAGAACCTAACTCAACTATGCTCATGTTATTCCTTGATATTTTTGCTATGAAAGTTGTTTAAGGTTCTCATGCTTTTAGGATACTTGAACCTAAATTTTAAGTCCTATAATATTCGGCCAATACATGATAAAGGACTTAGGAAACTTAGAACTTAACTCAACTATGCTCATGTTATTCCTTGATATATTTGCTATGAAGGTTGTTTAAGGTTCTCATGTTTTTAGGGCACTTGAACCCTAATATGAAGCCCTACAAGTTTCGGCCACATCAAGATCTAGGGCTTAGGAAACTTAGAACCTAACTCAACTATGCTCATGTTATTCCTTGATATATTTGCTATGAAGGTTGTTTAAGGTTCTCATGTTTTTAGGGCACTTGAACCCTAATTTTAAACCCTACAAGTTTCGGCCAATACATGATGAAGGACTTAGGAAACTTAGAACCTAACTCAACCATGCTCATATTATTCCTTGAAGTGTTTGCTATGAAAGTTGCTTAGGGTTCACAAGCTTGAATGATATTCTTTAACCCAATGCATGCTTGATAAGGTTCGGCCATGATAAGTTGTAAGTTTAAGTAACCTAGAACTCTACCTAAACTTGCTCATGATAGTTCTTATGGTATAAGAAGTGATGCTTGCTTAGGGTTCACATGTTGGGATGAAGTTTTACCATAAACCCAACCTATATGGTTCGGCCACTAAGAGACATTAGGGTTAGAAATCGAATTATGTTTTCCATGTATCTTATATGCCATGATTTTGAGATTTCCATGCTTCTATGTTTAATTATGCACACTTATGATCTATACATGATGGAACCCTTATGCTATGGTGTGTATTATTTATGATGAAGCTATGTGTAAATTTATGCATGAAATATATGATGTGTTGTGTGCCTATTTATGCATAAAATATATGATGTGCTGTGTGCCAAATCTTTACATACCATTATGATGAGCTGTGTGCCCAAAAGTCTATATGGTATGATATGATAAGTGACACGATGTACAAGAAAAGATAAGAACCATGATATGTATAAACATGCTATTTTACTTTATGTATGGCTTGTACCAAGAGTGGGCTCCATAAGCGCCCCGGGGTCGATGGACTAAGAAACGGGCCTCGTTAGGGATGGGCTCCTAAGTGTCCCTAGGTCGATGGACTAAGAAACGGGCCCAGTATGTATGTCTTGTAGGGTTCAAGACTTGCTACCTTGGACCTACATAGGACATGCGCATTTATGTATGTGGTACAAGTCGGGGCCCCAATCATGTTAAGATTATGTTTAAGTATATATATTATAAGTTTTCAAAGGACATATTGCATATGCTTTTATGATACATGTTTATGAATTTACCTTGCATATACCTTACTATTATGCCATGATATTTATGATAATGTTATGATATATCAGGGTGCAGTTGATGATTATTTTATGTTATGCCATGATACCTTATGCTTACGTTATGATATGCCATGATATGCTGCGTGATATAATGAATTTCATCCATGTGTTATGTCTTGTGATTTTAATATGTTATACGGTTTTGTGAGTAGGAAAGGAACTTACTGAGCCATGAGTGCTCACAGCTTACTTTCTTGTACCACAGATAAAGGCAAGGAATGGATGAACTAGGGGAGCAGCAGGAGGGGCTAGAAGGATGTGTGTGGTAGTGCCTTGGCTAAAGGAGAAAGACCTGCTTTTTGTTTAATAAGAACTATGCCTAGTTATGTTACTGCTTTATGACTCCATGACATTTAATTTTGTGTTTGGGCATTATGACTTACAAATCATGTTAAGTATGCAATGTGGTTTTATATGTCCAGGTGATTAGTCATGTTGATTTTAAAAAAAAAAAGTTTCTAATTTTTATAAATAAGACTTCCGCTGTAGCAAGTAAGTATACATTGGTATGTGTAAGTAACCCCCGTCGCCTTAGCAGGAGGGGCGGGGCGTTACAGTTTGGTATCAGAGCCAGGTTTAGTCAATTCACTACACACATGTCAAGCCTCCATCCTGCCGCTCCAAGTAAGAATCTATGTGCTTAATTTAAATTGTTGTTGTTTGTTTTATGATGCTTTAATATTATGCATGTTTATTTATGTTCGTTATTTAGTTTAGGTATGCATGATGGTAGGATAGGAATGGTACTAACCTTTTTGCAACCGAATAAGAATAATGATAATTTATTGTTATTTAATGAAGATAAGCATGGCTAGGAGACGTACTACCCAAGCTGACAAGACACCGACTCCACCAGACCTGACCCAGGTAGTTACTGATCTCCAGCGTCAGATCATAGAGCAACAACAGCTGATCACTACACTAATGGGCCAACAAGGAATTCCTACTACCCCGCCAGTAAATCAGAATGCGGTGCCCGTCGTGCCAATAGTTGCACCAGTACCACCGGTTGCCCCTGCCCCAGTGGCTCGACAGGAAACCTACTTGATACTGTGGCTGAGGCTGAAACCGGAAAACTTCTCGGGTACTTGCGAGCCATGGGATGCCCAGGCCTGGTTCAAGACAGTAGAAAGCATAGTGGAACTACTGGACTGGCCCGAAACGGAGAAGATCAAGTGCGTATCTTTCTATTTTTCCGGAGACGCAAGAATGTGGTGGGAAAGAGTGAAAGTAAAAAAGACAGATTAATCTGATGAATTGGACGGACTTCGAGACAGAGTTCTTCGAAGAGTTCTTCCATATGCAAGTGACGAACCGACACTATGACGAGTTCACCGAATTTCGGCAAGGTGACCTATCAGTAAACAAAGCGGTAAAACGCTTCAACCGTTTGGCACACCTATGTCCAGAATTGGTGCGCACAGAAAGAGAAAGGGTCAGACTGATGTTAAAGATGCTTCAACCCGAAATAGCACTGAACGTGGCCGGCGGAATTAATAGACCTCAGACTACAGAGGAATTGGTCAGCAGTGCCCTCATCACAGAACATTATCAGAATGTAATGAACGAAAATAAGAATCAGGCACGAGCAGAAGGACAGAGACCTCAGAGTACTAAAACAGGCTGGAAAGGAACCCCTACCGGGAAAAGGAAGCAATGGGACAATGCTAAAGGTGGTCCAGTAAATAAGCAACCAAAGTACCCTCGGTGTACTATTTGTGGGAAGCTGCATTCCGGATTATGTCACAAAGGTACAAGGAAATGCTACAATTACGGACGGGAAGGACATTTGGCCAGACACTGTCCTACTCAGTTTCAGGCACCACTCCAGTAGAATGACCAGAACAGGAATACCCCCTCACAACTACATCAGATGCAAACTACTATTGAAGGAACACTGATCAGCCAAGGGAGATTGGAAGCTCCACCAACTACAATGAACGCCAGGGTTTTCCTGCTTACTAAGGAGGATGTGGCAAGCGCCTCCACCATCGTCACAGATCAGTTACCTACTTTTACTCAATATACCAATGCTATATCTGATGCTAAAGGCGAACCAATGTTCGAAATTATTGGGAAACCGAGAGATATTACTAGTCAATGGATCGAAAATATGTCTGGGCAGCTCTCTACTATGACCATAGCACCCACATTATTCGATAATCTATTAGAGAAACAAACCAGCGACCAAAGTCTCCAAAGGATTAAACAAGAAACCCTAGAAGGAAAGAATGACGGATTCCGGATCGTGGACAATGGAATATTATACCTCAGGGATCGATTATGTATTCCCGAGGATCCAGAGTTGCGAAGAAGGATACTAGAGGAAGCTCATTCAACACCCTATGCAATGCACCCGGGATCCACCAAAATGTACCAAGATTTTAAAAAGAAATTTTGGTGGTCCGGTATGAAAAGAGATGTGGCTCAGTATGTCGGTACTTGCCTGACCTGTCAGAGGGTTAAAGCAGAATATCAGAGACCGGGAGGATTACTATAGCCTATCCAAATTCCAGAATGGAAATGGGAAGATATCTCTATGGATTTTATAACAGGGTTACCCAAGACAACAAATGGCTATGACGCCATATGGGTAATTGTGGATAGATTAACTAAATCCGCCCATTTTCTAGCAATCAAAATGACTTATTCGATTGAGCAACTGGCTCAATTATTTGTCAAGGAAATCGTCAGACTACATGGGATCCCGAAGACCATTCTTTCAGACAGAGATGGTCGTTTCGTTTCACATTTCTGGGAGTGCATTCAGAAGACTCTTGGTACGAAGCTACTGTTCAGTACTGCCTTTCACCCTCAGACCGACGGACAAACAGAAAGGGTTAATCAAGTGCTAGAAGATATGTTACGGGCATGCGCATTGGACTTCAAGGGAAGCTGGAGCCGATATTTATGCCTGGCAGAATTTGCCTACAACAATAGTTACCAAGCTACTATTGGGATGGCACCGTACGAGGCTCTGTACGGAAGGAAATGCAGATCTCCTATATGTTGGTACGAAGACGGTGAAAAGAAGAAGATGGGATTCCAGACCGAGTTCATCGATAACACCACTCAGGCTATATAGAACATCCACCAACGAATAGAAACTGCTCAGAGTAGACAAAAGAATTATGCGGATAAGCGACGAAGGCCATTGGAATTCAGTGTTGGAGACTCAGTATTTCTCAAAGTAGCTCCTATGAAAGGGGTAATGAGGTTTGGTAAGAAGGGGAAGCTAAGCCCACGTTATGTGGGACCATACCGAGTTCTGAAAAGAATTGGTAAAGTAGCTTATGAAATAGAGCTGCCTCAGGAGATGTCAGCCATCCACAACGTGTTCCATGTCTCGATGCTAAAGAAATGCATTTCGAACACAGATCAAGTAATTGAACCACAGGCAGTACAAGTGCAAGAGGATCTAACTTACGAGAGTCGACCAATTCAGATATTGGATCGAGATGTCAAAAGACTAAGGAACAAGGAAGTCCCCTTAGTAAAGGTTCTATGGCAAAACCAACGATACGAAGAAGCCACGTGGGAACGAGAAGATGATATGAGACAGAAGTATCCGTCAGTATTCTAAGTTCGAGGACGAACTTTTTATGAGGTATGGGGTACTGTAACACCCACGAAAAATTTAAAATAGGTATATGAATATTATTTTCCTTAGAGCATAAAGAAATGAAAAGAATAAGAGAAAGAGGAAAATAAAAACAAAAGAAAATATAGAATAAGAAGAGGTGAGGTCAAGGATTGAACCTTGAACCTCCCACAGTTAATGGAGATAAATTGATGAATGATAACCATTAGGATAAGGAGAAATAATTGGATAGAAAGGAATGAAAATTTTAGTTAAAGGAGAAAAGAAAACTAAGCAAAAAGGAACAAGAGAAAACCAAGTTGCTTACCTTCTTTTCCCTCTTGGTTAAGAAAAGGGAGGAAGCAAAAGAGGGATTTTCTACTCCCCTCCCTCTCTCTATTTTCGTGGGAAATTAATGGAGTGAGGGAAAAGAGGAGTTGGGGGAAAGAATGGGGACATGTCTCATTGGCAAAGGGATAAATAGGATTAGAGAAGAAAAAACAAAGGGATTTAATTCATTTTCTTCTTCCTCCTTCTTCCTTCTCCATTCTCACCGAACCAAGAAACCCTTTCCTCTCCTCATACCAATTTCTAAAGTTAAGTTCTTCTCCAAGAAAGCTAATTTTCGAGAAGGAAACTTCAAGTTCTAGCCCTTACAAGCAAAGGAAACAAGAGGAGGTACAAGAAGAAGAAGCTTCCACTTTCCTTATCACTAGAATACTTTTCTCTCTAAGGCAAACCACAAGCGAAAGGATGTAAGTTCCCATCACCTGTGGTACAATAGCTCTTATTTTTATATGTAGAATTCGGTCACATAAAAAGTAAAGAAAACATCATGAAGAAATTCTAACCAAGATAAGACCAAAGGAAAAACCTAGAGAAAGAAAGGATCTAAACATTTATATGCTTGATATTTTTCTTGTAGCATGTATTTTTATGGTAAGGAGTTACCTATGTTGAAATGTTTGGTAGAACTTAGATTTATGAGTATTCGGCCATGGTAGAACTAAGGGCCTAGGAGAGCCTTAAATTTTAAACTAAGTATGCCAAGATCTCCTTAAGATAAGATATGAAACTATTACGATATGCCCATGATTATATGTTAAGTGGAACTCTATTTTATGTCCATGAAGGTTCGGCTATGTTTGGATGTTTTGTTCTTAAAAAGCCTAGGAGAATTTAAAGCAAATCTAAGATGCTCATGATCTCCTTGATGAAATGATTGTGTAGCTAATCTAATGTGCTTATGTTAATTGTTGTATGGAAATTTAAATTCATGCTATATAACCTTCGGCCACTTCATGATTTAAGACTTAGGAAACTTAGAACTCAACTCAATCATGCTCATGTTATTCTTTGAAATATTTGTTAAGAAAATTGTTAAGGTTCTCATGTTTTTAGGGCACTTAAACCCTAATATGAAGGCCTACATGTTTCGGCCACTTCAAGATTTAGGGCTTAGGAAACTTAGAACCTAACTCAACTATGCTCATGTTATTCCTTGATATTTTTGCTATGAAAGTTGTTTAAGGTTCTCATGCTTTTAGGATACTTGAACCTAAATTTTAAGTCCTATAATATTCGGCCAATACATGATAAAGGACTTAGGAAACTTAGAACCTAACTCAACTATGCTCATGTTATTCCTTGATATATTTGCTATGAAGGTTGTTTAAGGTTCTCATGTTTTTAGGGCACTTGAACCCTAATATGAAGCCCTACAAGTTTCGGCCACATCAAGATCTAGGGCTTAGGAAACTTAGAACCTAACTCAACTATGCTCATGTTATTCCTTGATATATTTGCTATGAAGGTTGTTTAAGGTTCTCATGTTTTTAGGGCACTTGAACCCTAATTTTAAACCCTACAAGTTTCGGCCAATACATGATGAAGGACTTAGGAAACTTAGAACCTAACTCAACCATGCTCATATTATTCCTTGAAGTGTTTGCTATGAAAGTTGCTTAGGGTTCACAAGCTTGAATGATATTCTTTAACCCAATGCATGCTTGATAAGGTTCGGCCATGATAAGTTGTAAGTTTAAGTAACCTAGAACTCTACCTAAACTTGCTCATGATAGTTCTTATGGTATAAGAAGTGATGCTTGCTTAGGGTTCACATGTTGGGATGAAGTTTTACCATAAACCCAACCTATATGGTTCGGCCACTAAGAGACATTAGGGTTAGAGATCGAATTATGTTTTCCATGTATCTTATATGCCATGATTTTGAGATTTCCATGCTTCTATATTTAATTATGCACACTTATGATCTATACATGATGGAACCCTTATGCTATGGTGTGTATTATTTATGATGAAGCTATGTGCAAATTTATGCATGAAATATATGATGTGCTGTGTGCCTATTTATGCATAAAATATATGATGTGCTATGTGCCAAATCTTTACATACCATTATGATGAGCTGTGTGCCCAAAAGTCTATATGGTATGATATGATAAGTGACACGATGTACAAGAAAAGATAAGAACCATGATATGTATAAACATGCTATTTTACTTTATGTATGGCTTGTACCAAGAGTGGGCTCCATAAGCGCCCCGGGGTCGATGGACTAAGAAACGGGCCTCGTTAGGGATGGGCTCCTAAGTGTCCCTAGGTCGATGGACTAAGAAACGGGCCCAGTATGTATGTCTTGTAGGGTTCAAGACTTGCTACCTTGGACCTACATAGGACATGCGCATTTATGTATGTGGTACAAGTCGGGGCCCCAATCATGTTAAGATTATGTTTAAGTATATATATTATAAGTTTTCAAAGGACATATTGCATATGCTTTTATGATACATGTTTATGAATTTACCTTGCATATACCTTACTATTATGCCATGATATTTATGATAATGTTATGATATATCAGGGTGCAGTTGATGATTATTTTATGTTATGCCATGATACCTTATGCTTACGTTATGATATGCCATGATATGCTGCGTGATATAATGAATTTCATCCATGTGTTATGTCTTGTGATTTTAATATGTTATACGGTTTTGTGAGTAGGAAAGGAACTTACTGAGCCATGAGTGCTCACAGCTTACTTTCTTGTACCACAGATAAAGGCAAGGAATGGATGAACTAGGGGAGCAGCAGGAGGGGCTAGAAGGATGTGTGTGGTAGTGCCTTGGCTAAAGGAGAAAGACCTGCTTTTTGTTTAATAAGAACTATGCCTAGTTATGTTACTGCTTTATGACTCCATGACATTTAATTTTGTGTTTGGGCATTATGACTTACAAATCATGTTAAGTATGCAATGTGGTTTTATATGTCCAGGTGATTAGTCATGTTGATTTTAAAAAAAAAAAGAAGAAAAGTTTCTAATTTTTATAAATAAGACTTCCGCTGTAGCAAGTAAGTATACATAGGTATGTGTAAGTAATCCCCGTCGCCTTAGCAGGAGGGGCGGGGCGTTACACTAATCCTCTTAGTTCATCATATGAACCTAATCTCCATCTAATTGTCCTTAGTGTGTGACCCTATAGGTTCTTGTAACGTTGGCAATGCCCCTAAACCCATTTAGGAGCATAAGTAATGAGCGGTATCTAGCAACACATCATTACTACCCAAGTTACAAGAATGTTGAGATCCAACATCACCTTGTGACTACTAATTGTGACTCCTCACAATATATGACAAGTGTCCTTCTATCCTAGACATCTAGATTGATCAATGTGAGGCATAGACCGTGTCATCCTCTGACCAATCTAAATCTTGAACTCCAAGTAGACTCACTAAATCAAACGAGCTCAATATCTAATATTGACTCATTTGGGCATGGTCATGCACTTCGTGATCTCACTCTATCAAGAATATCTATGTCTCTCCCGTCATATAGGAGGGATAGATCCCATCTACATCACTCACATCCCTCTGCATAATTCGTTACATACCCAGTAATCGCCTTTATAGTCCACCCAGTTACGGGTAACGTTTGATGAAACCAAAGTACATAACTCCTTATGTAGGGATCCATGGTGACTTCAGGTCCAAGGACTAGTAGTCATACTAATAGCCACAGAGAAAGTATATGACAATCATATAACGATCCATGATACTTTCTCAAGGCGGGTCATTCAGTATACATTCTCCAATGCATACCCATGTGTCAACTTGATATCTCTATATCCATGACTTGTGAGATCAAGTCATCGAGTTGACCTACATGCTAGTCTTATTGCATTAACATTGTCCCTGAATGTTAATACTCGACTAGGAATGATTAAGAGTAGTGTTCCCTATATCATCTCACTATCGGTTTAACTAACCGATTGATATAGGTGAGAACCTTCTACTCAAGGACGCTATTATACTTAGTTTATTTGGCACCAATACAAGTAAGTATAATAACCAAAACAAATGCCTTTATTTATATAATAATTTGATACAACAAGTCCATAATACAATCATCAAATGATTGGCTCTAGGGCTCTAACTAACAACATGTGAACCATATAATCATATAACATAGTAAACATGCTTAACATACTAATCCTTCAAACATAACATGTAACTTGATTTATCATTAACTACTTAAAACATGATTCATGCTATCATAAGCGTACCATCATGAAATAATAAAACATAAGAGCATAATCTATCCATGCTAGTTCAAGTAGTTATTAAGCATATAGTTAAACATGGTTCACATAAAAGGTCAAGACATATATATAAGTTCTGAAACACAAAGGGATCTATTCCACCATGCCACTTCCACACACATTCTTTTCCTTCCTGCTGCTCCTTTTAGTTTAGCCATTCTTTTTCTTTTTCTGCAATACAAGGAAACATAAACTATAAGCACATAGGCTTAGTAAGTTCCTTTTTCCTACTTACAAAAACCATAACTCATGCATAAACATAAAATCATATCATAGCATGTGAGAGCATAAACATAAAATCATATCATATCATGTGAGAGCATAAACATAAAATCATATCATATCATGTGAGAGCATAAATGTAAAATAGTAACATAGCATGTGAGAGCATAAACATAAAATAGTAACATAGCATGTGAAAGCATAAACATAAAGTAGTAACATGATCATATAAATATCATAGACATAGTTTCAAGAGCATCTTAAATAAACATAAGGAAACCATATAACATGAACTTGTAGATGCAAGATTTCTTTTGAAAACATGTATCATGAAATGAATATATGCAAGATGTCCTTTTGAAAACATATATCATATACATACTTAAACATAATCTCAACATGAGGGCCCGACTTGTACCACATACATACATAAATGCGCACATCCTAAATAGATCCAAGATAGCTAATCTTGAACCTACTAGGAACTAGGCTCGTTTCATAGACCATCGACCTAGGGCCAACTTAGGAGCCCATCCCTTTTACTAGGCCCGTTTCATAGACCATCGACCTAGGGGCGCTTATGGAGCCCACCCTTGGTACAAGCCATACAAAAGTAAAATAGCATATCATGTTTCTTATCATATCTTACATATCATGTTTCTTGTCATATCATGGCATATCATGTTCTTGTCATATCATGAAGAGTGCTCTTGATCCCAACTTAAGGGAAGCATCTCTTAGGCTTTTCATCTTACATAAGCCTTTCATAAACATATCATGTTCTTGTCATATCATGTAACATAGCATATTCTTGTTATATCATGAAACATAGCATGTTCTTAGCATATCATGAAGCATAGCATGTTCTTGTCATATCATAGCATAGCATGTTCTTGTCATATAATGCAGCATAGCATGTTCTTGTCATATAATGAAACATAGCATATTCTTGTCATATCATAAAGCATAGCATGTTCTTAGCATATCATGAAGCATAGCATATTCTTATCATATCATGAAGCATAGCATGTTCTTTTCATATAAAGCATATCATTTTCATACATAGTTAGGGGTTTTGAACTTTCTACAAACCCTAAATCATACTTGGCCGAAACATATAAGCATGGTCATAGGGTTCTTAAGCAACATATAAGCATGAAATCAATGTCCTAAGTTCTCATAATTCTTAACATGACATGGGAAGCCTTTAGAAAACCCTAGGTAGCTCCTTAACCTCATCCTTCTTGTCTTGGCCGAAACTTGTGAGCATGGTTCTAGTTTTCTTTTAGCCACTTTAAGCATGAAACTTTTACACCATACATAGCATAGCAAGTGAGACCTTTAGTAAACATAAGTGAGGTTCTAACCTTAATGTTCAACCTTGGCCGAAACATCAAAAAGCATGGTTCTAAATTTTTCAATGCAACATAAAGCATGGAACTTAACCTAACATTGTATAGGAAATCATACATCATGAGAAAGCATAAACAAACATAGTTTAGGTCTAAAAACTTTCCCTAAGCCTTTATATTTTTCTTTGGCCGAAACCTAAAGAGCATGTTCTTAAGTTTCTAAGCAACATACCACATGGAAAACTTTATACTAACATCAAATAAGGGATTGCATGTCATGAGTGTTGGAGTGTAAACTGAAAGCCTAAGCTTTGTAAACATTCATTATGAATAAAGAATCACATTTGGTCAAATTTTCTACATTTAGTTGTAGTTGTTCAATTAATTTATATTGTAGATAATATAGTATGTGGTGTCACATACAGAAGATGATATTATCAGTACCTTATAAATTATAAACAGTAGCTCACGACCAAAATGGAAAGGAACAAACCATTAGAAGGTCGTAGTGTAATTAGGTGTCAGTTTATCTTGACTGTATAATTACACTAGTACACTTAGAGTGTATTGAGTAGGATCATTTGAGGTCGTTTCTTTTATACTGACTTTATAAAGAAACAAAGACCTCGATTATTATGAAAGTGTGTGCTCTTAATCCTAATATAATAACAAGCACATATATTTGATATTAATTTCTTTAATTTATCAATGGGTGAGATTTAGTTCGATAAATCAACAAGCCCGATAAATTGGGAAATGATATCACTTATAGTGTGTGTTGTTGATTATAGAAGGAAACTGTGTCCTAGAGATACTAGGTTGATAATGTCCTCAAGAGGAGCTCATAAGGATTGTCATGTTAAACCCTGCAGGTGGACTTAGTCCGACATGACGATAAGGTTGAGTGGTACTACTCTTGGACTTAGATATTAATTAAATGAGTTGTCAGTAACTCACTTAATTAGTGGACATTCGATATCTTAAACACAGGGAGACTAACACACTCATAATAAGAAGGAGCCCAAAAATGTAATTTGGGATTGGTGCGGTAGTTCAATGATAGTTCTCTAGTGGAATGAATTATCATTGATAAAATTAAGTTGTGTGTTCGGGGCGAACACGGGATGCTTAATTTTATCAGGAAACCAAAACCAATTCCTCCTCTCGGTCCCTATCGTAGCCTCTTATTTATAGAGTTCTATACCCACCTATACCCACCTTATATACCCACCCAATAGGGGTCGGCCAAGCTAGCTTCGGAACAAGCTAGGGCCGGCCTAGGTATGAATTTGGGTGGCCGGCCCTAGCTTGAACCCAAGCTAGTGGGGGCCGGCCAAATTAAATTAAAAAGGAATTTTAATTTTAATTTTTATTATGTGGAAGAAATAATTTATTAAAGAGAATTTAAATTAAAATTATCTCTCTTATAAAATTTACAAAAGATTAAAGAAAGAGATTTGATCTCTTTCCTTATTTGTAGATTGGTGAGATATTTTATTTTCTCTTTAAAAATTATTCACATATTGTAAAATTAAAATTATGGAAATTTCTTTTTATTAACCATGTAGAGATTTTTAAAGAGAAATTTTATTTTTTAAAATTTCCGGAAACAAATTAGGAAGTTTTAATTGTTGATTAAAACTTGTCCAATTTGTTCTCCAATGATGTGGCCGGCCATGAGATTGTAATTGGGGAAATTTTATTTTATTTTTTCTCAATTAAATCATGACAAGGAAATTGAGGAAATTTTATTGTAATTAAATTTCCTAATTTGCCTAGGCCAAGGAATATAAAAGAAGAGGTGAGGGTGCCTTCATGAGATACAACCTCTATTATTTTCTCTCCCTCTTTTGTTCCTTGGTGTGGCCGGCCATCCTCTCCCTCTCTTCCTCTTGTGGTGGCCGAACCTCTCTCCCTTCCTTGAAGCTCTTGTGGTGGCCGGATACTACTTGGAGAAGAAGAAGAAGAAGGAGAGAAAGCTAGCATCTCTTGGAGCTTGGTTAGTATTTTGGTTTTCTTCTTTGGTGAAGTTCTTCCTTTGTGGCCGAACCTTGCTTGGAGGAGAAGAAGGTGGTTGGTGGTTTCTCATCTCGGTAGATCGTTGCCCACACAACGTCCGAGGTTAGAAGAGGAATACGGTAGAAGATCAAGAGGTTTTTTACAAGGTATAACTAGTAATTTTTATTTCCGCATCATGCTAGTTATTTATGGAAATAATACCAAATACAAGAGGCTTACGTTCTAGAATTTCGAATATGTTTTTTCGATGTTGTGTTCTTTTGTTTTTTCTTTTCCTTGTGATTTGATTGTTCTCTTTGGTTAACCTAAAGTTATTTTAGGAAATTAAATATTAGCTTTCTATAAAAGGTTTTGTCTAGTCGATGGTGGTTGCTCCCATATCCAAGAAGGTCATGTGCCTCGCCACGTCAGTACTGGGAACCAATTATGGAAATTAATATTTAATGGAATTAATAACTTAAGGAGACTTGGGTCGAACGTGTAAAGTTCCGCAGGAGATCCAAGTCAAAACCTAAAAGAACAAATAGATTAAGTTTTGGATCAAACGTGTTAAGTTCCGCAGGCGATCAAAATTTTAATTTAAAAGAACACATGGTAGCTAGGAAAAGGTTCAGACCTTTGTACAAAATTTTGTACAGTGGAACCTATAGGTTTTCCGAGTAGCAACCAACAATGAGGACTAATAATCAAGCATAGTTGAGGTCTTAAACTTCCTCTAATCTCTTTATCCCTTCTTGGCTGAAACCCTAAAAGCATGTTCTTAAATTTCTAAGCAACATAAAACATGGAAACTTATATTAACATCATATGATGAGTACATATCAGGAGTACCAATAACCAAGCATACTTGACGACTTAAACTTCCACAAATGTGGTGATGGGTTGTTGGCCGAAATCGGAGGGAGGCGACGCAAAGGAGAGAGAATGGATCAGAGAGGTAAAACTTAGGTCATAATATACTTAGGTTTAGATTTTTTTTATAGTTAGGTTAATCATTTACCACTTTAGGTTAATCAAATTAATCAACTCCCACTTAAGGGTTATTTCAAACCGGTTTTTTTCCTAGCTAAATAGATATATCCCCTTAAAATATGTCATACGGACTCCGTTTAAATCTTAAAAATTTCTAAAAATTCTTAGAAATTAGTGTAAGATTATTTCTCAAATAATACTTATAATTTAATTATCATAACTTACAATTTCCATGTGATATACCAACACATTAAGATTCAACATATCAATTATTATAAGATTCATTTCAATATAATAAATTATTATGTTTATATTTTTTAAAAAATATTAATACTAATATATATTTATTTTCTTAACAATGGAATATTTGTAGTAATATTTGTGAAATTTTAAAAGTATTTAATGATGCAACCGAATAATTTTTCGATGTTTATTATCTCATTGTTCATTTAGTTTTAGAGAATTTTTCTAGTCAAGTATTTGTTTTAAATGAACATATTAATAATGAATCTTTTTCTTCTTGCATATTAACTATGAAAACTAAATGGGAAATATAATTTTATTTTATTCCTAGAATTTATTTAATTGCATTTGGTTTAGATCCTACATCTAAATTAGAAGTTTTAAAAGAAATATTAACTTTATATTATGACACTTTAATTCCATGAAAAGATTCTTCTTATTCTGATCCAATTAATATTATATATAATTAGAGTTTATTTATATGATATGTATAATCAATATTATAAAAAATATGGATACAAACTAATATTTCTAAAACACAAAAAACTAATAATAGTAATTTAAAACTTACAAAAGCATAAATTTTATTAAAAGAATGGACAAAATATCCACGAGGATCCTCAAGTTCCACACAGAAACTTGAGAATTATTTTATGACTTCTTTTTAATTTTAATGAAGCAGATACCAAAAATCTTGATATCCTAAAGTGGTGGTCATAGAAGGTTCAAAACTTTCCCATTCTCTCCATGATCGACAAAGAAATTTAGCTTTTTTAGTGTCAACTATTACTGTGGAGCAGACATTCAGTGCCAACAACAATATATTAGATGAACGGTGATCGACTTTATCTCCTAACTCATTGGAAGCCCAAGCATTGCTCGACGATTAGAATAGAGCCGAAAAAAGAACTGAAGGAATGTAATTTTCAAATGATGAAGTCAAAGATTTTGATACCAAAGGAATGAATACAATGGGATTGATAAATGGAAGTAAGTAACAACATCACTTCTTAATGTAAAAAGGTAAAAATATAACAGAACTACATGGACTTCCTAAGGGAATACATAGGAAACTTAAATAAGTGCAAGCCCTTTTTTTCAATAAATTTTAAATTTTTTAATATAATAATCTTGAACCTTGGAAAAGCATGGTGAACCATGAACTGTAACTGTCTTAGGTGGTTAAGGTTAAGGGTTGACATGTCAGGAACTTATCGAGCGCGAGGAACACCATCGTGATTCATGTGAATTGTGCCCCATTCTTAACTTTTGCTGAGCTTTTTCCCTTGTGTATCTCTAGCTAAAATTGCATCTTGAGAATGACTACTTTGTTAGCAAGACATTCCAAGGAAGGCACTGCGCCATTGTTATTGCTATTGTAGCAGAAGATGTGGAACCATCTCTGCTTCCTAGGGTCATATCTCTTCCTTTGGCCCTACTAGCATAATCCACCACCATGAATGTTGATGTGCTTGTCTTGATTGTCTTCAAGGTTGATAAACTAGGGTCGTGGTCCCCCTGGTCGATGCCTAAATCCTCCCCTGACTTCACCTATGACACGCCACGTCCATGTCATGTTCACTTATTACATATGTAGATTGAACATCTTTAGACTAGTACTTGTTGAAATATATAATATGAAAGCATATAGACATAGGAAAGAAAGAATAGAGAGACAAGTAAAGAGATGACAATTGCTTTTTTTTATTGATGATTGTCATAGGAAAATAAGCTTATTTATACATATTGCCAAGATAATATATGAAAAATATAAAGATAAACATGATAATATATTATCATAAATATGGTAATATATTATCATAAATATGTTAATAATAAATATAGAAATAATGATAAATATGGTTGAAATTACAATCCAAACATGGTAAGTCATCAATAATTGAAACCAATTCCTAATTAATATCCTCAACTGCTATTTTGTCATCATCTATCTTTATTGTCATCACCCCCTTGACAAACTCAACAAGAAGATATTGAACGTTGAGTTTGGTTGCCAATTTACTGAAACATCTTCTCCGACTAAATGATGAATCAAATTCTCCAAAACAATGACCACCAATAAAGAAAGAGAAAGAGAAAGCTATATATTTGTTGCTGCTAAATTTTTGGAAGAGAGTAGTGAACTTGGTGATTTGTAAAAAGAAAAGAGTCAAAATTGTAATTTTGGTGGCTGTGGAATATGCTGCAGCAGAGGAAAGGAAGAAAAATATGTTGTTGTGTGCTGAGTAAAACTTGAAAAAAAAAAAGCTTGCTATTTGTCCTGTTAGAACATGGCTAAAAAGAAACAACACTCATGAAGGAAAGACATTTACAAAGAGGCTATTGTTGAAGAGGAGGAGAGGAGAAGGAGAAGAGATGGAGAGGAATATAAAAAGAGGGACGAAGTTTGATGTCCTTGAAATTAAGAAGTAAAATGATGTTGCTCTTGCTATGTGAAAAAAAAACAAGAAGAGAAAGAATAAAGAGGATGGATTGAAGTTCACTTTTGTTGGATTTCTTGAGAGAAGGAAGAAGAAGATAGGAAGGAGAAGAAAAGAGGGAAGGAAGAGGGAGGAGCTTTAGAGCAACTTGTTGAGGAAGAGGAGAGAAGAGGATTGTTGCTGGATTTTTTTTTAGAAGAAAACTCATAAGAAAAAGAAAGAGGCGACTAACAAGAAAAAATTGTTATAGGGTGGAAAAGAGGAAATAGGGAAAGGAGTATTTTTTTTAAAAGAAAAATTATAAAAAAAAGTAAGAAGGATTTTAGTGTTTCCTCATATTAGAATAGGTCCCGTTACGAGATCCTGAGCCAATGTCCTTTTGCATCATATCAGGTTCATGATATGACAAAGCTTCCATGCGAATATCATACTCTAGTGGAATACGATGAATTACTCTAGAATCTGAGTGTCATCCTGGCTAGGGTTCCAGGAATAGATAAAAATGTATTAGGAGGAATGGAAAAAGAGAATGCTCCCAATTGAGATGATTGAGATGTAAATTGCCAAGAGAAGGGTGGAGATTTATTTGATAATGCAGTAACCTCATGAAAATTTTGAATCAAACCTTTTATAACACTTTTGAGCATAATAACCATAGTTGAGGAAAATCTGACAACATCCTTGACCCCGGCCTCAGCCTCGACCCTGACCTCTACTTCCTCCATTATGATTTTGATAATCATGTTGCTGATGAGACTAATTGTGATGATCAGATTGTGAGATTTTCTAGTCACGTGTGTCGACAATGATAGGATTTCTAACCTCCTTTAAGACTATATTTGTAGAAGTCTTTCATGAGAGGATAACATATTGTGAAGTGTTTCAAGCGACACTTGATCCATGCTAGTTGTAACACTAGGAACAAAACTATAATATTGAAGATCTAACCCTGCAAGAACATGCATTAATAGTTCTGGATCAGAGACTAGATGTCCAATTGCAGCTAAGTTGTTTGCGATGGTCTTGACTGATTACATATAGTCATTGATGGAGATATCTCCACGTTGAATAGGTTGTAGTTGTAGACGAAGTTGGAGAACTCGTGCTTGAGAGTAGGATGCAAAACTTGATGAGAGGTGTTGAGCCCCACAAGCATAGGAAGTGTAGACTAAGTAATTGATGAGATTAACAAAGTCAATAATAATTGATCCTTCTTAAACCACATAACATAAGATGGATCATCTTTCTCAGGTTGGGATGAAGTACCATCATCATGACCAAGTCATGAACATAAAATATAAGAAGAAATTGTAATTTCCAAAGTAAATAGTTACCACGATCAAGTTTAACAAATAAAGAAGGAACCATGTAAATAGGAAAAGAAGTATTTTGCAATGGTAGAGGGATCTCGGTAGATTTTGAAAAAGACATATCAATCATCTTGTTTTAAAATAAAGTTGATGACAAACTCAATTTAGATCATGACAGTTAATATTGAAGAAGACTTGCAGCTGCAAAAACTATGATTATGTCTTCTTGTTTGAAAATAATCAGGAGAAGTTGGCTCCTCGTGCTGCTATTTCTTTTCCCACCCCCAGAAATAGGTCCAAGGCCAACTCTTGGATGTCGCAATGCAGTGTCACATCCTGAGGGTAAGGTTGTCCAATCAAAAATCGGACAGCATCTCCCCTGTAACAGTGACAATTTGAACCAATATACATCAACACTCAACATAAGAAAATAATCATCAGCCCACACGACTGGAGTTACACACAACCACGCATTTTATAAATAGCATGCATAACTGGAAGTAAACACAATGAAAATCACAAAAAATACGAATGTAAGACCAACAAAGTCATTAACCAAAATACCTGCAACCACCAGACTAGACTCCAAACCCACATCAACTTATTAGAAAACAAATACGCAAAATCAATATATCACCCAAACAGTAATAAGACCGAAAGGAAAACTGTCCTCGAATGTGTAGTGGGACTGGCAGTCAGGACTCTCCAAGCATCCTTGATTCATCTACCTGCTACCTGACGAAAGAAAAACCAGTTTGTAAGGGTGGTGAGTGCTGGAACTCAGCGGTGTAAAGGAAAAATAGTGCATGAACATAATATACAAATAGAGAGTGAGCTAGAGCACGGACAATATTTTTATAATTTAGAGATGTTTCAATTAAATCCTAGATCAATTTTTCAATCAACTTCCACCT
Source organism: Zingiber officinale (assembly GCF_018446385.1). Classification (NCBI taxonomy): domain Eukaryota; kingdom Viridiplantae; phylum Streptophyta; class Magnoliopsida; order Zingiberales; family Zingiberaceae; genus Zingiber; species Zingiber officinale. The sequence continues at coordinate 42,627,872 of NC_055997.1, read as the reverse complement.
CCGGATGTCCCAAACAGGCTTTTTCTTAAGCCAATAAATGCATCTCCTCGAAACACATCACACGAGCTCCAATTAAATCTTAGAAAATTTCTAAAAATTCTTAAAAATTTTGTTAAGACTATTTGCCTATTAAACCTTATTATTTAATTATTATATAATACGGTATTTTACATGCAGTGGTGACCAAAATGTTGCTATATGATAACCATCATTTTGTCATAATAATTAAGCTCCTATATTTGTGCTTTTTTATCTCTCTTGTACTTAAATTAGCGATTATATCATATTACATTAGTTAGATTCATTTCTGGGCTTAAATGCAATTTATCTCATATTGGTCATATTTTGTCTAAAAATTTGAATATGGTTTTGTAGGAGCTTAAGCCAAACCATGAACAGAATCAAATCGATTCAAATTGTGCTCAAACCTAGGGCTAAGGATGGAGAATCATTATGGAGAGATCTAGGTCGTTTATTAAAGATATGAGAAGATTTAAATCATCTATCAAGTTCAATGGAGAGTAGATCATCATCATCGATCAAGATCTAAAGCATTTGTTCCAGATTTGAACTGATTCCCGTCATTGATCTAGCGAGCTATTCTGGCTATTGATGTAGATCTGATCAATCCTAGACTTTGATTCAGATTTGAGATGATCAGATGGCTAAGATTCATTGAGAAGTTACACTAACCCATTTTGATGAGGCATACCTTTGCCACTTCTCCCGATCGCGCTTCCTCCACAGCAGCACCGACATCGACGCCGCCCCTCCTCCACCATCGCCTCACCACCAACCGCTAGCAGCACCATATCCACCCTCACCACTGCTGGCCAGCGGCACCATACCCACCCTCATCACCGTCGGCCGGGTCCATCTCACCTCATCTTTCCCGAACCTCATCGCCAATCAATTGGACGCCACCATCATCTCCATCGTCGGTACATCGAGGAAAGGGGCTTCCCTCCCTCCAGTCATTGCCAATCGCCTCATCCATCAAGGTAAGGGCCTTCCCTATCTAATCTTCTTCTCTACATCTTCTTCTTCGCCAACCATCAGCTGTAATCCATCTGCTCCATCCACCTCCACATCGCCCCATCATCCACTGGAGAGGAGTGGGGCTTCCCTGCCTCAACTAGCGACTTCTCCTCCACCGATCGGAAACTTTCCATCATCCATTCGAGTAGCTCACAACATCAAATCTGAAGCTCCAACAGATCATCTCACATTCGAACTCCATTATAGCCATCCAAAGCAAGATTGCTACATTTTGTTTAATGTTTCATTTGATCATCTATTTCTTTGATGTATTTGATTACTTGCTTGAGTTCATGTTTTAATGTTGGTATGAATTCATTGTTGGTTGAATTGTAATAGATTTAACTCCACATGTTTCAGATTTCATATAAATAAGGTTTGATTGGATGATGCTCACGAGATATTTGATGGAATGTTTCTTTAAGAAGTTAGACTTAGTTTGGAAATTCCTTTAGTTAGTTGTTTGCATTGTTTTGTTAGTTTTAAATCCATTATGTTTATGTCCTTCATTTGAATACAATTAGGTTAGATTAGCTTAGGTTTTGCTATAGGTTCTAGGTTTCATTTCATAGATGTTTTCTTGATGTTACTTTTAATTCGTATGCAATTGTAGTTTAAGTTAGATTAGGTTTTATTATTTGCATTGTCTTACATTCATTAGGATTATATTTCATTACTTGCATTGTTTTTCATTGCTTATTCTTAGAACCAAAAATCCAAACCCCCCATTTAACCTCAAAATACTAAGCAATAACATTTGATCCTAGATTTGTCATACATTTGTCTACATTCCTTGTGAGAGACGCAATCTCTACTATACTAGTGTAGAGGGGTTCGATATTCATTTGAATTGTAACTGTTTAGTATGGCATACACGGTCTATCAATTTTGTCGCCGTTGTCGCGGAGTATAGTGGGATGATTTTAAGATTATTTTTTATTTTTACATAATTTTTTTTAAAAAAAATTGTTGTTGAGCGCTTAAATGTTTAGATATCCATGTGTTTGATTTTATATATTCCTGTGTATCTTATTTGCTAGTGTTTCAGTGTAAGAAAGAAAATTTCTTTGACTATGGATCCATATTATCAGTATTTTAAAGGTAGGATGGAGAGTCAATACTATCAGCCTAAGCAACCTCATTATTATGAGCCTAAGACTCATTATTATCAGCCAAAACCTCAATACTACCCTCCTATGGAGCAGCAGAACAGCTATGAGTCATTTTTAAATACATATAATTCTAATTGGATGGATAATTTACATTTCAGGTTTGAGAGTGCACAAAGCTAGTTCACTGAGTCATCTCCAGTATATCAAAGCCCACAGGGATTTCAGGATGATCCTATACCTACATGGTCATATTCAGTCCAGCAGATCAAGCCAAGGAACATTTCAAGGGTTCAGTGAAGAAGTTCTGTAGGATCGTAAGGAATTTAGACATCTCCACAATTACATGATATTGTCCACTTTGGGCCTAAGCCCTCATGGTTTTTCTCTTGGGCTCTACCCTAAAGGCTTCATGCCAATAGAAATATCTTTCTCTTATAAACACATAATCTTTCCCATGTGTTTTCAATGTGGGACTATGTTTGTAACCTTGCAACCCCAACAATCCCCCCCCTCAAACAAAGGACCACATGCTTCCCACGTTCTATCATCGACCCACCAGGTCTTCCTGCCCCTCAGTCCACCCGACGTATTAGGATTTTCTTGCCTAGCTGCAACTAGGACTTCCTGCTTAGTGTTTGGTCCTCTTGATCCGAACATAGGAGCCTTCACTTTCTTTGTTCGAGGTGAATATTGTACCCACATGGCTCAATCAGACCATAGTTCTTGTGCACAGTCAGCGATTAAACTTTCTAGCAGTCCGAGCTCTGATACCAATTGTAGGATCGTAAGGAATTTAGATATCTCCACAATTGCATGATATTATTTACTTTGGGTCTAAGCCCTCATGGTTTTGTTCTTAGGCTCTATCCAAAAGGCCTCATGCCAATGGAGATATCTTTCTCTTATAAACTCATGATCTTTCCCATGTGTTTTCAATGTGGGACTATGTTTGCAACCTTGCAACCCCAACAAGTTCATGCCCTAGTCAATCATAAGTTCAAGATCTGAAGGAGTTAATGCAGCAGATGCAGCAACAACAAGAGCATATATCCTATCCCAATATGCAACTGAAGCATCATTACAGAATTATCATATCTACGTGGATCAAATGATGTTATCTATCAATCAGATGCTGGCATAAGGCTCCAATCAATTCCACTCAGAGACCATTCCTGATGGGATTGACATGCCTGAGGAGATGGATTGTAGAGATTGTAACAACCCTGATTCTGATGTTGCTACTCTATAGGACTCCTCTAGTCTTTTATATTATGATGATATAGTTGTTGTTGATCCTAACTTTTCTAATATTGTTGTTGCAGATATTGTAAATGATGCATGTGTTGTTGATGATGAAAGTGTAGGGACTTGCACAGTGGAATGAATGCTCCAAGAATCACCTCTTTTAGTTGCACCAACACCTGAACTAGATGTTGATGAGGAGAGTGTAGGGACTTGTGCTACAAAGGCAAAGACCCAAGAATTACTTCCTTCGGTTATACGAGCACCTGAACTAAAGCCCTTACTTAACCAAGAGGAGTCCACAGTCACTATTTTAGAGAATCTAGGTACATTTCATCACGGCAAGGTTAATATCTCTTATGATATTTTAGAAAATTCTATGGAGGTTCCTAAGATTGATTGTATTGGATGGACTCATTTCTCTATCCATTCTTTGTAGAGTCTATTGTAGTTCCATCTCTTTCTTATCTCACATGCGTGTGGGAGGTGTGTTCTTTCCCTAGCCTTGCAGGTTTTCATAGGCTCCCAGATTGGATGCTTCTACTAAACTGCTTCCAAGAAAATGGTAGAGGAAGCAACACTCACTTCAACTCAGAATATTCCACAACTGAGTTGGATCTATACCTCAACTGACTCTAACTACTAGGAAGGACCATTCTACTGCCAGCATGGCTCCTACTTTTGAATCTCTTACAACGTCGGGAATAAAGAGGAGTTCGTTCCTTTCTTTTCTTTTCCTTGTTTATCTTTATTTTTACACCTGTGCAGTTGTTTGCTTTCATACCTCATTTTCCTACTCTACATTTTTTTTTGTTTTCCATTTAGGCACTTTGTTTGGTTTTGTTTTGAAATAATTCCCTATGCATTCCTATGTAATACCTTGAGAATCTTAAAAACTAATTAAATTTGACTGTCGAGTTGTAGGGATATTTTTTTCATGATTGAATCTTTTACTTGCATTTAGTCATTTGTATGTGATGGATTCTATTTTGATTGATTGATTGTAATTGACAAATTAACTAGTGAGGATCACTTTCAAACCTATTATTGATCTTTTCTTTTGTGTGATGACACTCATGGCAAATAATACTCTAGAACTTGCTTTGTTTCTTTTTAAAATCATAGTAACATATGACTACATGAAAATGATGAAGGATATTTTTCATTTTTGTTTCCTCTTAATTTCCAATTCCTTTCTCCACAAAACATTTCCATCTAGCATTCAAATCTTTGATCATCTTTGCTTGCTTTATTTCCTTGAGAGTTTGGATGATGACTTGATGAGTTATTTTGCTAAGACGGTCAGAATTTTAAGTGTGGGGGGAAGAAACGAGTGGTTCGCATTTGCTGGAAAATTTTGAGGATTTTGGAGGTTTTCATGAGTGCAGATTTCTATTTTTTGAGACTACTGTTATCAGATGTGGCTGGAAGTAATCATTCACAGTAGCTTGCAATTGGAGAGTGATGGGAAAAAAAAGAGAAAAAAATAACAGAGAAAAAAAACTGGAATTTTCAAAGATTGTTGATGAGTTGGGGAGTGTCAATGAGAAGTTGGTGTTGAGAAAAAAAAATATTGAGAAGAGTTTAAAAGGAAGGATGGCTGGGTTTCTGCAGGACCTAATCCAATCCGCCATTTGTTGAAATTTTCAGAATGTTAAGGGATTTGATGTAAGGCATTGAGTCCTGAAATTGCTAAATCTGAATTCTGGAATTGAAATGCAGTTCATGCCTCATAACACTTGCATTGTGCCAATTTTAAGTATTGATTATGCCCAGCAGTGACTCAAATTCAAACTCCTACTATTGCAGTGCTACATGAGCTTTTTGTCCGAACTAAATTCTTCATTGAAATAAAGTTGGAATTTCCTTGGATCTTCAATTCTGAAACTCTGAATTGGATTATGGATTACTGAATTGTAGTTCTTTGAGAATTGGATTGGAATCTGATCTTAGAATCTGCAGCTGAAGCAATGGTGATTTTTCTCTTAGTGTCCTGTTAGCCTAGTATCAGTTGATATTGTCTTTAAAAACTTAACTCTTCATGACCTAGCTGTTGGAATAGAAGTTAGAAACTGAAATCTGAAAACCAAAATTCAGGAAATCACTTTCATTCCTGAATTTGCTATTGCATAATTTGTGAAGTTGGTTTCTTGAATTCATAAGTGCAAGATGAATTCAAATTTGGGAAGCTTCCATGCTGCTGTTGTCATCATCACTACAATGTTTAAAAAATAACAAGATAAGTAAACTGTAATGCAGAAATTGTTAGTTTTGATGTGTGTGAATTGTGAAAAGCAGAAAACTCTGCTTGTCAAAGCGTGAATCGGATTTCTGTGACTTCAGTGAAGCTAAATTCTGAAATGTATAGCTGCACATCTGAAATGGTTGAAGCTTTGATGGATTCTGAGACTTCCAGAACTTGACAAGGAAAAAACAAAATGTATGGAGCTAATCTATTGCATGCCAAGTCTTTACATAGTTTTGCTCACAAGTGAAGTTTCTATCCTAATGGTTATTTGTTGTCCTCTTCTCACCATTGTCCCATGCTATTCAAGAACTCTCGAATACATAAATCCAAATTCTGAAACTGATGTCCAGGGAACTTAAAAGTCTGGTCAATAAAAAAAAATGGTTAATATCACTGGTACCTGATCAGAGTTTATGCAGAGGATTGCATAAGAGAAACAAAAAAAATCTCAAGGAACTAGTTGGTGCCAAATTGTACTGGGATTTCTGGACAGCAACAATAAGAATTTAGCTCCCTATCATGACAGTGCTAAAGGAGAGCCTTGGTTAAGCTGAAATTTTCATAACTTAAAGCTGAAACTACCTTAACTCTTGAATTCCGAAACTTAAGTCCAAGGATCTGTTTTCTGCAAAGGCTGAGAAGAGTTGAGCTTTGCATCAATTTGAAAAAACAGTTGCTAACAGAAGAACAGGAGCAATTTCAGGAAATAAGTTTTCAGAATCTTATTCAGCACAATTGAAAGTCTAAACCTGATCTCTGGAATTCTGCCATCAAGTTGTTGACAGCTTCAATGCTTTAAGATCCTACTGAATTTGAGTCTCTGAAATCAGAATTGACAGGAAATCAAGAACCAGAATTTAAACTTGTTGAAAACTGCCAGAAATCAGATGGTCAGGGAGTCTAAACTGTGGATCCGATTGGAATTTCTATGTGCCAAATATCTGTTTCAAGGATTTGTGCCGAGAATCTGTGAAATGCAGGAACTAGAAAAAATGGGAACTAGTTTGTGCCAAATCTGAATGGTGTGTCTGAACAACAGCAAATTTTGAAATGCAGAAATTTTGTTGAAACTAAATTCTGGAAATGTTTAGCTGGATTTAATACCTTGAATTCGATACTTCACTGCACATTTTATCTAGAGATACTCAACTGCTGGAAATGATGAGACACATAACAATGGAATTAGATTATCTAAATAAGGAATAGGGGATTGATTTATTACTTGGCACACTATAGTTACACACTGGAACTCTAAAATCTGATCATGCTTCTGGGAAGTTTCTGAAATTTTCAGAACTGCTTAATCTGAAATTTGAAGTAACAGGAGTTTAGAATTCAGCCCAATCCTGGAGTTCTTGTGTATGAGTTTTGAATTTGGTTTGGAGTTTCTAAATTGCAGGACTGATCTCATCTTAAAGACCTCCTAACATTTTGGTTGCTTCACTTGGATTCTCTTTAACTACATTTCAATTCTTAATAAATCCTTTTGATTCTTGCATACTATGTATTTACAATGGTAGAGAATAGAAAATGAGCAAGTTTATGGTAGTGAAGTGTTGTGAGTAAGCCTTTGAGTGGAACTTCATCTTTACACATATTTTTGAGAGCTAGAAATGAAATATTACCTTGTGAGGCTCTTTTCATGCTTAGTCTGTTAAAGTTGTTTGATGTCACCATGCTTGTTGACTAGTGTAATGTTTAGATTCATTGTAGCAAAAGGTGGAATCTACCACCCCAACAGCCCCACACGGCTGGCCATATGACTATTTGTGAGGAGATAAATCGAGAAGCTGCAATTGGTCACTACGAGGAGGAGATTTTTCTCTGCTTTGTCGAGATTCGACCCCTTGCCCGTTGTAGCAATATCTACCCCGTAGTTGTCAACTCAACCATGTCCCGAGGATAATAATGTTTGGATTCATGAATGTTTTGATCCATGTAAATTTGATGGTCCTATGTAATTTACTTTTACTATCTTCAAAGTATTGCTAGGGAATTGCATTGGAGATGATTTTTAGTTTGTTTCTTATTTATGTTTACTTGTCGGAGACATACAAGAATAAGTGTTGAGGATTTTGGCAATCATCATTTTTTCATGATAATTAAGCTCCTATATTTGTGCCTTTTGATCTCTCTTGTTCTTAAATGAGCGATTATATCATATTACACGAGTTAGATTCATTTCTACGCTTAAATGCAATTTATCTCATATGGGTCATATTTTGTCAAAAAATTTGAAATATGGTTTTGTAGGAGCTCAAGCCAAGCTATAGACCGAGTCAGATCGATTCAAATTGAGCTCAAAGCTAAGGCTAAGGAAGGAGAATCATTATGGAGCGATCTAGGCTGTTCATGAGTCATCCATCAAGATATGTTCCATCAAGCTCAAGGTAGAGTAGATCATCATCATCGATCAAGATTTGAAGCCTTGGATCCAAATTTGAAGTGATTCCAGTCATTGATCTAGATCCGAAGTTATTCTAGACATTGATGTAGATTTGATCAATCATGGACTTTGATTCAGATATGAGACGATCAAACGGCTAAGATTGAATTGAGAAGTTACAGTAACCCATTTTGACGAAGCACGGTAGCTTCTTCTTTGCCACTTCTCTATATCGCGCTTCCTCCACAGCACCATCGACACCGACGCCGCACCTCCTCCACCATCGCCTCACCAACAATGGCTAGTGGCACCATATCCACCCTCACCACCACTAGCCTAGCTCCATCTCACCTCATCTTTCCCGAATCTCATCTCCGATCAGTTGGATGCCACCATTATCTCCATCGCCGGCATATTGAGGAAAGGGGCTTGATAGTAGAAGTCTAGCCAGCATATCGAGGAAAGGGGCTTGATAGTAGAAGTCTAGGCAAGTTAAGTACTATGGATGATAAGCAAGTGTAAAAGCTTTGGTAGGTTTGACATACATCTACTTGTATTTCATGAAATACTAGTGATTAACAAATGTAGAAGTCAAGATAGGTCAAGAGTAATTAGATTCTTAGTAGTGATGAAGTTCTGACAAGAAAAGATTGACGAGATGTTATATAAAGAGGAAGTCCCATAGGAGTGGCCACTAGACACGTGAAAGTTGGTAGGTCAACTTTGACTTGTGTTTGGGCAAATGAAAGTCTTAGGGGATCAAGGTTGATATGAGCTTGAGCAAAGGATGAATTCCGGAAGGCTAGACCTCTAGGCATCAAAAGTCCTTGTAAATCAAGGTCGACTAGTAACTAGGAAATATATAAAATCTCAAGAAAATGGTCTCTAGGTATTAGAAGTCCTAACAATTTGTTGACTAGTAACTAGGAAATATATAAAATCTCAAGAAAATGGTCTCAAGATATTGGCAAATATAAACTGTGAATGGAAACATAACTTATGGGTTAGTAATTCCACTGGTTGAATGGTATAATGATTGATCGATCGTGCAGAGGGGATATGAATCCAGGATCCTAATTATACTAATCCAAAAATACTACTGCATTCCTTTGACGGGGCAGGGTACGACATATCACATCAGTCAATATGTGCTACACTTCTCTTTTGCTTACCAGCCTAAAGCTTGTCACGTGGCATTGTATAAGCATCATGCTATTTGTCATTCCATGCAAAGCATGGCTGTGCATGGATGCCACTTGCATACCACCTGTCTTGAAAGGAAGCTCACGTTGCATGCATCCTCCACTTGCCTTCACATGAGCATGACACATGCTCAAGTGCCACAATGCAAGTTGCAAGGCAAGCCTATACAGAGGAGTAGCAAGCAGTGAGTAGAGTGAGCTTAAATAAAAGCTGCATTTTCTTTCTCCATACTAAAGAGAAAAAAAGAGTAGCAGAAGCAATTCTATATATGCAAGAGAGCTCCAATCCCTCAGTTATTTCTTGTCTTTCTATCGAGTAATTTTTTTTTTCAGTAGATATTTATGATAGTGTTCAGATATATGATATATCTAGATTATATATATTTTTATACATGTTCTGACATATATCTACTTGTATTTCATGAGCATAATCTATGTTTATTGCACCCTATTTTATTATAATGTCATATTTTCATTCCTTTTATTCGGAGATATGCTCTTTGCTTATTTTGATTGACAGGATATGATTTGAAGCGAAAACAGAACAAAATACGTACATTGGAGCAACTTGCAAAAATCCAACTCAGGCAGTGTGACCCACACGGCCATGTGGTCTTGCTCGTGCAAATCAAGTTCCGGTCATGTGAACTCACACGGCTGTGTCATACTCCAGAAGAGAAGCAACACATGGCCGTGTGAATCCACACGGCCATGTGGTCGGACCAGATGAGGAGCAGCACATGGCTGTGTGATCCCACACGGTTGTGTCATCCATCCAGAGACAAAGAGTTCACGTGAAACCACACGGCCGTGTCATCTGACTAGAGGCCAAGAAGAACTTGGTTGTGTGGATTCCACATGGCCATGTGGAGGAGAAGTCGAGGCCATGTCACATTTCCAAAGAAGAAACAGAGTTAGGCCGTGTCAATCCACACAGGCTGTGTGGAAGTTCCAGAGAATAAGAATACTTTGGCCGTGTGGACCACACGACCGTGCCACCAAACCAGAGTCAAGATAACATATAGTCGTGTGGATTCACACGGCCATGTCATGGCCTATGCAAGGATTGTGTCAAGTGCTATAAAAGAGATTTTTTGGCATGACATTGCTTCAATTTAAAAATGGCCAAACTCATAGTAGTAGGGGTCAAGAGTTTTTTATTAGACAAGTTTGTAATCAACAATTAAATTCTTAAATACAATAGTGAACTCGTCAACTGAATGGAATATTAGTTGACTTAAGTAGTCATTATAGACCTAGGAAGTCAATTATATGCAGGTTCAGATAGCAACATCCAATCAATTGAATTAAGTTAACAGTCAATTGATCAGGTGTATTCTAAAAAACAACAAGTATCCTATAAAAATAGGAAACTTTAGGGATTTTGGCAACTGGATCAAATGGTAGTGCATTCCGGAGTTGGCTTGAGCAATCCAAAGAAAAAGAAAACAAGTTAATGCACAGTGTGATGGCAACTCATTTCTATTGTATTCTTTTATTCTATCTTGTATTTTCTATTCCTTGTATTGGATGTAAGTATTAAATATTGTAAAAGCTTTCTCTACTTTTGTAAGGAACCTGAGAATGAGAAAATATAAAAAATTTCAAGAGTGATACACAACATATTATAATAGGTCATGAAATAGGGGCCGGGATTGTCAAACCACATAAAATTGATTTATTTGTATTGTGTACTTGTATTTTTGTACTTCTTGTTTGTATTTTTTTTCCATTACATATTATAAGCATGATTCAAATGAGCATCTAGTCGCTTCTCCGATGTTCTAAGAAAACACACACATCAAATCAACATGCAAGATCCAACATAAACTCTTTGAATAAACATTGAAACTTAAAATTGAATGCGCGCAGCCACTTAATGCATCATTGCACCAACGCATGTGTCATGGAAAAGCATATGCTCACAAGGGAGACTTTTTCGACTTGATAAAAGGGAAGAGCTTCATCTTAATAAAAGTTCAACTCAAGGATGCAATTCCATTCCCAAATAGCCCAAATCAAGAGGATTCGATGGTAACTAGCTTATATTGAGTGAACTCGAACCTAGGAGTTTGGATCAAGGAGAAGTTATTAGATTTAAGGGAGTTTCAAGCTCTTTAAATGAAAATAAGTTTTAAAGTAAACTTTTTTATTTTTATCATATTTATTTATTTCTAACTTAAATTAGTTGTTATATATATATATATATATATATATATATATAGTTACCCTTTTATAATTAAATGATAATTATATAAGTTTGATGTTTAATTAATGTATTTAAATTAATTATTATTATTTGACAAACTCCGCCCATGACGACCGGTCATGGCGAGTCCCAAGCCCGAATAAAGGAGGAAGGATGCGTTAGGTTGCCAGCCAGCGTCAAAACTATGACAAATATTCAATGAATGGATCCATTAAACTATCGTGCTAATGCTAGATTGTTCTCCGAAAGGAACACGTTGCAGGGTCCGACTGTAACATCTCGGCAAGGATTGTTACATTTCCAGAACTCAGGTATAGTGCTAAATATGCAAGAGTTCGCATTACAGGGTCCGATTGTAACGTCTTAGCAAGGACCGCTACATCTCCATGAGAACTTGGGTGTAGTGTTAAATAGGCAAAAGTTCTCACACCATAGGTTAGATAAGAACAAATATAATAGGAAAACTAATAATCTAAGATTTGGAACATGAAACATAGAAACTCTCACTGGTAAATCAATGGAGATAGTAGATATGATGATTAGGAGAAGAATTAGTATTTTGTATATACAAAAGACAATGGACAGGCGAGAAGACAAAGATGATAGAGACTTCAGGTTTTAAGTTATGGTACACTGGAAAGAGTAAAGCAAGAAATGGAGTGAGTATTATTGTAGATAGTTTGTTAAAGGATGAAGTTGTAAGAGTAATTAGAAAAGGGGATAGAATTATAGCTCTTAAGATAATAGTGGTGAAAGAAACTATGAACATAATTAGCATATATGCACCACGGGTAGGATTAGATGAAGTTACCAAATCAAGGTTTTGGGAGGACTTAGATGAAATATTACAAAATATTCCACCAAATGAAATGATTTTAATAGGAGGTGATCTAAATGGGCATGTCAGAGTAAAAAATGAGGAATGTGAAAGAGTACATGGGAGTTATGGGTTTGGAACGAGGAATGAGGAAGGGAAAACTATATTAGATTTTGCGATAGCATATGACCTTATATTAGCTAATACGTTTTTTAATAAAAGAGAAGAACATTTAGTCACATTCAAAAGTGGGAATAATAAATCGCAAATTAGCTTTCTTATGGTTAGAAAGAATGATAGAAAGATTAACTACCCAACATAGGGTAGTAATGTTGGATATACGCTTCAAACATAGTATCAATAGAAAATATATATATATATATATATATGATTCCTAGAATTAAGTGGTGGAAGTTAAAGGATGGGAAGCAAAATATATTTAAGAATAAGGTTGAAGTATAAGCATTAGGTGAAATATACGATGACTCTAATACAACATGGGATAAGATGGTATCAAAGTTGAAAATAGTAGCTAAGAGTGTACTCGGTGAGTCAAAGGGGCATGCACCACTAAGTAAATAATCCTAGTGGTGGAATGAGAAAGTACATGAGAAAGTGAAGGAAAAAACGAATAGCTTATAAGGAATTATATATTTGTAAGAACGAGGAAAACTTTAAAAAATATATACAATAGCCAAGAAAGAAGCTAAGAAAGTAGTGAGTGAAGCAAAAAATGAACCTTTTGAACGATTATATCAAAAATTAGATACAAAAGAAGGAGAAAGAGACATTTATAGAATAGCTTAAGTGAGAGAAAGAAAAACAAGAGATCTTAGCCAAATAAAATGTATTAAGATGAATGTAATAGGGTATTAGTAAACGATGGAGAAATAAAAAAGCGGTGGAAGAGGTATTTTCATCAACTTTTTAATGAAAATTTAGGTGATCAACTTAAGGTAATTTAAGTAGGTCAAATGAGCATAGAAATTTTATTTTTTTATCGTAGAATTCAAACTTTATAAGTAAAACAAACTTTGAATGAAATGCACAATGGAAAAGTCGTTGAATCAGACGATATTCCGATAGAGATATGGAAGTGCTTAGGAAAACAAGGTATTGAATGGCTTACAAAATTATTTAACATGATATTGAAAACGAAAAAAATATCTGATCAATGGAGGATAAGTACTCTAGTTCCCTTACATAAGAACAAGGGAGGAGATGTACAAAATTGTGCAACTATAGGGGTATTAAAATAATGAGTCATACTATGAAACTTTGAGAAAAAATAATAGAAAAAAGATTAAAGAAGGAGACCACAGTGACAGAAAATCAATTTGGATTCATGCCTAGAAGGTCGACAATAGAAATACATCTTCTTAGACAATTAATTGAAAATTATTGGGAGCAAAAACAAGATCTACACATGGTATTCATTAACTTAGAAAAAGTTTATGATAGAGTCTCAAGAGAAATTATATGGAGAATTTTAAAAAAGAGAGGTGTTAGCGTAACATATATTGAACTAATTAAGGATATGTATAAGGATGTAACGACCAGAGTAAAGACTTCAGGCGGAGTAACTGAAGCATTTCCAATAAAGACAGGGTTACATCAAGGATCAGCTCTAAGTCATTATCTTTTTACACTAATTATGGACGAACTCACTGCACACATTCAAGACATGGTACCGTGATACATGTTGTTTACAGATGATATTATTTTGGTAAATGAAACAAGTGAAGAAGTAAATGCTAAACTAAAATCTTGAAGAGAAACACTAGAAGGGAAAGGTTTTAAGCTTAGTATATTAAAGACATAATATATGGAATTTAAGTTTAGCAATATTATAAGTACTGAAATAATTGTTAAGATAGGAGAGGACGAATTGCCCAGAACCGAGAGATTTTAATATTTAGGATCGTTTTTGCAAAACGATGGAGGGATTGAGAGAGATGTCTTACATAGAATACAAGCAGGATAGGTGAAATGGAATGGAGCGTCGAGTGTTTTATGTAATCGTAAAGTACCTCTTAAACTTAAAGGGAAGTTCTATAAAATCGTAGTTAGACCTACTATGTTATATGGAGTTGAATGTTGGGCTATGACTCGAGCACATAAGCAGAAGATGAGAGTTGCAGAAATGAGAATGTTAAGGTGGATGTATGGACATACGAGGATATGGACAAAATAAAAAATGAGAGTATTAGAGAGAAAGTTGGAGTTGCATCTATTGAGGAAAAACTCTGAGAAACACGTTTAAGATAGTACGGACATGTACTTAGACAACCAATAAATGCTCCAGTTAGGCGATGTGAAACTATAATAAACATGCATATCAAACGAAGAAGAGAAAGATCAAAAAAGACGTGATTAGCAACAATAAAACAAGATAAAATTTATTTAAATATAGATGATGATATAATAGGAGATAGAGCTCAATGGCGTAAAAAGATGCATACAGCCGACCCCACCTAGTGGGAAAAGACTTATTGTTGTTGTTATTATATTATTATTTGACAAGCTTGATGTTGAATGTGCAATGTTAGATTTTATCAGTCATAAGGATGTACTAGAGCTTGGTATGGGTTAGATGTGAATGAAATTGTGCCGAGTTATCATTCCAATTATGAGCATATCAAGCATAGAGATTCATCACCATGCATTAAATTTTTTTTTCAAAATCTTATTTAATAAAAAAAATACTTCTGTATTTTCTGAATTATTACCATAGATTTGCAATTGTGAACCATCTTATCTATCAAGGTAGAAAACCTTTAATTTCCATCACATTCAGCAAGTTTAGCCAATTAACCATCTCATAGACTTTTTCTATAATCAATTCTAATCATCTGGCGCCTCCTTTTATTATTGTGAGTCACCTTTTTACTCGTGCCACGCTAATTAACAATTTCACCAATTCAGTAGTAACAATCTGTCGTATAATTTAATTTTTAAGTGTTATGGACTGAAAATCATCTGCATCCATCTTCAATCTGATTTGCTCAATAAACACTCTCATTTTTCAGACTATTCTGTCACACGCACAAAAAAAAAAAAAACAACTCAAATTTCAGTTTAGAAGACGAGATTGTTGCTACATCAATTGGGGCAAATTCGATAGTTGATTCATTTGTTCTTGAACACTTCTACTGCAGAAGCAAAAGTAACCTTTCTGATATTAAGAAGAGCAACATACTGCACCTGTACAAATTGTTTTGCTGAAGCAAAAGTAACCTTTCCGATATTAAGAAGTCCAAAATTCAGTAATAGATCACCAAGTGGGCATTGAAAAAAAATGCATTATTTTTAACCAAAAAACAAAAAGGGGAACAGGAGGTTCCTCTTCAGTCTATTTATGTGGAGTTAAATTGCCCCGTCACAGTCCATCTTTGGATATCGGTTAACACGGTATTTCCTGAAACAAAGAACATATTACAGGATTATTTTCCCATTTTCTATTAATAAATATAGATGGCCTAAAACCATCTAAGCCTATGATTCCTTATTCTTTTTTTAAAAAAAATTAAGATTAAGAATTCACAGTTTAATTTTCAAATACAATGATAGTAATGCAGCACAAGAAATCACACAATAAAAGCCTCAAACTCCCAAACAAAAAAGAAGATTAAAACTTAATTATTCCAAAATTCTCTAGCAACCCTTTTTTAAAAATTTAAACAAAAACAATTAAAATCTAATAATTTTAAATAAGGTTTTAAAAAATTCTTAGTTTCCCCAACCAACAAGAATTCAACCCCAAACAAGTTGTTGGGACTTTATTTCATCATTATTTCTAACTATGAGTAGTGTTTGTCTCATGAAATTTGTGGAACATCTAGATGGTTTCGCCAGAGACCATTTTGCTTGGTGGCTAAATCATCCCTATTTGACAATCCTTTTAAAATACAATCTAATTGTTGCAAAAGTGATTGCGTTCATCCCACACCCTTTACAATCCATCCTCAAGTGATATGAAGAGAGGTAAATTACGAAATCAACTTATAACTGGTCGCCAAGTGACTAGGAAATGGGAGGAGTTTTTTTCTCGAAGACCTTGCGCCTATCAAAAATTGATCATCTCATTATAGCAATTCTATCAACCTCTAGAGCACCTCATGGGGATTTTAAAATACAATCTACGTAAACCCCCTACGTGGTTCAAGTAAGTCTCAAGAAAAAAAATTAATTATTTCAAATTGTTGTTTATTATTATTTTTTGATACCTAAATAATATTTAGGAACCAAATGGAAAATGTGCAACTTAAGAGTTGAAAGATCTAAACACATGCCTTTGGATCTTTATGAATATCCTCTCAAGATTCGGCATACCGCATCAGTTCCTACCTACCTTGCCAGATAAGGAACACCATGCTTGACATAGTCGAGACCCTTGCCTTGGTGATAGTCATTGCCTCTGACCTCTCTTTTGAAGAGTCATAACATTCGCCTCACCGTGCCCATCTCCTGCCACATGCCTAACCAAGTTCATACAAGTCCACAATTCCCTATTGATTATAAATCTGAAAAAAAAAATAATCCTGTATCTCATCCTCCTGACATAAGGAGCATGTCTTGCATTGCACATGAGGTAGTTTGTCCTTGGCTGTCCTTTGTCAGTAATCTCCCATGAGCATTAGCCAAAGCACAAAGCAGTGCTTGGGCATGATGACCAGCTTCCAAACAATGGAACACCATACCTACTGCCCACCTCTCGGTCTGAAAGTAATAGGCCTGCATAGGACCTTGTTGGCTCTGTATATACCAGAAGCTGAGTGGGGAATTGTTTGCGTGTTTGATTGACTCAGAATGACATCCCGAACCTGCTATAGACAATTGATAAGAGGAGTCTCGTGCCTTGGCCTACCATGTCTAGATATCGGATTAGCCCATTATGTACGATGAACCCACCATACCCAGGGGGTCTCCTTCTGCTGTATGTTCCACAAGGCTTTGGTAAGCAATGCTGAAATCCATGATTGAAGATCTCTAAATCCATGCACAAGGAGTAATGTTGGTACAGTTAGCACCAATGATTAAATCTAAGTTTTGATAAATAAGTATTGTATAATCTAACCTTTCTACCAAGTGTGCAGAACTTGACGGGTCTCATACCAAGCTAAAATCCACTAAGTCTGGAGGACCTGATAGCTGGTGTAGAAGTCCAGATAGGTCAAAAAGTAACACAATATCTGACGGGAAGTCCGGCTAGGTCCACGAGACCTGACGGCTACCCGAAATTCAGTTAGGTCTGCGGACCTAACAACTGGCGAGAAGACATAGTGGGCCGAAATGGAGTCAAGCGATTCTGCATGGTAAGTAAGGTAAATCATTGGAGGAAAGTGTTCCAGTGAGGACGAGTCTCAATTAAGGACTTTATGCGCAGGTTCTGTTTAGGTTCATTTTGGAAACCTAAATTAAGACCATGACTAGATCGTGATCTCGGTGAAATAGGATCTAACATAAATCTATATAAACTATTCATGCATATATTTTTCTAACTCTATGTTGTAGAAACAAATGTAAACCTTCAAATTCTGCACGCTAGCAACTGACAGTGCTTGATTTCGAGTTCAGAGTAAAAAAAAAAATATGACCTCCAGAAGATTGTTGTATCGAACCAGCAAATTTAAGGCGCCTCGGATGGATTGGATGGATTAGAGGCGCCTCGAATAGGTTGGAGGCGCAAAGGCGCCTCAGATGGATAGGAGGTGCCCTGGAGAGCTCTGGAGGCACCTCGGAGAGCATGGAAGGCACCTTCAAGTGGATAGAAGCTGCAGTTTGTGCTCCTTATCGTGACCGAAGCTAAACGGATCCGTTTTTGCGATTAGAGACGCCTTCAAGGGGGCTGAAGGTGCCCTAGACACTACTTAAAAGGTTTGTTCAACCAACAAGGATGTACAAGTGATTTAGAACTACTATATACGATCTTTCGAGATTCCGACTGCTCCGACTTCGTCCTCCTGCTATGTTACGACGCTGCTACGTCCTACTACTACTGAGAAGTCATCCAACACCGAGCTCGAGCCAATAATCTTCAAGTGTTAGGTAACGAAATTTAAATTAAGTTCTTAATTATTGCATAAAGGAAAGTGTAAGTTGTTATACTTGTCCTTAAATTTATTGTTGTTACATAATATGATAAGCAAAATAACACCATGATAAAATTAATAAAAAGTTTCAAACTTTTAAGTTTCAACTTTCTAATCTAAACTAACAAAGTTCATCAAAATAAGAGTAATAAGTCAAATTAATCATCAAGCTTAAGATCATCCTTATTGTATTCTTCTTCTTCTTTATCATCTTCAAATTCAATTTCTTCTTCTTCTTCATCATCTCTAAGTCTTAGAGATGAGTGAGAGAAAGATGTATTTCCCTTCTCGACTTGTTTAGGCCTAGTATGTGAACTAGAAACCATGGATACAATATTTTTTTCTTTTAATACAATATTTAGGCTCTTCAGCTCCACTAGTCCTCGCACCGACATCCCATGTCAAGTCATCACCTTCAAAAACCAACTTATCTTCTTCATTATCACTTTTTCCATCCATTCTACTTATCAACCATTCATTATTGTCATCAATATCTGTCAAAGAGATAAGTATCACATGCATCATACCGAACTTTTAAGATACGATTGTTTCACAAATGATTTAAGCAATGCTGAGCTAGCCTATTCCTTTTTTTGTTGTGAATCTATAAAATATCGAAAAAAAACACAATAAGTATAATAAAATAACAAAGAATATTTTTTACTTATAAAAGCAACATACTAATAGTATTATACATTTATAGTTATTACATACTTGCTCAAATACACTCTAATTGTGCTCACAGCCAGAAACACTACAAGTGAGGCTAAGCACTTTAATAGCAAACTTTTGCAATTCTAGGGTATTTACTCCGTAACATTCCCACCATTCTGTCAGAGATAATGTTCTTTTATGACTAATTGTCACATTCCTCCCAAATAGCCTTTCTGCCTTTCGATATATAAAGAGCTAGGTAGTGATTTTATCTTGCTCAGCAACACTTGAAATCAATCTCTCCATAGTTTCAAGCAAACCATTCACCACTTCTCCATATATATTTGAATCTGTGATTGAATAAAAATATTCTGGATTCAAATAATGTCCTATAACATGCAAAGGCCGATGAAGTTGACATTCCCCTCTCTTATCAATGATCTCAAACACTTCTTTGTATCTCTTCTTTCTCCTCAAAGGCCTTCATAATTGTTTCTTTTGCTCTATCCATAGCCTCATAAATATAGCTCATTGCAGGTTTTTTTTCGCCATCAACCAGTAAAACACGGACTAAAAGGTCATATATCTTTAAAATATGCACAACACTGCTCCAATAAAAGGAGTTGTCGCATTATACATCCACTCAATTATGGTCATACAAGCTTTTTCCCTCGTTTCTTTCTTGTATGCCTCATTTATCATAGTTTGTCTCTCTTTACTCTTTCTACTTTTAACATTTTTTTGCACATTAGAAGTAAAATATGTATCCATTAGGCCTATTTGTCTTAGCCTTTTTTTGCATATTCACTGATCTAGAACTTGTACTTATAGGCGACATAACTTTAGCTCCAATATCATCCATATCAATATCACCAAGAGGGTCTACATCCTCAAAGTCCAATGTCGTAAGTTTAGAAAGATTACTTTTCTCTATCTTTTGCAAGTCATAATATTTTGAAACCCTCCAACAAGATGTTTTGCACAATAGATACCCCTTTTGTAACTTTTTGATAAAAGTTACAAATCAAATCATTTTTGTTATCCGGATTAACTCTTTGAAAATAATTCATGCTGGATCTTTTGATGCATATGTTGGAGCACCACTACTACCTTTCATAATAATTGAATAAGAAAATAACCTAAGAAATAAAAAACAAAATAAAATCAATATGTTTATAATATACTTCAATATGTAAAAAGAAATTATTAGGCAAGAAGAACACATACCAGCAAGAAAAATAAAAACAGAACAAAAAATAGAAAAATAGGACAGCGGCAAGAACATGTACCAACAACTTAGTAAGAAGAAGCAGAAAAAAAAAAAAGAAAATTAGATACCAGAAGAAAAAAAAAGATACTAGAAGAGAAAAAAAAAGATACTAGAAGAGAAAAAAAAGAAGAAAAGAAGATACTAAAAGAAAAGGAAAAGAAAATGAAAACAAAGAAAAGAAGATAACAGAAGAAAAAGAACATAAAAACAAAAAAAGAAAAAACACATACCAGTTGATGGGTACGGCGATACGAGTCAAGCAACGACAATGACAGCCGAAAATGCTCCAGGGAGGCTCGGGTTTAGGTGAATTTTGCGTTCGTTTTCTTCTTCCCTTTTATCTTTTTACTTTGTGCCCTAATTCCAAACCAGATGAAACACTTTTTGGGTAAAGAAAAATAGGTTAAAAACATATTTTCAAAAGAAAAAAAAATCCAAAAGATGTTCAAGAGGCGCACCTCATTCGTGCCTCAGGTGAGGTGCAAAAGCATGCCTAGGCGTGTCCAGGCGCGTGACTGAATGACAACGCCCGCCTCGCTTTCCCAAAGGCGTTGGCTGTTGCGCCTTGTGCGCCCAAGTCATAAGTTGTCTGAAGGTCTACCTTAAGGACACACATCGGAGAGACTCGCTTCCTTGCATATTTCTAGAGCAGCTCCTATGGAGGTGGATGTCATTTGCAATGGATCTCCCTTGGATGAAGGCTAAATGAGCAAGGCTTGGTATACTGCCAATAACTCCCACCATTTGTGTAGTCGAGATCTTAGAGATGATTTTGTAGACAACTGCAACACGAGATAGGTTCCACTGCTTAAGTTTAGCCCAAAGTGAAGAACTCTATGACAACTCACTGCAAATCCGATCCAACTTTCCTATGTTGCCTTATAGAATTTTGCTCAATATTCATCTGGTCCAAGGGCCTTGTCATCCCCAATATCAAACAATGACTTGTTGACTTCTTCGGATGCAACTGATTGAATCAAGTTTTGGTGTTGCTCGACACTGAGAACCAACCCCTTGCTACCAACATCAACCGCTAGGCTATCACACGACATTTGTACCTAATAGCTTCTCATAATAACTAACAAACTCAACAACTACCTCCTCCATGCTTGTGGTGTATTCGCCCAATTCCTTTGCAGCTGCCACAATAGTATTCCATTGGTTGTTGCGTTTGACAAGGTCTTGGAAGAATTTGGTACTACGATCACTACTATTGAGGTAGGCGCACTTGGCGCACTATTGTTAGAATAATTGCTCCACCTCTGCTAGGAAGATAGAGCTTTTAGTTGGGCCAGAATCTGCAATTGGGAGCCCACCTCCCAACACCTCGCGTCGAGCTATCCTCCTTGGCACGTCTAGATTGCCGTGAAGTATGTTGAAAATGTTGTCGATTCAGAGTTTGCAGCTTGCTCTTCAACTTGTTCAACTTCTGCTTGAGGCTGAATTGTGTTGCGCCCTTTACTATTTCTGCCTACACTTGAGTCTGAAGTCCTTGTACAAGGTCCACATATTATAGAACTTGAAAGTTCTCATAGGTCTTTGCTCATCTAGCATCACCGAGACAACACAACATGAGTGGTCCGAGAACCACCCCGATGGTAGGAATTCTACATAACCACTGAAGTCTTAGACCAACCAATGATGATTCATCATTGCTTGATCCAATTTGCAAGAAAACTACCATTTATCCATATGAACCGACATCCAACTGACAGCAAATCCGTGTGATTACTTCTATAGATAAATTCTTCAAGGTCATAAATAATGTGTCCTCGACATCCCACCATTCTTGTCCACCATCATCACATTGAAATCCCCAACAATCAACCAAGCTCCATGATAGCCTCTCCCAAATGCTTCAAAGCATTCCATGAAGGCCATAGACAAACATGACAACTACCATGCGTCGGATGAGTTTGGAAAGACTCCGCAATAAATGAATCGGGTGTCAATGTCTAGAACCTCCACCTCAACTTATTGCATGTCCCACAATACCAAAAAAGTTATGAGCCACTATCACACACGAAAATCATTGTTGGAGAACTATATTTAGTGTCCCTTCGGTCAATTTTGTCTCTAGGAGGCCTATTATTTCAATTCTATGCTTCTAAAAGAGGTGTTGCCCCCCTTTTGCTTAAGGAGCTTACAAAAGCACCTTATGTTCTAGCTAGAGATCTTCATCTACATGTCAGGGCGGAGTTCCTCCACCCCTTGCATCGTGTTGTCCCTATCATTACGGTATGCATGTTACCCCCATCCTTCAGTATTGATGAAGCTAAGTTAAAGCTGGTATCCTCGGTGCTAGAGCATTAGGAAGAACCCTCCGTAGATAGGGATGAATTAGCATCTGGTCCCCAACTGAGCTACGCTCCTAGTCACTTTGGTGCTCCATAGATAGGGCGGAGTTCGTCACTTTGATACTCAGTATGCCTTGCTAAACTTTGGTGCTCTGCTCTGTGTTGGCTCCCTGCTCCACCCATGCATGTCATTCCTTGGGCAATATTGTGTTTGTTGGTGATGGTTATCAAGTGTGTAGGTGCATCCTTGACAAGTTAGAATAAGTGCACTGAATGACAGAAGTTCAAGTAGGTCAAAGATGACCTATTCTTGACGATTGGAGAAGTTCAACAAATATTAGAAGATAAGTCCAATAGATGTTAGCAAAGGATAAGTCTAATAGGCATTAGCAAAAAGAAGACCAACATATATTGCCAAAGGAGAAGTCTAAGAAGATTTTGACAAAGAAGTCCAAGTAGGTAAAGGGTTATATGATACTCATGAAAAATAATAAAGACCCCAAAGTGAAACCCCTTGTAGACAAGAAAGACCCAAAACACGTGAGAAAGACCCAAAGGCAAGGCCTCTTGGTAGATGAGTAAGACCCAAAAGTGAAACCTTTTGACAGATAAACTCAAGTGAATTGTGAGAGTTTAGGAGTGACCTTTATTTTGGATTTGCATAGACTTTGACTTAGGTGAGGATTCAACCATAATTTGGTTGTGGTCAATATCTAGTCGACTAGAGGGATTAGAGGTTAGTACCAATAAGGTGTTAGGTCATTTAGGGAATCAAACTTTAGATGTTTTACTTGCAAAGGTTTCATTTGATGAGTCTATTAAATGTAACTTCATTCAACTATTATGGTCTTAGTCAATTGGACAGTCAACTGAAAGTCTTTTTCAAGAAAATGGTTGCTCTCTATTTGAGAGTCAACTAGGGAAATCCACAAAAGTGAGTTCAGTTAACTAGGAAGGCGACTAAATATCTAACTAAAGTTGGAATTGTTGGTGTTGTTCTATCCTAAGTGATCTATGTACCTTCGATCTTGATGTTTGAGCAAAAGATTTAAGTTAGGTCTTGCCTATTGTATTTAATATGTGTGAATGTGCAGTGATTTGCAAAAACACACATGGAGTTTGGATAGTTGATAGCTCAATGAGTTCGAGTGTATGGATGTTAGCCTAGCGTGGCCAAAGTGGCATGCTCAGTTGCTTGGAGGTTCGAAGAGATCGAAGACGAATGCTATGGGACATTCAAAAGACTACAACATGAGTCCTGAGGTGGTATTGGAGTATCTCTAGTGCAAGAATAGATCGTTTATCTCTAGTGCAAGAATAGATCGTTGATTCAACAGAGGAAGGTAACAACTCTTAGATAGTTTATGTGATCAAACAGATTAGTTGCAGAACCAAAGTGAGTAGAAGGCTGACTTTACATGATCAAATAGATTAGTCGACTTGAATCAAAGTGAGTAAGAAGGCTGACACAATCACAAAATCAGTCGATTGGAAAAAAGACTGAGTTGTCTACAATTGCGCAGAACAACATATTGAGACTTGTTTGATGGCAACATTGAGACTATAAAGGGGCAAAGGGAATTCATCAAGGATGGCAAATAGTATTTAACATTTATATTCTTTTGCCCTTATTGTTCAATTTGTAGTCCTTGTCTAATTTGAGGTAAAGGTCTCTACCTTGAATTTCTATTGTGTACAAAGCTATGATTTGTTTTATACTTAAAGAAGTTTCTGTAAGAGGTTTTCTACCTCTATAAAAGAAAAAATATATATATATAGTGGAATTCAATGGATGACTCTCTTTCCAAGTCATAGATGGTGAAGTAGAAACTTAAGAATCACATTAATGGAATCATATTAATTGTGTTTCTCTTCAGTATTATTTACCTTGTTTCCACTATGTAATTAGATTAAGTTTAAGATTGTCGATTTAGATTTGACTATAAATTATTAAATTTCATATTTAGTTATGATTTTCATTTTCTTAATTGTATATGTATATAAAATATTAATTAGTTGTGAAATATAAAATATTTATTGTTGTGTTTAATGAGTATTAGTTAATTATGATTTGTTTATTTGTGATTGCAACTTATTTTAATTAAGGAAACAATTGTTACATTTATTCATTAATAATCCTCATTCTTAATTTAATCCACTCCTATTTCATATTCATATTATTTAAATATCGACCATTAGACCTTCATATAGGCACCCACCAACTACCTAAACGGCAACGCTATATAGTGGGATGACTTTTTACTGTTAGATCACATGATGCAGCTAAAGGGGATGAATAGACATTCTCAATTATGTTCGTATTTACCAACGATCAGATTAAGTAGCAGAAAACATTAACAATATAAAAAAAAAATTAAACACATACGACTAACCAAGTTTATGTGGTTTGGTAATTCCTTGGCTCCTACTCCATACCCTATGATCCATCGGTAGATCACTTCATGGTTTAAAGTACCGTGCCGAAACGGTTGAAACGGGCGAACCGTCTCGTTCCGCTCGACGACCGGCACCGGCACCGGCACGACCCTGGCACCAGACCCATGACAGGTACGACGTGTTGCGCGCCCCCATGGTAGAGGTCGCCCGACCCTGCAACAGTAGCGGAGAGGTCGCATAACCCTTTCGCTACCACCGTGAAAGCATCGTGCAACCCTGCGGTCACTGCAGAGGGGTCGTACGACCAACGTGATCGCGCCGAAGGAGTCATGCAATCCCTGCGGCCATGGCTAGTCGCGCAACCCTGCGACAGCACCGAAGTCGTGCGGGCTTGCGAGTGGTGTCGGATTTCAGATTGTTTATAATTAAACTTGGGTTAATTTTTTTAATCAACTCCTAGTTATGGTAGAGATAATCTAAAGAGACTTAATTAAACCCTAATAAAATTATCTAATTAATTTTATATTTCATTTATTTTAATTTAAAAATTATAATAAATTTTTTATTTATTTATTTTCATATCTTTTCCTTTTTTAAAAGATTATTTTTTTATCTTGTTTATTTTTTAAATATTTATGTCAAATATTTTGATTTTTAATTAATATATTTTATATTTAAAAAATACCGAAACTATATCGGCACGGCATGATACGATACCGAAACCATATCGTTCCGATCCAAAATCGAAACCTCGGCAGAGGTCGAAATTTTAAACCTTGGATCACTTTAATCCTTTATTTTTTTTTCTCCTTTACGGATATCTTCTATTGACAGAAAAACCTCTTAGAGTTCTATTTTGTTATTGTGGATTGCTTACACTGACCCTAGAATGTAGCTCTCCTTGTAGCTGATGATGAATCTTGTAAAAATCTTCAAGTCTTCTTCTTTTTATAATCGATTGTTTAATGAAATTCACCTTATCAAACTCGACTATTTGATTATCAATCAATTACCCAGAATCTCTTTTCGGATTGACTGTCATTCTTTATCAGTCGATTCTAGCTCCACACGTTATCCACTTCCTCCTTTTATAATTAATTGTTGTTTTTTTAAATTTGTCTTATTGGTTGACTCGACTATTTGGCTATCAGTCGACTACTTGAAATCCTATTATCTTTTCTCCTTTTCAAGTCGGCTGTCATTCTTCATCAATCGACTCTAGCTTAACATGTCATCATCCACTTCACTTAGATCTGGATTGATTCTTCTGCTATGCCATCGTATAACTCTGGATTAAATTATGACAAAATCCCTTGAATCACAAATGCATCATTTGATAATTAAGAATCCAATTAACCTCAATCTACCACAACTTTCAATGCCTAAAGATTGTTTCTCGAAAGACTTCGTCAATTGCCCAATACCACTCACTAGGACTTCCAATTTCCCAACCATCGGTCAAAGATTTATTCTTGCCTAGCCTCATATCCATCTTGATCCACTAAGATTTCCACTTGCATAGCCTTAGTCCTCCATATCTGACATGACATTGAGTAGCTATTAGGACTTCCATTATCAACACTAGTTGGACCTCTTCAATAAGTACCTAATTTAGCTTGGACTTCCCATCAACCAAGTGTATGGTCAACCTTAATCCATTTGAACTTCATTTAATGTTAAGTATCTAATCAACCATGACCTACCTAAAATAGTCCAATATATTCCTTAGCGGCCCCCCTAATGTCGACCCCACGGATATGGAAGGAGGTACATGCAGGTACACAGGCCATAGGCGCATGGTGAGATAAACCTCATATCGTCAGTTCCTGAAAATCAACCCCTGACCATTACACCAGATGTCATGCACCCACCGTCTGCGCTACGCCCTAAGGGCTAAAATAATCCAATATATTTATTTTGCACATCGTGAGACTCGAACATGCAGCCACAGAATTGAGAAGTCTTGCATTCTACTGAGTTAGACAATATATTACTTAAATACATTTTTCAAATACAACATATCTTTTAACCAGATTGCTCAAACATCAAATCATTAAACCATAGTCAACCTTGACTAGAAACTGATTGCACCAACATTTACCACCTAACATTGTCTTTTAATACCTTGTCAACTCAATCCTTCTCTTAGTATCAATATGTGTTTGTCTTGTACACAATAGGACTACGGGTTTAGTGAATAGTAGGAAAAAAACAATGAATATGTTAACGAGCTTAAAGCTCCAAAGTTACATTAATTAAACATATAATATTTACTAGAACTAGTATAGTAATTTGATCATTTTTCATGCCTACCTTATTCTTTTGTTTTTTTAATTTAATTGATTCTTTTGAGTAGTGCAACAATTATAGGCTTGGATCAAAGGGTTTTATAGAAGATTCAAGCAAAAGATAGTGTGTCTCTTTAAAAGGATAAGTAAAATATTGACAAGGGGGGTTTTAGAAGGTTCAAGTGAATCAACAAAGTACTCTTTTGAAGGCTTATGTAGGATCATGTAAAAGATCAATAAGGGAGTTCTTTAAGAGGCTTAAGTAGAAGATTATTAAAGGGCTCAAGAGAAGACATGAGCCAAGGATCATTAGGGGTTGTTTAGGAGGCTAAGGATTGTTAGCGAGCTCTTGAGAAGAATCGAGCAAAAGATTATCTAGGTGCTCTTTAAAAGGCTCAAGTACATTAGGGAAGACTCAAGAATAGCATCGTGAGGTTCTTTAACTGGTACAATAAAGAATTATTGGTCTTGGGATAGAGTGACTTAATGTGGTAAGAATTGTAATAGTTATATGATTGGTATCATATTGGGTACACTCTAAAAAGGGCAATTTATGAAGGAGCTCTTTTGGAGTTGAGCATTGGTGTTTGCTTAGAAGTTCTTGCACCTTATTGATTTTAATAGCATGTTGAAGACCACTTAATGAAAGTCCACTGTACTCTTTATTCAACTAATGGTTAAGGTTTAATTAGAATGAGAATTATTTTGTAACTTTTTTACAATCAAGTTTGTATTCAATTTCTTTAATTTTAATAGGCATCCTTTTACTAAAGTAAATGAAAATGAGTTTATTCCCTTTGAATTTCTTATTGAATTGTTAATGAATTGAAGAAGGGTCACTAATATCACAATGCATGTAAAAATTTTGAAATTATAATGAATATTCTGATTCTTTAGCTGTAGTTCATCATCAAAAAATTTTAAGAATCATATGTTTTTATTTAAGTTTACTTTTTGATTTAAGGTCAATATTCCATAGGCAATTTTCCAACAACAACAACAATAATCAAACCTTATCCCACTAGATGGGGTCGGCTATATGAATCTTTTTACGCCATTAAGCTCTACCTCCTACTGTATCATCATCTACACTTAAATAAATTTTTTCTTATTTTATTATTGCGTTTGATATGCGTGTTTGTCATAGTTTCATATCACCTAACTGGAGCATTTATTGGTCGTCTAAATATATGCTCGTATCATCTTAAACGTATCTCTCGGAATTTTCCCTCAATAAATGTAACTCCAACTTTCTCTCTAATGCTCTCATTTCTTATTTTGTCCATCCTCGTATGTCCACACATCCACCTTAACATCCTCTCATCTCTGCAACTCTCATCTTCAGCTCATGTGCTCGAGTCATAGCCCAACATTCAGCTCCATATAACATAGCAGGTTTAACTGCGATTTTATAGAACTTTCATTTAAATTTTAGAGGTACTTTACGGTCATATAAAACATCCGACGCTCTCCTCTATTTCAACCATCCTGCTTATATTCTATGTAAGACATCTCTCTCAATCCCACCATCGTTTTAAAAAAAAATCCTAAATATTTAAAGCTCTCAGTTCCAGATAACTCGTCCTCTCCTATCTTAACAATTATCTCATTACTTCTAATATTACTAAACTTAAATTCCATATATTTTGTTTTTAATCTACTAAGCCTAAAATCTTTTTCTTCTAGTGTTTCTGATCAAGATTCTAGTTTAGCATTTACTCTTTTGCGTGTTTCATCTATCAAAACAATATCATCTGCAAACAACATATACCACAGTATTGTGTCTTGAATGTACACAATGATTTCGTCTATAATTAGTATAAAAAGATAAGGACTTAGAGTTGATCCTTGATGTAACCTTATCTATTTGAAATACTTCAATTATTCCGTCTGAAGTCTTTACTCTGGTTGTTACATCCTCGTACATATCCTTAATTAGTTCAATATATATTATGCTAAAACCTCTCTTTTCTAAAATTCTCCATATAATTTCTCTTGGAACTCTATCATAAGTTTTTTCTAAGTCAATGAATACTATGTGTAGATCTTGTTTTTATTCTCGATATTTTTCAATTAATTGTCTAAGAAGATGTATAGTTTCTATTATCGACCTTTCAGACATGAACCCAAATTGGCTTTCAGTCAATGTGGTCTCCTTCCTTAATTTTTTTTTTATTATTTTTTCCAAAAGTTTTATAATATGACTCATTAGTTTAATATCCCTATAGTTTGCATAATTTTCTACGTCTCCCTTGTTCTTATATAAGGAAACTAAAGTACTTATCCTCCATTGATCAAGTATTTTTTTATTTTCAATATCATGTTAAATAATTTTATAAGTCATTAAATACCTTGTTTCCCTAGGCACTTATATACCTCTATCGGAATATCATTTAGTCCAACGGCTTTTCTATTGTGCATCCTATTTAAAGTTTGTTCTAATTCTGAAATTTGAATTCTATGATAAAAATTTAAATTTCTATGCTCATTTGACCTACTTAAATTACCTAAGTTAAGTTGGTCACCTAAATGTTCATTAAAAAATTGATAAAAATACCTTTCACCGCTCTTTTATTTCTCCATCGTTTACTAATATCATGTTACATTTATCTTTAATACATTTTATTTGGATAGGATCTCTTGTCTTCCTTTCTATCACTTTAGCTATTCTATAAATATCTCTTTCTCCTTCTTTTGTATCCAATTTTTGATATAATTGCTTAACAATTTCATTTTTTACTTCACTCACTACTTTCTTAGCTTCTTTCTTTGCTATTGTATATTTTTTTAAGTTTTTCTCATTCTTGCAAATATATAATTCCTTATAAGTCATTCGTTTTTCCTTCACTTTCTCTTATACTTTCTCGTTCTACCACCAAGATTCCTTACTTAGTGGTGCATGTCCCTTTGACTCACCGAGTATACTCTTAACTACTATTTTCAACTTTGATATCATCTTATCCCATATTGTATTAGAATCATCGTATATTTCACCTAATGCTTATACTTCTACCTTCTCCTTAAATATATTTTGCTTCCCATCCTTTAACTTCCACCACTTAATTATAGGAGTCGTATATATTTTCTTTCTATTGATATTATATTTGAGGCATATATCCAATACTACTAACCTATGTTTGGTAGTTAAGCTTTCTCTAGAGCTGACTTTACAATCTTTACAAATCTTTCTATCATTCTTCCTAATCATAAAAAAGTCAATTTGTGATTTATTATTACTAAATATTCTTCTCTTTTCTTAAAAAATGTAAGATCATATACTATCGCAAAATCTAATATAGTTTTCCCTTCCTCATTTCTCGTTCCAAACTCACAACTCCCATATACTCTCTCATATTCCTCATTTTTCACTACATGCCCATTGAGATCACCACCTATTAAAATCATTTCATTTGATGGAATATTTTATAATATTTCATCTAAGTCATCCTAAAATTTGGTAGCTTCATCTAATCCTACTTGCGGTACATATAAGCTAATTATATTCATAGTTTCTTTCGTCACTATTATCTTAAGGGATATAATTCTATCCTCTTTTCTAACTACTTCTACAACTTCATCTTTTAATGAACTATCTACAATAATACTCACTCCATTTCTTGCTCTACTCTTTCCAATGTACCATAACTTAAAACTCGAGTTCTATATCATCTTTACTTTCTCGCCTACCCATTTTATCTCTTATACACACAAAATACCAATTCTTCTTATAATCATCGTATCTACTACCTCCATTGAGGATTCTTATGTTTCATGTTCCAAATCTTAGATTATTAGTTTTCCTACCATATTTGTTCTTATTCAACTTATGATGTGAAAACTCTTGTCTATTTAACACTACACCCAAGTTCTTATGGAGATGTAGTGGTCCTTGCTGATACGTTACAGTCAGACCTGTAACGCGAACTCTGTATATTTAACACTACACCCGAGTTCTAGAGATATAGCAGTCCTTCTCAAGACGTTACAATCGAACCCTACAACGCGTTCCTTCCGAGGAATAACCTAGAATTAACATAATAGTTTAATGGATTCATTCATTAAATATTTGCCACAATTTTAACACTGGTTGGCAACCTAACGCAACCCTCCTTTATCTGGACTTGGGACCCGCTATGACCGGTCGTCATGGGTGGAGTTATAATTAATTTATAATTGCCCATGACGACCGTCGTCATGGGCAATTTTCCAAATTAGTTCAAATTAGCTTGAATGGTCGTCATGGGCAATTTTCCAAATTAGTTCAAATTAGCTTGAATGCTTTTTCTAAAATTTCTTAGCAGTTCTAATATGTTTGAATCTAGCAAGAGTTATTCCATGATAATCTAAGAAATCTTCAATTTTAATTAACAAATTCTTAGCATTTATTCTTCTATTAAAAGTATAAATATCTACATCAGTTTCTTTAGACTTATACGGGTTATTATTTTTAATGTAATTTTTTGTTTTTTTTTTTTGCTAGATATGGAGTAATTTGATTGTAGACAAAGATTAATTCATAAGGCTCATGCTTCTCAACATTATGATCCATTGTAATTCTAAGCTCATCTTGTATTTTGATTTTGTTTTTGCAATTAACATTTGTATATCTAGAGAATGTTACCCTACATACACATCCATGAGCACATAGTGTTAATTTTTTAAAAAAAAATTAAGTTTAGGGTATCGTATTTAGGCTAAAGGAAATGAAAAAAAAATAAAAAATAGCACTAAATGCTCACGGGGTGCTTACAAATGGGTGTACAGGGTAACAAAAGACTATGTCTCATCTCTATATTTATCTCTTTCATAATAATTATGATTTTCTCTGTCTTCATGTTAATTTAAGGTAAGGTTATTGGTAAATAATGATGCTTATAGAACAAAAACAAGGACATATGTTTTATTTTTTTAAAATGATGGATAACTAAATTAAAAAAAAACAACTTATATAATTTGTTTACCGATGATAATTAAACTAGTGCAAAAGGATAACTCATCATTGTATTTCATATTTTTTAAAGATCTACAATATATGCAAAGAATTAAAATTTTATAAGAAATTTCGAAGGAGAGCCTTGACGCAATGATAAAATTATTACTTTATAACCAAAAGATCATGGTTCGAATCCTTGGAAACAGCCTCTTGCAAAAAGCAGAATAAGGCTACATACAATGGATCCTTCCCAGGACCCCGTATAACGAGAGCTTCATGCATCGGGCTGTCTTTTTATAAGAAATTTTAAATTACTAACTAAATAATCAAAAGATTTTAAAAAAAAATAACATTCATTACTAAATTCAAAACTTATAATAGATCCAAATGTTTTATAGGTATAAATGTTGTACTGAATCCTATAAGTGATGTGTCCATCACTTTGGATTTTTTATTTGGATGTTATAATAGATAATTAAATAACCAAGGCAAAACCTTTTGACTTCTCTAATTCAACCAATTTCTTTTTTGGAAACAATAAGTCATAATATAACTGTTATAGAAAGATTTGTAAAGATCATCCTTCAAAAAAACTTAATTATCCAATATAGATTAGTAGTGTTAGATATACGCCTCACATATAATATCAATAAAAGAAAAACATGCATAGTTCTAGAATTAAAGGGTGGAAGTTAAAGGACGGAAAATAAAAAAATATATTTAAGACAAAATATAGGCACAAGTATTAGGAAAAATACATGGCAACTCAAATACGACATGAGATAAAATGATATTAAATTTAAAAATGGCGATCAAAAACATACTCAGTGAGTCAAAAGGACGTGCACCACTAAATAAAAAAAAATCTTAAGGGTGGAATAAGAAAATTTAGGAGAAAGTGAAGCAAAACGAACACTTATAAGTTATTATAAACTTTTAAAAAGAAGAAAATTTAAAAAAGTATGCAATAGCCAAGAAAGCAGTGAGTCGAGCCAAAATGAAATTTTTGAACGCTTATGGGAAGTACCGTACCTAGGGAAATAGAATATTAAATGACTTGTGAAATTATTCAACGTAGTATTGAAAATGAAAAAAGCGAAGCGAAGGGTAAGTACAAGATTTAAAATCTCAAGTCATGCTGAAGTTTTGGTCCTCGATGAAATGATATTGTTCCAATATCATATTGATATTTCGATACATAGCGCCGATAATGGATTGGGGTTGAAAAAAGAGATGAAATATAGGAAGGAGACATTGTCTGTGTCGAGCATTCTTTTAAATCTTGTACCATGCCAAGAGAAACCGTCACGACAAATCATTTTGCAAAATTACCAAAACTCAATACCACATTGCATAAATAATGTCTCGTTTCTTTCCTCCATCTTCTTTTTCTTTTAATCTCTAATCTATCATCAACACCATGCACCTAAGTGTAAGCATGACTAGTCAAAGACCGAAACTATGGTACTTGAGATTTTGAACCTTAGTGTCGAGTGGTATAGAGTTTCGGTGATTTACCGAAATGATACGTTTCAACCAGCACGATACGAGATTTCAAACCATAGGTAAGCACTCTAAACCCTTGTATAAAAATCAAAGAGACATACAAAACTATATAAATTATAAGAGCATTAACATAATGAATCATATCATACAACTTTATGAAAGAGTGATAGAAAGGACCAAGGAGATTACGATAACTAAAAATCAATTTGGATTCATATTTAAAAGGTCAACAATAGAAGCTACAAGACTTACACATAGTACTCATTGACATAAAAAAATTTATAACAATCCCAAGGGAAATTATGTGGACAATTCTAGAAAAGTGTTAGTATAGCATATATTATAATAATTAAGGATACGATGACAAGAGTGAACTCCAGGTTGATTAACCAAAATGTTTTATATAAACATAGGGTTACATTAAGGATCTACTCTAACTCTCTATCTGTTTACACTAATTATGAATAAACTCACTGGACGCATCCAAGATATGTTAGTGCATGTTATTTGCAAATGATATTGTTTAGGTAGACAGACAAGTGGAGTAAATACTAAGTTCAAATCTTAGTAGTAAACATTAAAAGTTAAAAGAGGAATTTAAGTATGACAACATTAGACGTAATAAGACAACGAGTTACCAATAACTAAAAGTTTTAAGTATTTAGGATATTTTTACAAAATGATGTAGAGGTTAAGAGATGTCTTACATAGTATACAAATCAAATAGTTACAATGGAAAAGAGCGTTAAGTGCTCGTGATTTTAGAGTACCTTTAAAATTAAAAGAGAAATTTCACAAAACGACAATTAGACCTGTTATGTTATATGAAACTGAATGTTAATTAATGACTCGAGCATAAAAGCATAAATGAAAGTCATATAAATAAGGAAGTTAAGGTGGATGTGCGGATATAAAAGGATAAATAAGATAAGAAATAAGAACATTAGATGAAAAGTTGTGCAGTGAAATTTTGAAAGATGCATGTAAAATGGTACGAACGTATATAGACGATCAATAAATATTTGAATTAAGTAATGTGAAACTAGGACAAATACACACATCAAACAAGAGAGAGATCAAAGAAGACTTGATTAGAAATGATAAAATAAGATAAAATTTATTTAAATATAAATAATGATATAGTAGATATAGAGTCTAATGGCGTAAGAGGATCTATATAGCTAACTCTACCTAGTAGGATAAGACTTAGTTGTTTTTTGAGGAAACGTGCAACAATGATTATAGGAGTTGGTGATTGATGGTGGGAGGTGACCAAAGAGTTAGTTTCACTCAACGTTGAAATCAAGAAGCACATGGTGATTGCACACAATAAACACAGAAGTTAGAGTAACAAGAAGTGGTGCTTAGGAGAGCTTTGCAGCAAGTAGCAATGTAGAGGGTCAACGCGAGAGTAGAAACAAAGTGGTTGAGCTGCAACTAGTAAAGACAATGAAAGAGCTTCTAGGCTTTGGCAAATTAGTAATCAGCAATTCAATGCCACGAAGCAATTATAGTGATATTTGAGAGCTAGAGATGATGATGCAAGGGCTAGCATGTGGAAGAGAAAATTGAAAGGGAATGTCAACAATCAAATAAAGAAATTTGAGAGACTACTATTCATGAATCATGAGAATGATGAAATCTCGCATTGGAAGGAATTACAGGACCTCAAACAAAAATAACTCCACAAAAGAAACTCAAACTTATACTGAAATAGAAAATATTAACTGAAATATGATATAATACTCGAAAGCCTCCCCTTTTATAGACTTATAATAACCCAATTGCTTATAAAAATATGACCTTGTTATCCCAATAGTACTAAAAATTTTCTAAAAAAAAAAAAACTAAACTTCAGATGTTAAAGAAAATAAAATTTAAAAGATTAAAAATTTTAAAATGAATTTTAAAGGGTTTAAATTGTGACCGTGGTAGAAAGATTCCACTCTGAATTCTCATAGTTTACTCAAGACTATTGATTGAAAGAATGCTGGACATAACACCACAAAAGCAAAATTAACATTACCATGTGCAAGCGACAATGTCATTTTAGAACCTTCTTTATGGATTAAATTCTTTGAATTCCTTCACCACCTGATTCAGAGTATGCAAAGCCATTTTCTTTATCTGGACAGTTTAATGAAAATAGTTCAAAAGCTAAGAGATCAGAAAGATAATAGCAATTACAGGACATGGTAACAAAATAACTGGAAAGGTTGAATATAAGAGGACCTCGAGTTTATCTTCCTTAGCTCTGTGCTCTTCAGGAAGAGTACGATATTCTTCAGTGAGGTGAATGCACTCGCGGATGTTTTCAGGAGAGACAAAATCTAATGCCACCTTTATGCATGACTGTTGTTTGGCAGAAAACAGGAAACAATTCAGTAGTTGGATTTACTAATATCGGATGAGAAAAAAATCAGTCTTAGAGACATAATTATCACACAAAATCATCAATGAAAATAACAACCTTCAGATTTCTGACTTGGTGGGGGCATCCAGCAGGGATAAAGACAGCTTCACCAAGTTTTTGCACGAATGTCCAAGGTTCAATTCCTACATAAACCCAGATATGGCATAGCTTGTAAATGTTATAACGATATTCAAGGATATATTACAATTTGCATTTACAAAAAAATATTAAATTTAGACATAAATAATATTGCTTGCCATATTCGGCCTTGAGCTTTCTTTTATGCTCGATTGTCAAGTAGAAAGACTGGTCATGGATCGGATGAATCACCTAAATGGGAGAGAACATTTAATTTCCATTTCAACTAGAAAGAAACTATTCAGCATCCAAACGACCAAAATAGTATCTACCTGTTCTACAGAGGAACAGTAGGTATGCCTAAACTCCCTAGAATGCCTTCTAAGATATTCTTGCAGCTTCTCAGAATCTTCTCTTCGGAAAATGTCCCATAGAGCACCTCCATCTAGAAGTTCATGCTCTGACTTATCAACAGATGCAAATAGTGGCATATCAACAGTATACAATTCTTCTTTTATATCTTGCTCCAAATGTTGCTTTTTCAACTTTTTTATGGCAGAAAGCTGACTATCAAGAAGAGCTACTTCTGCTGTATGTGTCAGAACATTAACCTGAAATTCAGATTCAGACAATGCATATAAGAGTTCATATTTGAGATGGATTCAGTGTCTAATTGATCCTAAGGAATAGTGAGAAAAATTAGTGAGCTTAAGAAGGCAGTAGCATAATCTATTCAGATATAAGCACAATTTCAGCATAGGATTTAAACACATCAATCAGTTAGATTGGTGAACAGCTGAAATTTCAAACTATATAAACAAAAATATTTACCATTAGTACATGGTGAAACAATTGTCCCATTTGAATGAATAATGACAGAAAATGATCAATGCCAAGAAAAATACAGCTTCAAGAATAAAGAAACAAAAATATTTCAATTGAACTCTTAATGAACAAGCAAAAACAAGATGTTTAGACTTGATAAACAAATGACAACAAAAATGGCCAATTTTATGGGGGAAAAAAAGGTACAAGCATCATATCCGTCAAATGATTGAAGAACTTACAGCATCAGACATGTCACAGTGAAGCTTGGTGACAGAATCACCTCTTCCCAATTCTTCATTGACTCCATAGGCTATGTACGTTTTGGGACCTAAATCAGGCTTGATCACATCCATTGGCAGCTTTGTAGCAAGATTAAGATAGCCAACTGTAGGATCTGTATATTCAGGAAACGGCAAGGCTGAAATAAATTCAGCACCATGACGTGGCAAGCGTTCCTCAAAGGAATTAGCTGGAGGCCAATCCTTAAGTTTGAGCATCTCAGGCCACCCATTTTTGTGTTTGCGACCTTTAGTATAACCGGTGAAGAATTGGTGGATATTAATCTCCACCTGCAAAATATACAATTCAACATTCAGATTGCTTGTATGACAAACAAAAAAAATCTCAGAGAGAAGATTATTTATGCAGTATTAGCAAGTAACTAATTGTGACAAGAATAACTAAAAACTATTTCTAAGCAATGCATTTGAGACTACATGTAAAAGAAGGATTTACAAACTCTGGCGACCATTTAGGTAAGATGGTGAGAATAAAAGAATTCATTGCTTCTCAGTCTACAAATAAAATATGTAGGTTGTAAAATAATTCACTTTTTAGAAGCAATCAAATAGCAAAATGATCACTAAGGCATTAGGTTCATTTTTTATTTAAGAATCAAAGATCAGATAAAATAATTTCCTTGACTAAAAATATCAGGAATGGGAATTTGAACTGACCTCACATAAATCCAAGCAGTCAATTGCCTTCACAGTAAGTCTCTCAGAAGCCCTCTTAGATAGTTTTTTTTCTCGTAATGCTCGCCACATGACCATAGGCTCCCAGCTCAATCCAGATGTGATCCCAAGCACATCTCTGACAATAACAGGCTGACCTTTAAGCCAGTGCTTCTGGAAATGCTCTAGTTCACCTTGTTGAGTAACACTTGCTGGAGGGCAGTACAAGTAGTTATCATCTGAGCTCTCACGACTTGCTGCTTTTCGCAGCAACCCACTGCTAGAACTAATCTGTCCAGGTGCTTTGAAACATAAGCACTGACAGGAATTATCATGGGATTCTGCAAAGTGACTGCAAAGAATCGCCTTAACTTTTTTCTCAAGAACACTAAGGAAATTTTCCTGAAACAAACACTTCAGCTCCAAATGGACAGAACCACAACCTCCAAATTCTTTAGGTGGGCAAGGAATGCTGCCATCCTTGTTTGGCGTCCATTCTTTTACAGATTGATTGTCTTTAGAGGATTTTGTTCTGCTTGAAAAACTTCCACTCATTTTGCCACCATGGATGTAAGCACTGCCTCTATCCTGATAGGGCAAAATGATTTTTCCAAGACCACCAGGAAGATAACCATCACGAAGTTCTCGACAGCAGCTAAGGCATAGGTCCAGCAAACAGTTTGAACAGCTTCTATGGAAATCAACTATTGATGTCCTGCAGATGTTACTGTTCAAGACAACACATATGAACAGATTTTAAGAGCCTGACTTCAAAGAGAATCTAATTTTGACTATGGTACAAGTTTCTACCAGAACATGCGTTCATCCTTTGCACACTTGATCCTTTGTACCTTTATTTCATTTGGCAAAGAATCTGGTCAAAACTCCATAAATGTTACGAAAACTATTTTTATTGGAGAAACAACTAAAGTATAATAGAACAGTACTACCTTGAATCTTAGCTTCAATTTCTTTCTCTACATCTTGCTCTTGAAGCATCTCTTTCAACCATGGAAGCAATAAATGCAGAGTGTAGAGTTGAAATTTGATTTTATCAGCCTCATTGATCACATTTCTTGTAGGCTGCAGCATTTAACAGAAAATTAAGATACTATAGAAGAACAAATTGCAAAAGCAAAAGCTACTGCTAGAGAAAGTACAGCCACCAGAAGCAAACCTTGGTTAGACTTATCATTCGCAAGCATGCCTTGCAGTTGCAATTTCCACGACAAAATGGGCACTCAGCTGCAATATCGGCCTCTGTCAAATGGGGATACCTATACATCACAAACAGAATGCAAAAATTAAGAGAAATAATTAAAATGTTGCTCAG
The DNA here is from genome assembly GCF_018446385.1 of Zingiber officinale. Classification (NCBI taxonomy): domain Eukaryota; kingdom Viridiplantae; phylum Streptophyta; class Magnoliopsida; order Zingiberales; family Zingiberaceae; genus Zingiber; species Zingiber officinale. Next base: position 42,588,576 of record NC_055997.1, on the reverse strand, counting down.
CTGCAACATTGGCCTCTATCAAATGGGGATACCTATACATCACAAACCAAATGCAGAAATTAAGAGAGCTAAGTGAAATGTTGTTCTGAATTTTCACGCTGCCACCAAAGATGTAAGCCAGTCAAGTACTATGAATTAAAGTTCACAAATCCTACGAAAGACTGCAGAATTGCTTTTTTATTTAAACAACAAAAAGTCACAGACACCCACCAGTGGCTAATGCAAGGTATGCAGAATCGCTTCTTGTCGCATGAAGTGCACCATACAACTCTGCCTTTATCATTCCTTTGGCATTGATGGCACATAAGTGCATCGCTGCCAATTAATTTCTTCTTTTTGATGCCCTGACAAAAAAAGAAATCAATAAGACTTTTTTTTGTCACAAAAAGGTGAATATATATGAGAAGACAACGAGAAAAAAATAGGGTTTGCTTAAGAACAAATTGCCTCTAGATAATTCTCATTTTGTACAACCCTCCTGGAGTTGGATTTACTGATGGTATCCTCCATCTCGGTTTTCCTGCTAAGTTTTTTCTCCTTGTTCATGTTTGTTCTCTTTCGTTTGTTTCCAGTATTCAATCGTTTTTCTTCGCAATATTCATCCTCCTCCTGTGTTCGAAGACAGAAATCAGAGAAAAATATATTATTTATCTTTCAAAAACCAAAAATGAAAGCAAAGAAAAGGACAGGGCACCATGAGCATAAACTGTACAATCAAACTCAGAAGCAATTACGCTAAAGAATCTCACTTCCGAGGCATCCTCCGCATAATTAACATCCCTATCCAGCTTCCGCGATTGGATCTCACTCGACCCACTGCAAGACGACGGCTCAAAGGCCCGGCCGACCTCCGGCTCCTTCGGCTTCTTGGAGGAGTGGGTGGGGTTCGAGTCACCGCCCATCTTATAGTCGTTATGCTGCCCACAGTGGTCGGAGCAACCAGACGTCCGCGGATGGCCTGGCGACTCCTCCGCGCCCATAGCCCGTGGCACAGTATTGGCCGCCGAGCGGGAAGAGAGACGATTGCGGGAAAAAGTGACCTAGCGGTCGACGTCGACCACCGCGAACGTAACAATTTTGGCAGGAAATACAAATACTTTCTCCCACTCTCGCTTGGGCTGGGGCTTGGGCTTGGGATTGGGCTTGGACCTTTGTGCGATAGCCTTTTTAAATCTCGTCTGATCGAATTGAGATTTGGACAAACAGGTAAAAATTTGGAGGTGCCGCCCTTTCAAGGTAAGGTTAGATCAACATAAAAATTGTTAATATTAATATGTAAATATAATATAATTTATTATTTTAATATTTTAATTTAGAAAACATCTAATATAAATAGTATTTTAAAATCTACGACTTATTTACGTGGAACTCGGGATATCTTACAAAATTTGGTATAGAGTTGAGACCCTAAAAGACCTAAGCAACTCATATGAAGAAAATATAATTCAAAAATATCTATTATGAGGAAGTTCTTGGTTTCTCTTAATAATTTTCTAAAACAAATGATAATGATTACTGTAACGATACACTAGTTAGTTGACCAAATATTAATACAACAAAATAATATCATATTAACATTACTTACATTTTTACATTATAAAATTATCGTATTAGAAACTCTACTTGGAAACTCAACTCCTTATAATTGAAAATCATATTCACAAAAATAATCAAACTAATAATATCAAAAAAAACATTAGGAAATTTAAACAAAGACCTTAGTAAACTCTCTTTTGGAAAAAAAAATAATTCCTAGACAATCACCTATTACCTATAAATTTCTCACATACATAAATCAAGAGAAAGATTTCCCTATTAATGGATCTATATCCGCACACACGAATACAAATTGATGTATTTACAGGATCATTACAAATTTTAAGACAACCAAATAGAACTTTATCAATGATACCTAGGAAATTATCAACGATATTGCTATTTATCAATTAGAAGAATTTATAGATATTGAATAAAATTTAGATACTTTTTTAAATGAATAATTAAATACCTTAAATTCAAGAAGAATATACAATCAAGGAATCCTTGTTATTTTTTTCTACTGTGCTTTATAGACATCATAGAACAAAACCACTTCATTTACCAGATGAAGGTGAAGAACATTTCACACATATGACTGAAAACTAAGCAAGAACACTTTTACAACGAAAATATAATTACATTCATCTAGGAGTAATTGTGTTTGGTCTAAAAAGACTTACTAGAAAAAGCATATGAGCTAAAGTTTTTCTAGTCCTTTATGATTCAAGATTTTCTGACAATGATAAATCAGTTATTGGATTTATTGAAGTCAATATAAATAGCAACTTGGGAATTACTTATTTTTGTCCAAATTTTAATATAATTATTCTAAACTTTATAGAATATATTAAAATCTCAGTCGAAGCAAGAGACTATGGAGATTTTCAACTTCATAATATCTAAATTGACATAATTTTTTTAGAAAAAACAATGACTAATATTAATAATAGTTTTAAAGTTCAAATAAACAATATTATTAAAACACTTACTGCAAAAGGAATTTGTTTTCTTAAACCTAAAAATTTTTTTATCTAATCTACTAGTCGGGTTAGACTAGACTCTTAATCTAGAACTTAGTATTAAACCATAAACTTTACAATCAAGGGAATCTATTATATATAAAGATAGACATAATAGTTCTATAGTAAGATTTAATAATTATAAACCCTCAACATCACAAGAAGGGGATCATGAGGATAACCAGACTAATATGAACCTAATAAACATAATATATATATATATATACACACACACATTATCTTGGTCGTCCAATTTGGACAATCAGGGTGGGCGACCCTTATAGCTCGAGGTGCCTGGACCTAGTCCAGGCACCCTAAGTGTTTTGCCCTACCCTAGTTGCCTAAATTGGAAGTCTAACCTCACTCATCTATGAATGCCAACTAATGTTAAATTACATAGATTTGTTACCTTACTCATCCATATATGGGTAACCCATGGACACCTAGTATTAATATTTTGTAAGATTTAATATTTATGCTAAAGGAAGTATTTTTTTTTTCAAAAATGATAACATTAGATGCCAATAGAGTATCTATAAATATATATATTTGTTTGGCTCTTACAACTAATAGTTTTGAGTGTAAGGTATTTGTTGTAAATTTATAATAGGGATGTTTTTTTTTTCCTATTAGCATTGTGTTATTTACTTTAGTTGGTAAACTATCATGTGGTATCAATTAGCTTTATAAGAATAATAATCGCATAGAATTTTAGTAGGATATATGTTAATGATTAAGTAGGTTGGATAATGTTGAATCTCAAATGATCGATTAGATCTCACGAAAGTTTCTCACCAACTACTAAGATAAATTAGGAAGTACATGCGGCAAGAGTTCCAAAAGTCCAGTATCCCTTAGTTACATGTCTCATTTAGAGAAATTTTTTTTATAAATACATAGTAACTAGGAATTAAATTGTGAATATTTAGGAGACAAATAAACTTCCTTATCGTAATCTAAGGATAGTAGGATATATGTTAATACACTTTGTAAAAGCTTGATAAAATGTTAAATTAGATTTAAGTAAATATCAAAATACTATACTAGATTCATTAGTTATTTTTGTTATTTTTATTATTTTATATAGTAAAGTTATTGTATTAATTCAAATTAATATGTGTATGGATCCATACATAAAGTTTATAAAGACAATTTATTGGACGGTTGGGTTGGGTTGGGTTGGGTCACAAGATTACAAATAAAGTTTTACATTGAAACACATATGAAAAAAAATTATGAATTTATAAGGGAATGATATCTCTATTGGTAAGGCCTTTTGGGTAGAGCCCAAAAAAAAACCATGAAGACTTAGGCCTAAAGTAGACAATATCATGTCATTGTGGAGATATCTAAATTCATTTTGATCATAACAATTGGTATTAGAGCATGGACTGTCAGAAGGTCTAACCGTCAATTATACACAAGAGTTATGGTCTAATTGAATCATGTGAGTAAAATATTGACCTCGAATAAAGGAAATTGGGGCTTCTGTGTTCGAATCAAGAGAACCAGATACCAGGTAGGAAGTCTTAGTTGCAGATAGGCAAGGAAGTCCTTATAGGTCGGGTGGACCTAGTGGGTCGAGGATCAAACAGAACTTGTGGTCTTTCATTTGAGAGGGGGATTGCAAGGTTGCAAATAAAGTTCCACATTGAAAATACATGAGAAAAATCATGCGCTTATAAGGGAATGATATCTCTATTGGTATAATGTCTTTTTTGGATAGAACCCAAAATAAAACTATGAGGACTTATACTCAAAGTGGATAATATCATGTCATTATGGAGATATCTAAATCCTTTTGGTCCAAACAGGTTGCACCCAAAGTAATGGTAAAGTGAGTTTCAGCGAATCAATAGATGAATTTTTCTTAATGGATGCTTTTTAATTTACTTTAGTAGTTGATGGAAAACTTCTATGATACTAAATTGATTATCCTCATAATTAATCAGTATAAACGGAATATTTAGTATCAACTAAAAACTAAAAACTAAAAACTAAAAACTAAAAACTAAAAATAAAAAACAAAGACAACTTACTAAGCAAACTTGAGAAAGAAGCTTGGAATAGGAGGAAGTATCTACTTGGAATGAATGAACAATTAAATGTCTCCGAGGGTGTGAGGTGAAATTTTCACCATAAGAAAAACTCAAAAAAGGTTGAGTGTTTTTACGCGAGAAGTGAAGTCCTTAAGTTTGGTATAAGGGATGAAGTCTTGAGTTGATGGATGATTAATAGCCCTAATTAAAAAAAAAACTCAAGATTGAGTTTTCAGACTTTCGAGGGGAGTTCTCAATAAAGGATGGATGCTTTTATATGTCTCAAGCAGAGCGACGTGAGGAGTTTAAATTATAAACTATCACATATAAAGGGAAATATTACGAATTAATATGAAATCTTTTTAGAAGTGTTATTCATCCATTTTTATACTCATTATCCTTCATTTTATCTATCTTGTTACGATTATATTGCTTTTATGATTTTTTTAAAGAATTAATTTAAATTGATTGTTAAACATCAAAGGAAAGATGGTTTGTGCAATTATATCCTAACATTTGTTTCTATGTGATTTTGATATTTGGATAATAATTAAATTTTGGATAATAATTAAATTTTGCAATGTGGTTAATCTCACATGTATCTCAAGTGTGCAAGTGTATGCAAGTTTAGCATAAGTTCTAGATGCAACAACAAAAGCCTAGGAAAGCTCTAGGCAATGAAAAGTTCATGTGAATATTTAGAATGAAGGAAGTCCCAACTGGTTGATATTAAATAGATGCACAACTTAGAAAGTCTTGGCAAGTCAATAAGGATTAGATGCCAAGTATGTTGGACATTGAGGAGACAAAAGGACACCTCTTCCCCTTCGACTTTCTCATTAATACAAATGTTAAGGAGATAAAGGGGACACCCCTTCCCCTTCGTCTTCCTCAACCCTTCTATAAAAGGGCATCCAAGTTCCATACGAGGAGGGGTGTGGGAACAGATCAAGAGGGATTTGGTTTGTGAAATTTCAAAGAAAGTTCCAAGATGGTGATCTTCTCGGCAATAGTGAACTTCACAACAACAACATCTATTCCTAGTTCTCCTTCAAAAGATCACTGCAAGTCTTTATTGTTTAGCATAATAGATTAACAATGGTATTAGAGTACAGTTTAGAAGAACCGGATAATCACGATCCATGAATTTTCTAAAGAAAGTTGCATGTCTACAACTATTTATCGAGTCGGCGTCGGCACACCAGTGACTACATCGTGGGTAGAGCCACATTGCAGGGGCACACTGGCGATGACATTTCAAGGCTGGTGAAGGCATCCCGGGAGGCCGCAACACGTCTGTGGCCGGCGACGCACTAAAGGCCGACCAACACCCTCTTTCATTTTTCTGTGTTGTGTGTGCTGAAGACCACGTCGGGCCATCGGTGACCAGTATTTGACGGAGAACACCGATGACTACTTCTAGGGACTGACGATCGACAGTCACTCCAGTTGCCATGTTTATTGCGACAGAGGAAGTGAGAATAGAGGCGGAGAAGAACGAAGAATAGTAACTTTGCTCATCAAAATTATTGTTTAAGGAAAAGTTTAATTTTAAAAAATCAAAAAGAAAAAAAAATTGAGAAAATGTGAGAAGTTTTTTCATGCGAAGAGAGAGAGAGAGAGAAGTAGAAAACTTTCTCATGTGAATAAACACACGTCAAGAAAAAAAAAAGTAAAGTAAGTTTTTTTCTTCTTCTTTAACTAGTTTAGTTCAAACCAACTTAGTTTGAACCAGGTTGGTTTAAGTAAATTTAGCCTAATTTAAATTATTACTTGATTTAACTATACTAGTTTGGTCCAAACCAAAACTGATCCAACTATAATTAATCAAATGAGTCTTGCTTTGATCAATAAGTCCAAATCAGACTTAAATGGGGTTAGGTTAAATATAACAACTGAACATCCTAATTAGATTAGTTCTAATGAGAGAAGGGGACTTAGGATCTACTTACCTAATCGACTAATCCAGTGTGTTAGTCAATTGGAGCTCCTCAAATAAAGAAAATTTATTTTTCTTATTTGCTTAATTATTCTGTGTATTTGTTCTATGCATTGTGTGAATTGAAATGAGTCGGTTTTGTCACTGGGTTGTTGATTTTGTACTAATATTATTATTTTCAATTTCAGATGTCGAGGATGATATACATGATGACCCATCGTGAAATGTGACAGAATGAACTAAGGGAGGAGATTGAGGAGACTAAGTATGATCCAGTTTATGGAGTCAGAGGACACATTGAATGACTTGATTGACTATTTTGGAAGCTCGAGTAGGAAGAGTTTCCCATCCTCGACAATTATAGGATTTGGGCTCTGATTCGTTCATTGCTAGGAAATCCAAAGGTGGTAGCACACCATATATGGGGGTGCTTTGAAGGGCGTATCTCATATGCAGAATTGTATGTAGAACTTCACCATGAGTTCCTAAAAGAGGATCCTGAAGAGTCTGAGGAGGATCCTGAAGAGTCTAAAAAGGATCCAAAAGAGTTTGAGGAGGATCTCAAAGAGTCCGAGGAGGATCTAGAGGAGGATTCTAATATGGACCAATTAGATAATTCTGAAATTGATTTGCCTGAGATTGCCTGAGCTGGACCTAGAAAGATAGGACTTGTGTTGATTACTGCTGCGCTAGCGGCTTTCCTAGTGGGAGTAGTAATGCCCTATTAAATACAACCACTAGTGTTAGTCTTAATGGGAGTGGTGTTAACTTATCTAGCAAAGTAGAGTTCAGTTGTTATTACTGTCATTATATATAGATAATATAAAGCTCATATCAATAAAATCATGTAATAGAAACTATTGTTATGTACAAATAATGTTATTTTAATAAAAAAGTTATGTTATGTGTTAACAAACTTGAAAAAAAAAATTTGTACGTATTAACAATCTTAATAGAATGATTAGTTCATTTTATTGTACGTTCATTGAATGACTACTTTATTTAATGATTAGTTTATTTGATGGGATGTATGTAATAGAATTGATTAATGTTGATTAGATTGAATCATATGAATGATGAGTGGAAATATAGTTACCACTTAATTTTCTAAACCGATTTTAATTTACATTGAGTCATTCATTAGTTACATGCATATAAATTATACTGAAATATTAAATAATGTGTTTATTTATGGTAGATTATGACAACTAAGAACATCATAGCTGAACTCAATAAGGAGAAAAACTATATGGGGATAACTATAAAATATGGTATCTCAAGATACAATATGTTCTTGAGGAACAAGAAGTTCTAGAGATCGTAAATTAGTTTATGGAAGAACCTACTTATGGTTCTATAGCACAACATAAATGTGATCTTGATGCCTATAAGGTGTGGAAAAAAAAGGACTCCACTTCTAAGGGGATATTAATTGGTTCAATGGTAAACAACCTAGTATTTGAATATGAGTCATTACCATCGGCTATGTTGTATGGGTAACCCTTAGAGAGAAGTATAGTGGAGTAAGTCTAAGTAAGCTTCGTTAGCTGACAATTAAGTTTGACAGGTACAAAAGGTGCCCGAATGTTGTCATGGCCCAACATCTGAGAGAATTAGCAAATATGATTCGGGACATAAAGACTGTCAGTCATGAGTTGACCGATGAACAATAAGTTTAAGTAGTAATCCATTCCCTTTTTTATTCTTGGGAAATGATGAAACATAATCTGACTCACAGTGAAAGTATCAAGACTTTCACTGATGTCTCATGCCATGTTGAACTAGAGGCGAAGAGAATAGAATCCACAAGGATTTTTTGACAAGCTTTTGTAGCTAAAGGTTCTAGATCCAAGAATAAGAAAAAATGATTTAAGAAAGGAAAGGGAAAGGAAAAAGAAGTTGGTGTTGCTGCTGGGAAAGACCCAATCAAGAATAAAGAAAAGAAGTATGGACAGAAACCTAAAAGAAGTTGACTTGCTATAACTATAGCAAGAAGGGACACTTTGCTTAGGAATGCACTGAACCAAAAAAAAGGTAGATCTATGTTATTTTCTTTTCATGAGCATCATGTTGCTAATTCATTGTTGTTAGCCGATTCTTATCCTTTGTGGATCATAGATTCAAGAGCAACAAACCATGTAGCGCCTGATCGAGCTACATACGTGGATTATTATTAGATACTAGCTAGCAACAAATGGATATATGTGAGAAATAATGCAAGAATTGAAGTCAAAAGAATTGACACTTGTAAACTCAACCTACGTGGTGGACGTACCTTGTTTCTACATGATTTCATGTATACTCCTGAGATTCAATGAAATCTGGTTTCCATTACTAATCTTCTTAATTTAAGTTATTGTGTAAACTTTTATAGTCATTACGTGGAACTTTAAATTAACTTTGTGTTAATTGGATATGGTTATGTAACAAATAGTTTTATGGTTCTTAATATATAACCAAATAATAATTATGGAAATAATGATTGTTTTTCAAATATTACTCTTACTAGTGATGTTGATATTAATGATAAAGTTTGGCATGCTAGATTAAGACATATAAGACAAGAACAAATGAATAGATTAGCTAAAGAAGATCTATTAGGTGCTCATGTTAAAGTTAATTTATCTATATGTGAACATTGTACTCCACAGTAAAATGAGATTGTTGAAAGAAGAAATTGAACTCTTCTATATATGGTTATGTCTATGATGACTCAAGCTAATTTGCTAATTTTCTATTGGGGAGATGCATTATTAGCTATAACCTATATACTTAACCGAGTGCCTTCTAAATATATTCCATTCACTCTATATGAACATTGGACAGATAGACAACTATATTTGAATAATCTTAGACCTTAGAGATCAACAACCTACATTCATGATAAGACTCATAAATATAAAAAATTATGACCTAGAGGTAAGAAGTGTATTTTATAAGGTATTTTGAAACTTCTAATGGTTATGTCTTCATTGGTGAGCAACAAGATAGAAGCATCTCTGAAATAGAGTCAAGAGATGCTATTTTTCTCGAAACCTAGTTCCCAACACAAGGTCTAGTTGATAAGATGGTTCCTCTATTTATAATAGAGGAGGAGGATAATGTTCTTTTATCAACAAATTATGTATCATGAGAGATGTCTGAATCTTGTCAACCTAGTGGGAGTGATTTACCGATAAATAAGTCAGTTTTTCAACGGTCTAACCTATGAAGTAGTTGTTAAATTATTTTTCAGAGAAGGTTTAACATTGAGAATGAGTCATTAATGATTCTCTCAGTTGACGATGAGAAACCTTGAACGGTTGAGGAAGCTTTGAGATGCTCAGTTAGAGAAGAATGGGAAATTACAAGGGATGATGAAATAAAGTCTATAAGAAAGAATCAAATTTGAGATTTAATCGATCTTCCTCTGAGTCGAAGGGATATTGGGAATAAATAGATTTTTAAAATTAAGAGGAAAGTAGATGAATCGATTAATCAATACAAAGCTTATTTAGTTACAAAAGGTTATACCTAAATGAAGAGTATTGATTTTGAAGAGACATTCTCTCCAGTTATGTAATTTGTGTTGATTCATGTCATCCTAGCTGTAGTAGCATATTTTGACATGAAATTACATCAGATGGATATAAAAATGACTTTCCTTAATGATAATCTTGACAAAAAAAATCTATATGGCACAACTAAAAAATTATATTGCTCATGACCAAGAAAATAGAGTATGTAGACTTAAGAAGTCTATATACGGGTTAAAGGAAGTGTCAAGATAATAGAACATAAGATTTAATGAAGTTACTTTATCTTATGATTTTGAAATGATCAATGAGGATCATTGTATTTATCTAAGAAAGGGAAAAGAAAAGTTTGTCATCTTATTATTATATGTTGATGATATGCTAATAGCTAAAAATGACATAAAGTGTGTGATAAAAGTCAAATCGTGGTTTTCCTTACAATTTGACATAATAGATAAGGGAGAAGATGAGTACATCTTAGGAGTGAAGATCAGTAGAGATAGATCAAAAAGGCTTCTGGGTTTGTCTCAAGAGGCTGATATCACTAAGATGTTGCACCACTTCAATATGTCAGAGTCAACATAGAACAAACACCTATAGCGAAAGATATTGTTCTAAGTAAAAGTATGTATCCCAAGACTCCTGAACACATAACCAAAATAAAGAAATAATCATATGTTAGTGTCATTGGTAGTTTAACGTACACTATATTTTATACACATCTTGATATAAGTTATATTTCTAGTTTAGTTTAGTTAATCATTTATAGTCAAACCCAAGATTGAGATACTGGAAAGAAGTGAAGATATCTCAAAGGGACTTCAACTTATTATCTCTGTTTTCAAGAATCAAATATGAGTCTGAGGGGCTACACAGATACAAATTGGGCGGGATACCTTGATGACAGAAAATCCACATCTGCTTTACTTTCTTGCTAAATAGTGGCATCATCTCATGGAACAACAAGAAATAGGCTTGTGTAGCGCTGTCGATAATGGAAGTTGAGCATGTGGCTTATATTGGTGCAATCGACCTCTAGGGTTTTGATATTTGTTTAACAATATATTTAATGGAAACTAGTCAGGTCAAGGTTGACCTAATGAATAGTAAGAGGAACCCCCTAAGGGAGGTAACTCTAGGTACCTAGGAGGAGGTAACCTTAGGTAAAGAGAAAAATCCTAGGTAAAGATGAAAACGGAGAGATAACCTTAGGTTCTGATGAGTGAAGCCAGATGGTGAAAATCATAGAGGGAGGTAACCCTAGGTCCTGGTGAGTAAAGCAAGTGGTGAAAATCCTAAGGGGAGGTAATCTTAGGTAATAAAAAGTCTTGGAAGAGTAAACTCTAAGTAAGGTTGATCGAAAGGTTTTCGGTCGACCGTGCATGATCAACCGACCAGCTGATATTGGTAAAGCTAAGTTTAGTTTTACCATAGTATTTTACATTATTATTATTATTATTGACTAATTTAGTATTATAGAAAAAGTCTTAGTGGATCAGGTGATCAAAAACTAAGCAGAGAAAGTTCAAATAGGTCTGGAGGACCAAATGTTTGGAAGATAGGTTGAGGTTAGTAACTGGAGTATAGCAATGGGGAGGTCATGTCTCGGGAAGGGACAAATCCTAGGTCGCTGATATAACTGAAGAAATAGAGAAGTTTTCAAGTTAAGATTAAGACAAGTGTTACTATCTTTTCTATGCAATATTATACTACTATGTTAACTTTGTGTTGCAAAGATACTTTTATAATGGGGAACTAACTCTATTTTACAAAATCCGAAGGGATCTATAGATCGAATAGGAGGTTCAGTCGATCGAACCTAGCTGATGTGGTAGGGTTTAGATTACGTAGAGCAAACTTAGAAGTCAGGCGGATTAGACGATCAAACCCAAAGATTAGTCAACCAAACCCATTTTAGAAACATAGTTGGAAGATCAAATCTCATCAAAGAAGGAAATCAGTTGAATCAGTCAACTGAACATAGGGATTAGTTGACCGAACATTAAATGTCATTAATGACGTGAAGATCAAATCTTGGCAAAGAAGGAAAGCTGCATGATCAGTCAACCGATAGGGATAGGGAGATCGGTCGACCGAAAGGATCAGTTAACCGAAGGCTTTTTTGGTTGATCAAACGCAGCTATATAAGTCCACCTTGAGCTCCAAGCCAAGACAACTAGTGTGCAACCATCTAATCTTCTTCCTCTCTGTTTATGCTACTATTGCTCTATGCTTATACTCTGTGTGCAAGCTACGACACCAAAGAGCTCCAACGATCTTCATCTTATATCTTAATAGTTTTGGAAAGAGGAATTTTAGTGGATTACCTAATGATGCGATCAAGAATCACGAGTCTTGGAGTAGGAATCAACACAGGCTCCAAACCAAGTAATCAACTGTCTCTATGTGTATTATTTTTAATTCCGCTGCTATACTTTAATTTTATCTTAATAGGAAAAAGAAAAGATTTGTAATGAGTGATATTCACCCTCTATCGCTATTCTAATCCTTCAGCTTGTTCAACGACTATGCAAGAAACTGTCTGGTTGAAGGTTCCTAAATCATCTGAAAATTGTTCAGAATGGTGAGTCCTATCCTAGTGTGTTGTGATAGTCAAGCTGCTATAGTTTTTTCTAAGGATCCCAAATATCACAATAAGGGTAAGTACATAGAAATTAAGTATAATTTTGTAAGGGATATTATGAATAAAAAAAAAATAATTCTTTAGTATATCCCTACACGTGTTATGCTTGCAGATCTTTTTATTAAAAGATTGACTAAAGAGTTATTTCAAGGATATGTGAAGTCTTTGGTACTTCAAAAAATGTAACATATTGTAAAGATAATTAGTATATGAAAATGTCATGATCTATTCAATGTATATGTCTTTGTTATATTTGAATAAAGTCTCGATAAGCATATTGGCATATTGAGATAGGTCCACTCATATGAGCAATCATCTTTATTTGTTAAGTATAAATAGAAGTAAGATCGTTACTTATGAGACAACTTATGTAACTGTGAATGGAGATATATTCATAAGTTAAGGTCACCTTGATAATTATATCAAGATGAGATTATTTATGTAATGATCAGAGTAAATGGACCTGCCATTTACTGCATCTGCTTAAGGTTAGATTGAAATTCATATGTTGAATTTAGGATTATACATTAGGTATATCTAGATCAAAATATGTACGATGTTAAATTAAAAAAAAAAAGAATGTGTAGGTGCAGCGGAAGCCGGCAAGAGGGGGGGGGTGAATTGCTGAAAACAAAAGTAAACTATACCCTCCTCGAATTTCAACTCAGAACAAATGCAGTAGTAAAATAATAGAGGCAGGAAATAAAAGCAGAAACAGAAATTTAACCTGGTTACAACCAAGAGGGTTGTTAATCCAGGACAGTGAAAAGCGCACTAAGAAAATTCTCCTTTGCTGAAGGCGGAGAAGCCTTTTACACTCTAATTGCTCAGAACTACTGCTAGGAAATGCTTACAAAGTTGAATGTAGAAGTTGTACCGAATTCCTAGCTCCAGGGGCCTTTAAATAGCCTCTAGAAATCTGATCTCGAGGGTCCAAGGCGCCTCCAATAGGGGTCCAAGGTGCCTCCAAGAGGTGAGTGGATAAAACTTTATCCGTAGCTTGAAACGGTCACTTTGACCTGTTGAAGGCGCCTTCAACAAGGTTGAAGGCGCCTTCAAGCTGGAGGCGCCTCCAAGCCCGATGGAGGCGCCTCCAAGCTGGCAGCTTCAATTCCAGCTTGCTTTCTTCAGCTTCCGATGCTCCGTTCTTTTGGGCGATTGCGGCCAACCGGAATAGGGCTCACCCGAACCCAATTCCCGGCCTTCTCCTCGAGCAGCCTTCCGTCCCGGCATAACGTCCCTCGAACGCCGCGCACGCTCTTCACGCCCACCGGAGTACTCTTCCGCAGCTCTCTCGTCCTTCGGACGCACCGAGCCCATCGGCTCCCTTCCCGTGCCATCCTTCTCGCTAGCTGCGTCTTCCGCTTGACTTCCTGTGCTCCTAAGCTCCTGCACACTTAGACACAGGGATCAAACACAGCAGAACCTAACCAACTTGGTTGATCACATCAAAACTACCACGGGGTCCAACAATCTCCCCCTTTTTTATGTGCATCAACCCAAGTTCAAGTTAGGGTTTACAAATAGACATAAATAGTAATTTTAAAGAAAATTACTAAACTAACATATTTAAGCATAAATTTGCAATAAATAAAATTGCAACACAATTTCAAAAAAATAGGAAAAAAATTTTCATTTCCCTAACTCCCCCTAAACTTGTACCTTTCTCTCCCCCTTTGATCACAGTAAAAATGGGGTACAAATAAGATAATACTAAATTAAGGTAGAGAAAATTTTTGAGTAAAAAAAATTTCTAAGTTAAATTGAACTTTCAGAAAAATTTTCTAAGCAAAAATGAATTTTTAGAAAAAAATTCTAAATTAAACTGAAATTTTTTTAAAAAATTTCTAAGCCAATTAAAAAAAATCCTAAGTAAACTAAATTTTTGAATTTTCCAAAAAAAATTTCTAAGGTAAATGAAGTTATTTAGAATTTCTCCAGGAAAAAATTTCTAACAAAAAAATTTCTAAGTTAGAATTTTCATGAAAAATTTCTAAGAGAAAAAATGTTTGATAAACTTTCAAAACATTATTTAATTCTTGTTTTTAATGCTTTTTCAGAAAGTTAATTAAATATTTTCTTTTAATATTTTAGCTTCCAGGTCGTGGCGAGGCACTAGACCTTCTTGGTTATTGGAGCAACAACCACTTCCTTAGACAAAGCTTCCATAAAGAATTTTAATGTTTAATTTTCTCACTGTAAAGCTTTTAACTTAAAAGTAACTAATTTAGCACAGATTTTGGAACCCCATAAAGGTTCCTTCCTGCTGGATTAATCAGATATTTAGGGGGTACATAAATTTTGGACACTTTTCTAAGTTGACCCTGATGGTTTCTAATGTACTAGTTCAATTTTCCATAAATTCTTAATTTTGAGTTTGGAAATTGATTTAAGCATACAACAGATTTCAGTTGTTCAATTTCTAATTTTAAACTTTCATTTTCTGATTTCAAATTTTCATTTCCTTTTTCTAATTTATCTAATTCTTTAGAAAGAGCTTTGATAAATTTAAAAGATTGATTCGGGGTTAGATTGCGTACCTTACTTACCTGATCTGGTGACGCTCCCCCTTCACTGCTGCTTTCTTCTTCTGATGTTCCTCTCCCTTTATCCATGCTCATGTCTAAGCTTGAGTCTTCTTCCGGCTGATGGTTCGCCATTAGCGCTAACCCCGAGAATTCTTCGATGTCTGACTCAGAGAATGATGAATCTAACCAAGTAGCCTTCAGGTTCTTGTGCTTGGAGGGTTCTGATTTCTTGTATTTTGACTTTTCCCTATGTTTCTCCTTTCTCTTTAGCTTTGGGCAGTCATCCTTGATGTGCCCTTCTTCGTTGCAGTTGTAGCAACGAACCGTCCTCTTCTTTCGATGATGCCTCTGCGATTTAAATTTATTAGTACTGAAAAACTTATTGAAGCGTCTTACCAGTAGTGCCGCTTCGGATTCGTCGACTGAGGCTTCGGAGTCAGAACTGTTCATCTTTGCCTTTAAAGCAATGTTTTGGCTGGTCTTCTCTATTCCATTTGGCTCTGAAACTCGAGATTCATGAAGTTCAAAAGTGGAAAACAATTGTTCTAAAGTATTTACCTCGAGGTCCTTAGAGATGTAGTACGCATCTACTAAGGAGACCCACTCTGGAGTTCTTAGGAAGGCATTGAGCGCGTATCAGATTGAGTCCCGGTTGGTTACCTCTTCTCCAAGGTTCGTTAGTTGCGTTATCAGCTCTTTGATTCTCGCTTGGAGTTGCGCTACCTTCTCGCCTTGGTTCATCCGGAGGTTCGTCAACTAGTTTCGGAGGATGTCGCGCTTCGCTTTGGAGGTACCTTCGTGAAGCTCTAGGAATTTTTCCCAGAGATCTTTCGTGGAGTCGTAGCTTCCGATCCGATTTACCTCCTGCGGCGGCAGAACGCTGAATAGGTGGAACTCAGCCTTTCCGTTGGCGACGAAATCTGCTTGCTCCTTTTTCGTCCAGGTATTTTCCTCCTTATCTTTCGGAACTGCATAGCCATATTTCATTATTAAAAGAATGTCAAATTCAATTTTAAAAAATACCTCCATTTTGCGCTTCCATGTGGCGAAGTCTCCGTCGAACTTCGGGGGATGAATGTTCACTCCGGCCATCTTCTTGATCATAGTGCTTCAGTTGGCGGTTAGTCCTTCTGAGGCGATCAGGCTCTGATACCAATTGTAGGTGCAGCGGAGGCCGGCAAGAGGGGGGGTGAATTGCTGAAAACAAAAGTAAATTATACCCTCCTCGGATTTCAACTCAGAATAAATGCAGTAGTAAAATAATAGAGGCAGGAAATAAAAGCAGAAACAGAAATTTAACCTGGTTACAACCAAGAGGGTTGTTAATCCAGGACAGTGAAAAGCGCACTAAGAAAATTCTCCTTTGCTGAAGGCGGAGAAGCCTTTTACACTCTAATCGCTCAGAACTACTGCTAGGAAATGCTTACAGAGTTGAATGTAGAAGTTGTACCGAATTCCTAGCTCCAGGGGCCTTTAAATAGCCTCTAGAAATCTGATCTCGAGGGTCCAAGGCGCCTCCAATAGGGGTCCAAGGTGCCTCCAAGAGGTGAGTGGATAAAACTTTATCCGTAGCTTGAAACGGTCACTTTGACTTGTTGAAGGCGCCTTCAACAAGGTTGAAGGCGCCTTCAAGCTGGAGGCGCCTCCAAGCCTGATGGAGGTGCCTCCAAGCTGGCAGCTTCAATTCCAGCTTGCTTTCTTCAGCTTCCGACGCTTCGTTCTTTTGGGTGATTGCGGCCAACCGGAATAGGGCTCACCCGAACCCAATTCCTGGCCTTCTCCTCGAGCAGCCTTCCGTCCCGGCTTAACGTCCCTCGAACACCGCGCACGCTCTTCACGCCCACCAGAGTACTCTTCCGCAGCTCTCTCGTCCTTCGGATGCACCGAGCCCGTCGGCTCCCTTCCCGTGCCATCCTTCTCGCTAGCTGCGTCTTCCGCTCGACTTCCTGTGCTCCTAAGCTCCTGCACACTCAGACACAGGGATCAAACACAGCAGGACCTAACCAACTTGGTTGATCACATCAAAACTACCACGGGGTCCAACAGAATGCACTCTTTTTGATAAAGAGAAAAATATCGTAGTATGTGATTCATATCACATGTACTATGATGACAATAAGGGTAGTAGGAGAATGAATCTCTGCTTCTCTACTATGTGAGACACTTGAGATAATAAGTTAATCTCAATCATACCCCAAGTGACTATTTAGCTGTTTACTTGAAGTTCTTTTCGGTGTATGTTACTTCAATATGTTTCCTATTGGCTATGGATGATTCGATCCATGGAGCATAACTAGGAAGACGACTGATTATAATGAATAGATTCTAACTAAAAAAAAAATTAACATTGATTTACATCTTTGACATTTATTCACTGATACTAGTTATATTTTTTGTTGAGTACCTAAAACATAGTTATGAATAATTATATTGATTGGAGATGTTGAATATGCTCTTGACATAATAGTCATTGTAAGATTTAGAGATGCTCATAATGATATAAATAATTTAATCTGGGATAAAAGTAAGATATTGATATCTCAGATTCATTCTATAAAGTGTAATAACTTTATTAGTAGTAATTATTTGCTATCACACAAACCATTTTTGACGTATAAATTTTGATGTTGGCCTTTTGCATGTCACGTGGCACTTTAAAATTAATAAAGATTGAAACTCATTGAAACAAAGATAAGAGTTATAGTAAGGAATTCTAAGTCGTATTTTTCCAAGGATAACTAGTAAGTATGTGCTTGATTTAGATGTGAAACTCTAATTAATACTAATTAACAACTTAACAATTAGCACAAATTTACTCCTAACATAAACCAAACTAACTTGCACTAAAAGAACAACACATAAACTAAACTGAACTATGCTGAACTTAAAGTTAATCAATCAAATGAGATCAGTTTTACACTAATAAATGGATCCATTGCAGAAAATAAGACTTGTAGGAATTAAATCCTCACAAAATTGAGTTCAAAAATCAGAAAGTGAAACTAAGCCATGACTTGAATTTAACTAAACTTTTAACACTGATCGAATTAGATGCAATTGAGAACTGCTTAGCCAATTTAACTACTCCTCTAATCAACTATCAACTCCCTAGATGTTTAGCTAAAATCAGGACTGGGAAATTGGAATTTAAGACTCAAATTGCAAAACAAGTTTTGCTGTAACTAGATAAAGAATTCATTGCATCAATTAAGCTAACTAGACATGAATGAAAACCTAATTACAGCATTAAACTATGAAACAACTGGATTGCGAATTTGAAATGAAATTCGAAGAAAATTCCTAATTTCAACCACTGATCAGTGGCAAATTCAAATCTGGTTGTGTTTTCATGGATAAAGAAAGCAAAGTTAAACATAAGATCTAATAATTAAATCTAAGTTCTAAATATCATAGTTCTAATCCCATCTCTCTGTTGAAACACAAAGAAGCTCCTGGAAACTCCCTTTAAGCAATTGACGGGTAGATCCAAACTTCCAGCTAACAAAGAAGATACACACAGCTCCTGGGTAACTCCTTTAAGCTCGTGATCACCTGGGAAGCTCGATGCTCGAAGAACATAGGAAATAAATCTAAATCATGAGCTCCAATCGATTGATCTGATCGATTAAAGAATCATGAGCATATCTGAAGATGAATTGGATGCAGAAACTGTAGGAAAACTCCTTTGAACCTTCTGTTGTTTGGTAGAACTCACAGATCAGGGAAACTCCCTCGGATCTGAGCTCGTCTGTGGCGTGCAGAATGCAAGAGTCGCGGACAGGAGAATCGCCCTCTGTCCCGCGCTGTTCTTTGGACATTGATTGTCAGATGCTTGAAAAGTCACCGTCGACGATGGAACTCGATCGCCGATATGGAAGTGAATGGAGCTTGCATCCCGTGCATGTGAGGAAGAAGGTGGTGGCACGGTGAACAGTAGGGTAAGCCGATGTTCACTGTGCCGAAACTAGGCTTTTAAATTCAACTTGAACTGGGTTTAGTGGCTTGGATCTAGTTTCGGTTTAACAATAATTGGCTCCTTTAGTGCAACTGCTCACTTGATCAAACGAGTTCAACAGTGCTTAGCTCGGGTCAAGTCCATATCCAAGCTAACTAACTTGAGTGTACCCAAATGTAACTAATGTGTCCAAAATCTTCACCTACAACCAAGATTAAAATATACTAGGCACAAATATTGAATTAAAAGTAATGAATTAGATTGACTCAAGATGCAATTTGCTTAATAAAAACTAACTCACAAATTAATTTCCCAATCAAATTAATCTCCACAACCAAACCATTCCAATCAAAATATAATACCACCTAAACGCATCATCAGAGACGTTGAACATGCTCTAACATAATAGTCATTGTGAGAAATTAGAGATATTTATAATGATATAAATGATTTAATCTGGGGTAAAAGTAGGATATTGATGTCTTATATTCGTTCTATAAATAGCTAAGTTAAGTGTAATAACTTTATTAGTAGTAATTATTTGCTGTCGCACAAATCATTTTTCCTGACATATAAATTGAATGTTCTGACATAGTCTTTGTGATTATATGTCCTTTATTGATTGACTGGGATAAGTGAGAGATGTTGGACGTTGAGGAGACAAAGGGATGCATCTTCCCCTTCGACTTCCTCATTGATGCATATGTTAAGGAGATAAAGGGGTGCCCCTTCCCTTTGTCTTCCTCAACCCTCCTATAAAAGGGCGTCCAAGTTCCTTACAAGTAGGGGTGTGGGAACAAATCAAGAGGGATTTGGTTTATAAAATTTCTGAGAAGGTTCCAAGGTGGCGATCTTCTCAATGATAGTGAGTTTAACAACAACAACGTCTTTTCCAAGTTCTCCTCCAAAAGGTCACTTTAAGTCTTTGATGTTTAATACAATAGAATAACAAAGCAAGTATAAGAAGTCCCAACAAATTGATATTAATCAGATGCACAACTTAGAAAGACTTGGCGAGTCGACAAGGATTAGATGCTAAGCAAGTGTAAGAGGTCCCAACAAATCAGCGAGGACTAGATGTTATAAAAGTATAAGGACTAGACACTAGGCACTAGGAGGAAGTCTCAAAAACAAGGAGCTGTTTGGTATAGAAGAAGTCCTACAGGCATGGAAATCCTCTTGGAACCAAGGTTAAGCCAAAAAAGAAGTGATAACACCTTAAAGAAGAAAGGACAGTGCAAACTTAAAATGAAAGGGCGAGAAAGAATGTGTTAGTCGATAAAAAGTATCAACCAATTGGAGGTAAAGTTGATTAGTTCAATTAGACAAAAATCTTTATATTCACTTGAGTTTAGAGGTAGCCAACTAGTGTAGTTAACTACTAGTCATTAGTTGACTAATGAACCTTCAATAATCAATTAATGATCCCAACAATAACAACCCAATTTATCATTGCTATCGGGAACTAAATCAAGTAACCATCAAATTGTGTTAGTGGTCGATTAATGGTGTCTAAACAACTAACTGCTTGCCAGGGAAAAAAAATTGATTTTGGGAAGAGAAAAGAAAGTTGATGGTTTGATTATGAAAATGTCTCAAGGTAGCTTAAGAAGGCATGAGGTCATTACTTATTATTGAATCTCTATCTTTCTAAGTGCTCAAATCTCTCAATCTTATTTTCTTTGTAATTGCTCTTCCTTCTAAGAATTCCTTGTACTCAATTTCTTCAACTTGTAAGAAGGAAAGTTTAAGAATATTTCTGATATGAACTCCACCAATAAATATGATGAAACCTGAGACAACGATGGATAGAACTCTAGGAATTAGAAGACAAGAGTGTGAGTCTTAACCCATAACCAAGAACCGACACAAACCAATCTACGAAGGAAAAGAAAACACCACACCCAAAGGTGATAAGTTTTGATGGGTCAAATGGCACGAGAGTAAACTCGATAAGTTTTGAAGTTCTTTCAAGAAGTAAGAGAGCACACAAATCTCACCAAAACCAACTTGGTTATCATATTTAGATTTACCTCCCTTATATAATAAGAGTGAACAAGGAAGAATACAAAATGAATGCATGCAACAAGTAAAGTTCCAATGTCGCATGTCTCATGCAAACAATCTAGGAACTCAAAACAAAATGAATGCATACAACACTTAGAGTACCAATGTAGCATGCAAGCAATTAACAACTTAGGAACCACAAATACTCAAGTCTTCATGTATAAATGAGTTCCATACTTATTAGCGTTCTTCCATTATGCGTAGCTGAGTAAATGCCCGATTACATGGATTAGGCCATGACCAACACTTTGGATTATCTTGGTCTCTCCTTGCTCATAATCAGCTAAATGTTCTTTGAGTAGCCCATATAGTGCTTCCTTGAAACACTTTGCCTGAAGTCTTATAATTGGGTCTTTTGGAAGTGACAAATGATCTTCTGTAGCTTTAACCTTTAGGCATACATCATTCTCCCCTTCTTGAAAAGGATTTACCCTCAAATCATCATCTGCATCAAATGAGGAAAGATCAACAACATTAAAAGTAAAATGTACACCAAACTCACCTGATAATTCAAGTTTATAGGCATTATCATTTATGTGCTCCAATACTTAAAATGGGTCATCACTTCGAGGTTGAAGTTTAGAATGACGTTTGTCCAGAAATCGCTCCTTTTGGAGGTGCAACCAAACCCATTCTCCTGGTTCAAACACAATTTTCTTACGCCCCTTGTTAGCTTGTTGCATGTATTGCTGAGTTCTTTTCTCAATATTCAGTCGTGCTTGTTCATGAATCTTCTTTACGAATTCAACTTTTTGCTTACCATCTAAGTTTATATGCTTACTTACACTAAAGGAATCAAATCTAATGGTGACAAGGAATTGAATCCATAAACAATTTCAAATAGAGAAAATTGAATCATAGAATGTACACCTATTGTAAGCAAATTCAACATGAGGTAGACAATCTTCCCATGTTCTCAAATTCTTTTTAATGACCGTATGGTGTAAAAAGGACAAAGTCTAATTGACTAATTCAGTTTATCTATATGTTTGGGGGTGACAAGTAGTAGAGAACGACAATTTAGTTCCCAATTTCTTCCATAAAGTCTTCCAAAAATAACTCAAAAACTTTGTATCCCTATCAGAGATAATGGTCCTAGACATGCCATGCAACCTAATAACCTCTCTAAAGAATAATTCAGCTATATGCAATGCATCATCAATTTTATGACATGAAATGAAATGCATCATTTTAGAAAACCTATCTACTATGACAAAAATAGAATCTCTCCCCCTCTTGGTCCTGTGTAATTCCAAAATAAAGTTCATTGAAATATCAATCCAAGGTCCACTAGGTATAGACAAAGGAGTATACAAGTCATGGGGTATAAATTTAGATTTAATTGCAAGTGATGCACTTCCACAAATCCTCTGCATGTCACATGTCATATAAGGCTAAAAGAAATGATCTTATAAAACCCCTAAAGTCTTAGTAACACCAAAATGCCCCCATCAAGCTATCACTATGGGCTTCCCTTGTAAACAATTCATGCAATGAACATATAGGCACACACAATCTGTTTTCGTGAAATAAAAATACATCATGCCTATAAGACTTACCTAATGCAACCTTTTCATATACTTTAAACACTTCCGAAAAATCAACATCAATAGCATATAAATCCTTGCTATATTCAAATCCATGTAATTTCGTATCTAAAATGGAAATTAAAGCATACCTTCGAGATAGTGCATCAATGACCACATTCTCTTTACCTTGCTTGTATCAAATCACATAAGGAAATGTCTCAATGAACTCCACCCATTTAGCATTACATCAGTTCAATTTACGTTGGCCCTTCAAATGCTTTAGAGACTGATGATCTGTATGAATGATAAATTCTTTTGGCCATAAGTAATGCTACTATATCTCCAATGCCCTAACCAATGCATACATCTCTTTGTCATATGTGGAATAGTTGAGGGTTGCTCTAGTCAACTTCTCACTGAAGTAAGTAATCGATCTCATTTCTTGCATAAGTACATCACCTATACCTACACTAGAAGCATCACATTCAATTTCAAATGCTTTATAAAAATCAGGTAAGATTAGTAAAAGGGCGGAACTTAGCTTTTCCTTCAAGGTGTTCAATGCATTCTCTTGCTCTTCTCCCCACTTAAAAGGAGCTGCAATATTACTGAAATTATGAACAAACTGTCTATAGAAGCTGGCTAAACCATGGAAACTCCTCTCTTGGCTGTTTGTGGTTGGTGTTGGCCACTCTTGAATTACTTTCACCTTTTCCTTATCCATCTCAACACCTTTAGCACTAACTACAAAACTAAGGGAAACAACCTTTTCTTTTTTGTACAAAAGGAGCATTTCTTAAGGTTAGCAAAAAACTTTTCTTCTTTTAATACACTCATAATAGACCTTAAATGGGTGACATGATCTTCTAAGTTTTTACTATAAATCAAAATATCATCGAAACACACAATGACAAATCTTCCTAAGAAAGTATGCCAAACATGGTTCATCAAACGCATAAAAGTGCTAGGAGCATTAGTTAAACTAAAAGACATTACTAACCATTCATAAAAGCCATGCTTGGTCTTAAAACCAGTTTTTCATTCATCACCTTCCATTATTCTAATATGATGATATTCACTCCTAAGATCAATTTTTGTGAACACACAAGAACCATGCAACTCATCAAACATATCATCAAGCCTAGGAATGGGGCGGCAATACTTTACCATTATGTTGTTGATGGCTCGGTAATAAGCAAACATCCTCCATGTTCCATCCTTCTTAAGGACTAGTAACACAGACACGACACAAGGACTCATTCTTTCTTGAACATACTCCTTCTTTAGTAATTCATTAACTTAGCTATGAAGTTCCTTTGCTTCCTTTGGATTGCTTCCATAGGTAGGTCAATTTGGAATAGATGCACAGGGTATGAAGTCGATTTGATGTTCAATTCCTTTAATCAAAGGTAAACCATGCGGAACCTCTTTAGGAAAGACCACCTTGAATCTAATAAGAGAAAAATAATAACACTAGGCAAGGAATCATTAAAATCATTAGTGCTCAAGAGTGCCTCCTTATACAAAAGGATAAGGGGCAACTGATTTAAAAACAAAACTCGTTTGATCTCACTTTATTTTTTTACATAAAAGCTATTTTTCTCTCTCTCATTTTTTTTTTCCTTTCCCACTCCTTTTGGTTCTTTCCTCCTAATTGTTGAATTATTGCATTAGGGAGGGGGGTGAATAACACTCGTGACTTTCACTTTCACTTTCGTTTACTTGGTTCGGAGTCTGTGACGACTCCTACTCCAAGGCTCGCACTCGTTGAGTGTTTTCGATGGACAATCACTAATTAATCGTAAAGAATTATAATATGATTTAAGTACATGCAATTTCAAATGAAAAGAATACCAATGACTTGAAGAATCAAATCTTTAGCACAATCATCGTCAGAGCAGCTTTCGGGCTTCATAGAGGCTTTATCGCAGTAGCGTGCAGAAGCGGAAGATGCTTAGAATGTTGTTTTTAAGCCAATGATCGAAACCTTCTTTTATAGCCCACTCTGGCACCTAGAACCTCCCCCTGATGCCCCCACAGGGCTGATGTGGCATGCTCTTGTCAAAACTAGATCAGTCAGAAATTATCCACCTCCAGGCACTCGGACCACCCCTGGGCACCTGAACTGTGACATAGGTCCCCCAATCAGCGTGCTCTAGCTTACTATGCAGATAGATTTTTAGACGTCCAGGTGCTTGGAGCAACTCCGGGCACCAAAATTGTGAAGGTGCTTGGCAGGCACCCTGGTGCTCGATGAAGGCATCCCGGGCGCGTAGAGTAGCTCTCGGCGCCCGAACTCCCTTTGGGAGCCTGGACCACCATTTTCTGCCAACTTCTTTTTCTGCAAAATAAGGTTAGTCCCAGCAAATAATATATAAACGATGATAAGATTTTATAGCTTTTGGGTTATCCAGTTCTGACTTTAAGTTCCATTGAAACTCTAGGTTGGACTGACGCCTACTATTCCCTCTTTAGGGAATGTGTCCTCACCCACTCCTCTTAGGGAAAACTGTTGATACAGTCTGACCTGGATGTTGTTTTGCTGTTGACACTGATTTAAGTTTGTATCAGATAATTAACTCAGATTAATTACTAATCCAGGTTGACTAGGTTGACCTGGGTGAAGCTAGGTGCAAGTCCTGGTGAGTAAAGCCAGGTGAAAACCCTAGTGAGTGAAGCTAGGTGCAAGTCCTGGTGAGTGAAGCCAGGTGAAAACCCTAGTGAGTGAAGCTAGGTGCAAGTCCTGGTGAGTGAAGCCGGGCAAGGGAAAATCCAGATGGATCAAGGGTGATCGGACATCTGGTGTTGAAAAGTCCAAGAAGGAAACTTGGCATGCGGAGTCAGAGAGGGTTCGGTAGCTCGTTCTCTAGGACCAGATAAAGTCGGAAAGGGCTAGGGAGCTCATTCTTCCGGACTAGGTCAGAGAGGGCTCGACCCGGACTGAGTCGAGAAGCTGGATCGATCGGCAGACCGATCCAGTGAGACACTGATCGGTCCGCCGACCGATCGTGAATTCGATGGCTACCGAGCGCTATCGATCGGTCGCGCACCGATCGAAATCGATCGAGCCCATCTGATCGATCGGCCCGAGACCGATCAGAGGCCGTAAGCGTTTGGGAAGAACGCTATCGATCGGTCTCGACCGATCAGATTATCTGATCGGTCCGCATCGATCGAAGTCGCGCGTATTTGAAACAGCGCCATCGATCGGTCCGGGACCGATCAGATATCTGATCGGTCCGCACCGATCGTGATGATCAGGCGTGGATCGGCTGCACCGATCCACGGTATTGTTTATTTTGCATGTACTTTTTCTGATTGCCGTATTTGTCTTCACCATCTGTTTTTAACCATCTGCTGTGAGTCTTTTGAGCTTGCAGGTTGCAGGTCACATTCTCATGGTTGAATTCAAATTGAGCTTCATTAAGAGAAGAAGACAAGTGCTCTTTACACTGTGATTTGCTGCAACAAATGCATTTGAGGCATCAACGTTCACTGGGTTTCTGATTGCGATTGGGTTGCGATCTGCTTGACTCCTGGGGATTGGTTCGAGCTCAGAAGATGCCAGTGATGACTGTGATATCATTGGTGTGAGTTCAGAGAACCAGGTAAGGAGGAAGAGGGATTGGCTGTAGCGCTGATTTGCGCAGTTTTGACCAGATCTGTGACAGCAGAGATCAGATTTGAGAAGCAGTAAAAACAACGAGAGGGGAACAAGAACAAGACAACGAAGAAAGCTTGAAAAAAAAGTCTGTGCTATTGTGCGAAGTTCTTGAGCTCTCCGGTGAACTGCGATCTCTGTTTTCTGCTACTGATACTCGCGTGGTTGTAAGCATTTCTATTCTCCTTTGCCACCGAGTTTCTGTAAGTCTCGTGCTTTAATTTAGATCTTTCTTGAGACTCTGTTGAGAGGTTGCTCCACCGAGAAGGAGACATCTTTAGCCGGAAGTTATCCGGGGTGCGATCTACCGAAGATCAAGGAGTCGTCCACCTTACGGACACGCCGAGGAGTAGGGGCAAGTTATCCCCGAACCTCGTATATCTTTGTGTCTGCTGTGTGTGTGTTTTTCTTCCTTCGTTTTAGTTTTCCACTTCCGCTGTGCTAACTAGTTTTTGTGTAGAACTCTCTGTCTAAGTTTTTAAGAGGCTATTCACCCCCCTCTAGCCATCTAAGATCCCAACAAGTGGTATCAGAGCCTGGTGCTCTTCATCTGGACTAACATTCCAAGGAGCAACAAGATGGCCATGAAGGAAGGATTCAGCACCAACAGACCACCGTTCTTCGATGGAGCAGATTTCCAGTATTGGAAGAGCCGCATGGAGTATTACCTCAAGACTGATATCTCCATGTGGTTCTCGGTCAAGGAAGGCTTCACACCACCGAAGGACGAAGAAGGTAAGGAACTCGATTCATCAAGGTGGTCTACTGAACAAACTCGTAAAGGGCAAGCCGATGCCAAGGCGGTTGTCACCTTACAATGTGGGATTGCCAAGGACCAACTCGTCAAGGTAGGTCCATTCTCGAGTGCAAAAGATTTATGGAACAAGCTTATCGAGCTCCAAGAAGGAACTCGAGATTCTCGGATAGCCAAGAGGGACCTATTCTTGAATCAACTACAAAATCTCACCATGAAGGAAAATGAAACGGTAAGTGAACTACATGGGAGGTTCAAGGAAATCATCAATGGTTTACATTCCGTGGATGAACGCGTGGAGAATCGTGACCTAGTAAGGTACGCTCTTAAATCCTTTCCAAGGAATGCCTTGTGGTCATCTATGGTAGATGCCTACAAGGTTTCCAAGGATCTTTCCATTGTTAAATTAGACGAATTCTTTTGTGAAATGGAACTTCATGAACTTGCTAACAAAGGTCAAAAGGAGAAAGGTATAGCTTTGGTTGCAGGAGAAAAGAGCAAGGATGGGAGAAGAAGGAGAGAAAAGAAGAAGGAGAAAGAGATTCCTTCATCTTCATCCTCCTCCGAGTCCGATGATGAAGGTGGATCATCATCAAGCGAGATGGCAAATTTTGTGAGGAGGATCATGAGAAGAAGCAGGAGATATAAAGGAAAAGGTAAATCTAATGATCAAAATATCGATAAGACTAATGTTACATGTTATGAGTGTAGCAAGAAAGGCCACTACCGGAGTGAGTGTCCAAAACTCAAGAAGGAGGAAAGAGCCAAGAAGAAGAAAGCTCTCAAGGCCACTTGGGATGAATCCTCCTCAAGCTCATCGGAGAGGAAGAGAAGAAGGAGAAGAGTACTCGGCAATTGGCACTCATGGCAAGGGAGGAGTCCGAATCCGAGAGTGATGACTCAAGCACATCAGCCGCGGCTTCATCATCTTCGGATGATGAAGAGGTAACCTCTTCTCACTTAGAAAAATGCTATAAGACTATTACACATTTGTCTACCTTGCTTAAAAAATCAAAAACAGAAAATAAATCATTAAAAGAAGAAGTAGAGAACTTGAGAGCTCTTAGGGAAGATGAGGTTGATGACCTACATCTAGAGCTCCTTGAAGATGAAAACAAAGCCTTGAAGGGTGAGGTTGAGAAACTCAAGAAAATGCTTGAGAAATTCTCAACTAGCTCCAAGACATTAGACATGATTCTAAATGCCCAAAGGACGGTCTACAACAAGGCTGGATTAGGATACCAACCTAAGGAGTCTAGCTTTATTTCTTTAGTGTCAAGAACCCAATTTCATAGATCGCATGTTTCTAGGGTTCATGAGACTAGGAAGAAGGTAACAAAGGCATGGGTGCCTAAGTCTTTCATTGTAGATGCATTAGGTCCCAAGACTTGGGTACCTAAAACATCTATCTTTCGTGTCTTGTAGGCATTGGTAAAGGGGGAGCGTCTATCAACTTGGTTTGTTGATAGTGGATGCTCCAAGCACATGACCGGGGACAAGTCACTATTTTCTACCATTCAAAATAAAAATAGAGGTAATGTGTCATTTGGTAACAATGGTAGTCTGAAGGTTGTAGGAGTTGGAGACATTCATATATCCGAATGTCTCCATATCAAGAATGTCCTTCTAGTCAAGGGGATGACTTTTAATTTCCTAAGTGTCAGTCAATTGTGTGATACGGGTTACACAATTGAATTTCATTCAAGTCAATGTTTGGTTAAACACATTGACACACTTGACACGGTACTAGTAGGCACAAGGGTTGATAATATTTATCAAGTATCGTTTAAAAGTGCTACTAATGCTTTGATTAAGTGTTTTATGTCAAAAGAAGAAGAGTCTTGGCTATGACATAGAAGGTTGGCACATGTAAACATGAAGAACATCCGGAAGTTGGCCAACCAAGGATTAGTGCGAGACTTACCCAGCATCAAGTACCACAAGACCAAACTATGTGATGCATGTCAAAAGGGTAAGCAAACAAAAGGTGTTCATAAAGGTAAAAGCACTGTAAGTACATCTACTGCTTTAGATTTATTGCAAATGGACCTATTTGATTGCAGTAGTGTAATATCATTGAATGGAAGTAGATATTGCTTGGTAATCGTTGATGATTTTACTAGATACACATGGACTTTCTTTTTGAAACATAAGGACCAAACTATAGATATTTTTATTTCCTTTTGTAGAAGAACTGAAAATGAAAAATCGACAACAATTAAAACCATTAGAAGTGATCATGGTGGGGAATTTCAAAATCATAGGTTTTTAGAGTTTTGTCAAGAGAAGGGATATAGGCATGAGTTCTCTACTCCAAGGACCCCACAGCAAAATGGGGTTGTGGAGAGAAAGAACCGAGTCTTACAAGAGGCTGCACGAAGCATGCTCAATGAGTACTCACTACCGAGCTACTTATGGGTTGAAGCTGTGAATACAGCTTGTTATGTGCAAAATCGAGTTTTAATACATAGGTTTTTAGGAAAGACTCCCCATGAACTTTGGTTTGGGAAACCACCTACAATTAAACATCTTAGGGTGTTTGGTTGTAAGGTGTTTATTTTGAACACCAAGGACCATCTTGGGAAGTTCACGGCTAAGGCTGATCAAGAGATACTGGTCGGGTATTCTCTTACCAGCAAAGTCTATCGAGTCTACAACAATAGGACCAAATTGATTGAAGAGTCCTCTGATGTAGCCTTTGAAGAAATCCCTAACTTAAATGATCAACCAAGGGATGTAGGAGAAATTTAATTTGAACTTAGAAATCTAAGTTTGAATGATCAAAATGAAGAACGAGTCGAAGTTGACTCTGATGTTGATGAGCAAAGGCAACAAAGAACTCAATTTGATCCTTTGCCTGATATTGAGTCCTCGCCTGTGCCGAGTGAGACCATTCATGAGGCACCACTAACACCAAGACAATCTAGGATAGCCACTAGTCATCCCCAAGACCAAATTGTGGGAGATATCCAACAAGGGGTTAGGACTAGATCATTCTTTAGAAATGAGTCTAGTGAAGTCGCATTGATTTCAGAGATTGAACTAAAATTAGTTGATGAGGCATTGCGCGATCCTGATTGGATCATAGCTATGCAAGACGAATTAGGTCAATTTGAAAGGAGCCAAGTGTGAGACTTGGTTCCTAGACCGAAAAAGACCACCATTATTGGAACTAAATGGGTCTTCAAAAATAAGTTAAATCAAAAGGGAGAAGTTGTAAGAAACAAGGCAAGACTTGTAGCCAAGGGCTATAGTCAAGTCGAAGGTCTCGATTATGATGAGACTTATGCTCCCGTGGCACGATTAGAGTCCATTCGTTTGATGCTAGCTTTTGCTGCACATAGAGGTTTCAAACTCTATCAAATGGATGTTAAATCTGCCTTCTTAAATGGTTTTATTAAAGAAGAAGTCTATGTTGAACAACCACCGGGGTTTGTGAATACCGAAGCTCCAAACCACGTGTACAAGCTCAAGAAAGCACTTTATGGGCTTAAACAAGCACCACGAGCTTGGTACGAAAGGTTGTCAACATATTTACTAGAAAAGGGTTTTGTGAGAGGCCAAATAGACCCAACACTATTTCTGCATAGAGATGGTGAAAATATTTTTGTAGCCCAAGTATATGTCGATGACATAATTTGTGGCTCAAATAACAAGGGCTATTTGAATGAATTTATTTCTCACATGGAAAGTGAGTTTGAGATGAGTCTAGTAGGAGAATTGACATTCTTCCTTGGACTTGAAATCAAACAAACTCGAGATGGCATTTATGTCCATCAGACGAAATACACTCAAGAGATGCTTAGAAAATTCAATATGAGTGACTCTAAGGAAGTGTCCACTCCAATGGCGACAAACACTCGCCTTGACAATGATGAGAGTGGGAAACCAATTGATCTAACGCAATATAGAAGCATGATTGGTAGTCTTCTATATCTCACAGCTAGTAGGCCTGACATACTTTTTGCTGTGGGCATGTGCGCTAGATATCAAGTCTGTGTCAAGGAATCTCATTTAATTGCAGTTAAAAGAATATTGAGATACCTTAAGGGCACAATTCGAGTAGGTCTATGGTACCCTCGCATGCAGTCTTTTGACTTGGTAGGCTATTCCGATTATGCTGGGTGCAAATTGGATCGGAAAAGCACTAGTGGGGGTTGTCAATTTTTAGGTTCATCATTAGTTAGTTGGTCAAGTCGGAAGCAACATTGTGTTGCCCTCTCCACGACCGAGGCTGAATATATTGCCATGGGAGAGAGTGTATCACAATTGTTGTGGATGATACACACCCTAGAGGATTATGGACTTTCTTATAAGGGTGTACAAGTGCTATGTGACAACATTAGCACGATCAACCTAACTAAAAATCCAGTCCATCATTCAAGGACCAAGCACATTGAAGTGCGTCATCACTTCATTAGAGATCACGTAGCTAGGGGTGACATTGTGCTCACATATGTGGAGTCAAAGTCAAACCTAGCCGACATTTTCACCAAACCCCTTCCGGAAAATGAATTTAGTCATTTAAGGAGGGAGTTGGGGATGTGTTTGGCTCCTTAGGTCCTTAGGACTTCATCATGATCAATAAGGACAAATTAAAATGACAAAAGAAATTGGGAATGATTTTGGGCAACTTGGGAACATCTCACACAAACTATAAGGTTTAACAAAATATTTTTGTTTGCTAGAAATGGGGTGAGATGCTAGGAACAACCAAATTATTCAAAATGTATCATGCATCTCTTGAATAATTAGGTTGAAGAGACATTAATTGAGTATGGGGAACACCATTACATAATTCATGTGTAATTGGTTCCTAGATCGTACTCATATATTCCAACCAAGGAATCTTGGTTGGACTTTTGCCTAGAAATTTTCTAATCATGGTTGATGGTTGATGTGTTGATTGGTATTGTTGTTTGGTTCATGTCATGACTTTGATTGATAAAACGATAGGTTATTAAAGGAAATAATAATAACTTGGATATATTTTGACAAACTTGAAACTAAACATAACAAGGATCAAGAATTTCAGCTTTCATGCCTTGATTGCAAATTAGGACAAGTTGTCTATATTTTGACAAACTTGAACCTGATCATAGAGACGAGTTTAGCAAAAATATGTTTTGATCTCTTAAGGACCAAGAAGACAGAACTCCATATGGTTGGAGTTAGTGTGAGGTTTTGTTTGATGAGAATCTGAAACTTTAGGGCTATAAACATGTTCAGACCATAACTTTTAGGTAAGAGCTATGCTTGTAGATCCTCCATGTTCTAGGTGCTGAACTTGGGAGTTTTCCTAGAGAAACTCCCACGAATTATCGAACACAAGTTACTGAAATTACTACTTTCAGCCACTGAAATTACGGGAGATACTAGTATCAGACACTGATCGGTCTACGGACCGATCAGGTCAGCCTGGAACGCTCGAGCCCACTAGTGATCCCTTTCTGATCGGTCTACAGACCGATCAGAGAGTTCCCTGATCGGTCCGGAGACCGATCAGATCAATTCGGCACAAAAGCCACTGATCAATCTCTGATCGGTCTACCGACCGATCAGAAATCTCGCTGATCGGTCAAGGGACCGATCAGTGAGTACTGATCGTCTCCTGATCGGTCCGTGGAC
Organism: Zingiber officinale; assembly: GCF_018446385.1. Taxonomy (NCBI): domain Eukaryota; kingdom Viridiplantae; phylum Streptophyta; class Magnoliopsida; order Zingiberales; family Zingiberaceae; genus Zingiber; species Zingiber officinale. Next base: position 42,555,759 of record NC_055997.1, on the reverse strand, counting down.
CGATCAGGATGATCCTGGATCGGTCCAGGGACCGATCAGGAGGCTTCTGATATCTTCTGATCGGACAACCGTCCGATCATTTCTTCACTGTACACCCATCTAAACCCTTAAAACCTCCCGATCCCTTCTTTCCCTCATTCACGCGAAACCCTAGCCGACTCTTCCCACCAGCTCATCCGTTCTCTTCTCTTTGCACGCCGGAACACTAGTCCCAGTTCTAGCCCTCCGAAGCTCTAGCCGAGAGTTCAATGGCACCAAGGTAACTCCTATTTCTCTAGAACTTTGGCATTTCGATTTCATTTCTCACATATCTGTGGCTTTGTGTTTCGGGTGGCTCCTGTGCTCTTCTTTTTCCCATTGTGTCCCATTAGAAAGAAACCAGTAGGTGAGGGTGAGGGTACTTCCAAGTCCAAAGATAAATCCAAAGCTCCTGCTGCTCCTTCCCGACCTCAACCATCCAGTTCAACCAACAGTTTGAAAAATCCTTTAAGGAAAGGACCTTCAAGTTGCTTCCATGTAGATCAGTCGATCAAAAATACATGAATGAGTTTTGTCCAGCGATTACGGAGATCATAGCCTACTATAAACTTGATTCCTTGGTATATTTAGAGAGGGATATCAACTTTGACCTAGTTTCTGAATTCTATAACAACCTTCATCAGACTATTGATGGTAGTTATAGATCAAGAGTGGCTAAGCAAAACGTTGATTTCAGCTTAATTGCCTTCTTTGATTATTTAGGCTGTCGTATGTGTTCAGGGACGGTGTTCTCATTCTATCCTTCTTTGCCTGAACCCGTGCCTCATCCTCTTGATGTCTCATCTGACTCGATTTATGAGTACTTCTTTGGACATCCGAGACCGGATGGATTAGATGAGTTAGATGTCGATTTTCCTACATTTGCAGCCCTTGGCCTTTCTGCTCCTGATTACATTCTTTTCAAAATTGTCACAAACTGTCTTCTACCTATCACCTCTAAACCATTGGCAGAGATTCGATCGTATCATTGTCTGATGCTTTACGGGTTGCGTAGGCGTCTTGACTTTGATGTCATGTCGAGTGTCTATACTTCTATCATATCCCATAGCGAGCCAAGCGGTTACACCATCTATATGCCTTTTGGGCATATAATTACTGACTGGCTTGAGACCCTGGGTATTGATGTCTCTAAGGGGAGGATAGTAAAGATGGTTAGGCAGGATTGTCGACTTGGGAAACGTGCGTTTTCCAAGTCTGGAATCTTAGGACAGGATGGGACAGTTAGGTGGAAGGATGGGAGGGCACTAGGTGAGTTACCTCGACGACAGGTTGCTCCTGTTGCTGCTCCTCCTGCTGCTGACGATGGAGAGGCCGATCCTGATCTGCGCTGGCAGATCGCCGAGCTGGAGAGTCGCTTTGACCGACACGAGGAGATGGTGGCTGCTGAGTTCGATGGACTACGCATTCGGATAGACCAGCGCTACGATGACCTGCGCGGGCATATTGACCAGCGCTTCGATGATATGCGCAGTCATCAGGTGGTGACACAGCAGTTGCTACTCGGATGGATGGCACGCTACCCGCCTCCGCAGTCTTACCCAGGCTATCCATCCTCCAGCGTGCCGCCTCAGGATTTCACCCTTCCTGCCGATGATGATGATGCTCCTCATGTTGAGGACGTTGATTGATATAGTCTGTGTGTCACCTTGTCTGTATGTATTTTGGATGTTATTTGTTAGTCTGACCTGAATGTTTGCACTTCTGATGCTACTCATATATTTATGCTACTCAGTTTTATATTTGCTTGCTCTTTATTATGCTTCATTTTCTATCGTTTTTTTTTTCTTTTTATGCCATGATTTGATTGTATCTTATGTCTTTCTTATTGTCATATTGTGACCTTAGAGGGAACTCTAGGTCAGTTAAGAGAAGGCAGTATGGGTTAAGGGGGAGTCTTTTGAGTTTTTGTCACCTCATTTGCACCTTTTTGGTGTTTGGCAAAGGGGGAGAGGGTTTAGAAATGTATGAAACTTGATTTTAGGGGAGAGGATAGCGGGAAGGATCTTGATTCCCGTCTTTGACTTGGTGGTGTATCCGTCTTAGGGGGAGGATCCTGATTTCCCTAAAATTATGGGTATATGAGCATTTCTGATCTAAACTTAAATCGTGTTGTCAAACAACAAAAAGGGGGAGATTGTTGATACAGTCTGACCTGGATGTTGTTTTGCTGTTGACACTGATTTAAGTTTGTATCAGATAATTAACTCAGATTAATTACTAATCCAGGTTGACTAGGTTGACCTGGGTGAAGCTAGGTGCAAGTCCTGGTGAGTGAAGCCAGGTGAAAACCCTAGTGAGTGAAGCTAGGTGCAAGTCCTGGTGAGTGAAGCCAGGTGAAAACCCTAGTGAGTGAAGCTAGGTGCAAGTCCTGGTGAGTGAAGCCGGGCAAGGGAAAATCCAGATGGATCAAGGGTGATCGGACATCTGGTGTTGAAAAGTCCAAGAAGGAAACTTGGCATGCGGAGTCAGAGAGGGTTCGGTAGCTCGTTCTCTAGGACCAGATAAAGTCGGAAAGGGCTAGGGAGCTCATTCTTCCGGACTAGGTCAGAGAGGGCTCGACCCGGACTGAGTCGAGAAGCTGGATCGATCGACAGACCGATCTAGTGAAACCTTGACACCTGATCGGTCTGCCGACCGATCAGGAATTGATCAGTGGCTACTGAACGTTTACTGATCGGTCTGCAGACCGATCAGAAATCGATCAGTAGCCCACTGTGTTTTTACTGATCGGTCTGGAGACCGATCAGGAGGCTGTAAGCGTTTGGGAAGAACGCTATCTGATCGGTCTCGGGACCGATCAGATTAATGCCTGATCGGTCCGCAGACCGATCAGAAGCTGCGCGTATTTGGAAACAGCGCCATCTGATCGGTCTGGGGACCGATCAGATTAGTGCCTGATCGGTCCGCAGACCGATCAGTGATGATCCAGAAAGCGTGGATCGGTCTGCAGACCGATCCACGGTATTGTTTATTTTGCATGTACTTTTTCTGATTGCCGTATACCATCTATTTTTAACCATCTGCTGTGAGTCTTTTGAGCTTGCAGGTTGCAGGTCACATTCTCATGGTTGAATTCAAATTGAGCTTCATTAAGAGAAGAAGACAAGTGCTCTTTACACTGTGATTTGCTGCAACAAATGCATTTGAGGCATCAACGTTCACTGGGTTTCTGATTGCGATTGGGTTGCGATCTGCTTGACTCCTGGGGATTGGTTCGAGCTCAGAAGATGCCAGTGATGACTGTGATATCATTGGTGTGAGTTCAGAGAACCAGGTAAGGAGGAAGAGGGATTGGCTGTAGCGCTGATTTGCGCAGTTTTGACCAGATCTGTGACAGCAGAGATCAGATTTGAGAAGCAGTAAAAACAACGAGAGGGGAACAAGAACAAGACAACGAAGAAAGCTTGAAAAAAAAGTCTGTGCTGTTGTGCGAAGTTCTTGAGCTCTCCGGTGAACTGCGATCTCTGTTTTCTGCTACTGATACTCGCGTGGTTGTAAGCATTTCTATTCTCCTTTGCCACCGAGTTTCTGTAAGTCTCGTGCTTTAATTTAGATCTTTCTTGAGACTCTGTTGAGAGGTTGCTCCACCGAGAAGGAGACATCTTTAGCCGGAAGTTATCCGGGGTGCGATCTACCGAAGATCAAGGAGTCGTCCACCTTACGGACACGCCGAGGAGTAGGGGCAAGTTATCCCCGAACCTCGTATATCTTTGTGTCTGCTGTGTGTGTGTTTTTCTTCCTTCGTTTTAGTTTTCCACTTCCGCTGTGCTAACTAGTTTTTGTGTAGAACTCTCTGTCTAAGTTTTTAAGAGGCTATTCACCCCCCTCTAGCCATCTAAGATCCCAACAAAAACTACCTTTTGTTAGACCGGTCCTCCAGACTATCTGAACTTTTGCTCAGTGTCTGAGACTTCAAGTCTTCATGCTGAATATCCGATCCACGACTTGTCTAGTCTTCCACCTAGTGTTTGTGACCCCTAGGATTTTCACCTAGAGTTCTTAACTCTAAGATTTCGCCTAAAGTTCTCGACCCACCAAGACTTCGCCCAGTCCTCCAGACTAAAACTTTGTTGCCTAACTATAGCTAGGACTTTCTTGCATACTTTATTCAACTTGTTAGATAATAAGATAGCTTAACTTTGAACACTTTGCCATAATCAAAACTTAAGTTCGATCATATAGAGCTTTCTGCACCAACACTAATTTCTTTTCTATCAAATTTTTTCCTCAATTTTTCCCCTTAATTTCTTTCCTCTCAATTTTTATTCTCTCAGTTTCTTTTCCTCTCTTCTTTTCATTTTCTTTATCTAATCTCAATTAGTCCTCCATAACTTATCTTGGAGTCAATGGTACAAGAAGAATAGGTTATCCCTTTAGAGTAAAAGTATACTTATTTGTGAGGCCATCATGTGTTACCTTTTGATCAAATTGCTAAGGTCTCCCTCATAATATATGGCATGCATGCATGGGAACCACATCACACAATAGCTCATTTTCATATTTACCAATAGAAATTGCTACCATAACTTACTTTGTTACCTTGATTTCACCGTAATCATTTAGCCACTGAAGTCGATAAGGATATGGATGTTTCTGAGTTGGTAGTGATTATTTCTCCACCAAAGCAGTACTTGCCACATTGGTACAACTCCCCCCATTAATAAAACACTGTAAACCTTATTATTGACAAAGCAATGAGTATGAAACAAGTTTTTTCTTTGATTACCTTCTTCCTCCTTAGCTTATAGATTGAGAACTCGTTGGGCCACCAATAAGTCTCCAACAATAGCATGTTGCTCATTATCACTATCCTCCTTTTGTGGCACTTCTTCCTTTTGTGGCACTTCTTCTACTACTACATCCTCAACTTCCGACTCATGCTCACCTTGGGCATTTATCACCATCACCCTTTTGTTCACACAATGGCTGGCTTGATTAGCGAATGTTGTTGGTTTGGGCTTCTTGAAGGATTTAAACTTTGACCTTTTTTGTAGTTGTTCCTCCCTTCTTGAAGTTGCCCGCCATGAGATGTTGGTAATCATTGGATGCCCCCTCCTAGCTAATCGATCCAACTTTTCATGAATAGATTCTAATTCAGTCCTCATCATCCGCCATATTTCCCCATCAATGCTTGCAATTGTAGGCTCATAAGTTACCTTGCCCCCTCATTTGCATCATCCTCCTAGTTGTCAGACATGTCTACAAAGATGAAAGAAAACCTCACAAGCACTTACTCACGTTTGGGTGGTAGACTCTCAATTGATGATATATCTTAGTTCTAAATCAAACTTTAGAACAAAACAAAATATCACATAATAATTCAAAAGAAACCACCAAAACTTATGATGACATAATTTTAAGAGAAATGAAAGAATAAAAGATTGAGAGTAAGTGAAAAATTAGAAGATTGAGAGTAAGAGAAAATTAAACAAAAAAAAGGGTTGTTGAAATTACTTTGTAAAACTTTAACTTGCACAAGCAACTTCTTCTTCTTCTTCTTCTTCTTCTTTTGCACTTTTCTTTTCTTTTTTTTACCACAATTTTTTTTAGTAAAGATAGATTTGTACTTGCCTTTAAAATCGAAGCTATGATACTAGATGATACGAATCCCACCAACATATATGATAAAACCCAAGACAATGATGGATAGAACCTCAGGACCTAGAAGACAAGAGTGTGAGTCTTGACCCGTAGCCAAGAACTGACATGAACCAAGTCTACGAAGGAAAAGGAAAACCCAATGGTGATAAGTTTCGATGGGTTAAACGCCACAAGAGTAAACTTGATAAGTTCAAAAATTCTTTCAAGAATTAAGAGAGCACACAAATCTCACCAAAACTAACTTGCCTCTCATATTCAGATCTACCTCCCTTATATAATGGGAGTGAACAAGGAGAAGTAAAAAATGAATGCATGCAATAAGTAAAGTCCTAATGTTGCATGCCTCATGCAAGCAATCTAGGAACTCAAAACAAAATGAATGCATGCAACACTTAGAGTACCAATGTCGCATGTAAGCAATTAACAGCTTAAGAATCCCAAAATACTTAAGTCTTTATGCATAAATGAGTTTCCATATTTATTAGCATTCTTCGGTTATGCGCGGCTGAGTCATGGATGGATACACCTGATTACGTGGATTAGGTCATGACCAACACTTAGGATTATCTTGGTCTCTCCTTGCTCATAATCAGCCTGATGTTCTTTGAATAGCTCATTTAGTGCTTTCTTGAAATGTTTTACCCGAAGTCTTATAATTGGGCCTTTCGGAAGTGATAAATGATCTCCCGTACCTTCAGCCCTTAGGCATACATCAGTTTCTCCACCTTTAGTTTCTTACTAAGAAAGAGGAAGATTATGCATTTCTAAATTTAATTGTAATAATTACTATACATATTATTGTTTTTTCTACTACATAAACTTGGTCTTGAAAATTTGAATGGGTATTCACCCTTATCCTATCCTTGATCTTACAAAGAATTGATGCAATTAACCTCCTTGATAATAAGGAATGATCATAGATTTTGATGTGTGAGTAAAGAATTCAAGTTAGGGTTGTTTATAATTTTGATATATGTATTTGAGTCTTGCAAATGGAGATGACTTACTACCAAGGTGGTTGGATATTTGGTGGGTTGAGATTAATGGAGATCAGTGAACGATAGTATGGATCATTTAAGACTACAAGACACAGAGCATCAAAGAGGAGCCAAGGTAAGCAAATATTAAAGGCAGCCTTCTACTGGCTAGGCTGTAAGGCCGGACCGTCACATTATACTGTGCTAAGCCAATCCATGACCATCACTAAGTCTAGGTGCGGAAGCTGTACTAATTAAAATCTTCGCTAACTACTACTAAATTCAGAATTTATACTGAAATCACTATTCTTTTTATCAATCATATGCTAAGGAGTGTAATCTAAGCTATACATGTCATATATTACATCCCCCATGGTCACGGAAACTGAACTAAGGGTTTCCCAGCTGTTATCAGGCCTCCCAATCGATCCACGGATCTATTGGAATGGTCGAATCGATCCAGTAATCGATTTAGCTCGTTACTGTACTCGGGAAAAATTCTGGATCGATCGGCTGATCGATCCAGGCTAATCAATCGATCCAAGAATCGATTCGGGAGCTCTCTGTTCGCGAGGCTAATTCCCCCGATCGATCCCGCAATCGATCCCAGGGCCTTCTGTTCGCGACAGACTGCATCCGGATCGATCGGCTGATCGATCCAGAAGCTTTCTGTTCACGGTACGAACTTCTCAATCGATCGGCTGATCGATTGAGAAGCCTCCAATCGATCGACCGATCGATTGGGGTTTCTGATTTCGTGTCAGAAGTATGATTTCGGCACTATTTCGTGCCAAATTCACATATACAAGTTCTAACATGGTTATAAACATACTAATAACGATTCACTGACATTTTAAGCAAGAGCACTAACAATCTAACCAGGCCTTTCATGATTCAAACATTAAAATAACTAGAAGTGCGGAAAGTAATAACTTAATAAAATACTAAGGTTTCAGATTTATTTCTAGTTTCTCCAAGGTCTTTATTACAGGTTCCATCCACACACATCTTCATCGCATTGCCCTCCAGCCTCCGCTAGTCCATCTTTCCTTTACCTTTATTTGCAGTATAAGGAAAGAGTATCGGTAAGCTTTATGCTTAGTAAAAAACCATCTACCTCACAAAACATGCACACGATGTAATTCATGTTTTGAAAACATGCTATTTGAAATGTATGGATACTGGACACGCTAAGCATGGCATGACATACAACACATAGGAATCAAACTAATCATGGCAATAAAGCTAATCATAACTATCACATTGTATCAATAGGAAAACTAAACTGATACAGAAAGCTGAGCCAAGCTAATGTTAAACTAATGCTGAGGCTATACTGAATTCACACAACTATCTTGTGAGAGTTTGAAAACTATATATAATAAGTGAAAATACATAATCATGCTGCTGTTTGGGCCCGACAACTGTACTCGTTATGCGCGCATCCCTAACTAGACCCGAATTTGCAAGTCCCGAATTTAGTAGGGTTACTAGGTTAGCTGAACCTAGGGACGACTATGGGAGCCCAACCCAATGGATATCTAGTCCTGTACAGTGCCACTGAAAAGTAAAATACTGAACATAGCTAATATTTATTGTCTTGCTTTTACTAGGTTATCTAAATCTAGAACTAGGTTGTCTGAACCTAGAGGCGACTATGGGAGCCCACCCATTGGACATCTAGTCCCAGAAGAGCTGTAGCAAGACTAAATAAGCTGTAAAAATGCTTCTATTGCATTTATCTAAGCTAATAAAATGCCTAAATTATATTTTAACTGTGCTAATAATTTAATCAACACTTGGTATGCGTTAGTTCGCATCCTTTGTGCCGAAAGTCTACATACTACTAAACTGAAGCGTAAAATTCATACGGAAGCTACTTATACTACAGGTGAGGGGTTTCTTACCTCCTGTTCGGATTTTCTTACAAATCTAATCGCTAGATTTCCGGTGGGGACGATCTTCTCGACGATTCTCTCGCGTCTACGTGTTTCTCTCGCGAAGGGAAGCGTCCTCGTATCGGAGTCATCGCCGGAAGGTGCTCCTAGAGCCCTTAGGCTTGGTGCGCCGAGAGAAGGAGGAGGAGAGGGAGGGGGCGACGTGAGGTTAGGGTGAGGGTGAGGAAGTCACGAATAAAATCTAATAACTCCTCTTTTAATTTCCTATTTATACTAAGTGGTTAAATTCACCCAACTCAAATATAAATATAATTATTTCCCTTCCCTTTCAGCACGGCCCTGCTGGGTTCACTTGGTTTACTAAAGCTATCTATAAGTCATAGGGTTCGCTAGGTCTCAGGTTCAATTCCCGCGTAGGCTATTTTAATAAAGGCATTTGGTTTTTGGTTGTTATACTTACTTGTATTGGTGTCAAATAAACTAAGTATAATAACGTCCTTGAGTAGAAGGTTCTTACCTATATCAATTGGTTAGCTGAACCGATAGTGAGATGATATAGGGAACACTACTCTTAATCATTCCTAGTCGAGTATTAACATTCAGGGACAATGTTAATGCAATAAGACTAGCATGTAGGTCAACTCGATGACTTGATCTCACAAGTCATGGATATGGAGATATAAAGTTGACACATGGGTATGCATTGGAGAATGTATACTGAATGACCCGCCATGAGAAAGTATCATGGATCGTTATATGAGTGTCATATACTTTCTCATGTGGCTATTAGTATGACTACTAGTCCTTAGACCTGAAGTCACCATGGTTCCCTACATAAGGAGTTATGTACTTTGGTTTCGTCAAACTTCACCCGTAACTGGGTGGACTATAAAGGCGATTACTGGGTATGTAACAAATTATGCGGAGGGATGTGAGTGATGTAGATGAGATCTATCCCTCCTATATGACGGGAGAGACATCGGTATTCTTGATAGAGTGAGACCATGAAGTGCATGGCCATGCCCAAATGAGTCAATATAGAATATTGAGCTCATTTGATTTAGTGAGTCTACTTGGAGTTCAAGATTTAGATTGATTAGAGGATGACACGGTCTATGCCTCACATTGATCAATTTAGATGTCTAGGATGAAGGACAATGTCATATATTGTGAGGAGTCACAATTAGTAGTCACAAGGTGATGTTGGATCTCAACATTCTTGTAACTTGGGTAGTAATGATGTGTTGCTAGATACCGCTCATTACTTATGCTCCTAAATGGGTTTAGGGGCATTGCCAACATTACAAGAACCTATAGGGCCACACACTAAGGGCAATTAGATGGAGACTAGGTTCATTTGATGAACCTAAATGATTAGGTTCATATGATGAACCAAATTGGATTAAGAGTAATCCAAAGTAGGTTAATTGAGTTGGACTCAAGTTGGTTCATGTGTTAAGTGAGTCTAATTTGGACTTAGACTCATTTAATTAATTTAATTCAATGAATAGAGATTCATTAAATTAAAATTGGCTTGAACCAATGGTTAGATTAGATCAACCAAGGGATAGAAGTGGTCAAGTTTGACTTGACTTAAGTAGGAAGATGGAGAGTCATGTTTTTGACTTGACTTTGACTTGACCAATGCCACATCATCAAGGCTTCTTCATTTGGTCAAGTTTGACTTGACCAAATGCCACCTCATGGGAGTTACCAAGAGTTGTGACTCTTGATATTCCATGGGGGTTACAAGTCTTAATGTGGCCGGCCACTTTTAGTGTGGATGAAAGTTTTATTTTCATTCAAGGCTAATTGATTTCATCTTCTTCCTCTTGCTCACAATTCTTCTCTCCCTCTCCTCCTTCTTGCCGAGACCTTGCTTGAGTGCTAGCACACTCTAAAGGTTTCTTCTCCATCTCTTGCTTGTGTGGATACACATAGAGAAGTGTCTACTTTGATACTTTCGAGATCCGACGAACCGAGGACAAGCGGGATTGCGAAGGGCTTCGCTACAAAGGTATAAAAAGGTTTATCCTTATGTAGATCTACTGTAGATCAACGTTTAAACTCGTACTCATATTTTTTGAATGTTTTTCTTTGCACGAGATCCAGTGGCTAGGGGGTTTCGGGGTTTCCGCGACGCGAAAAAGCGGTTTTCGCGGCCCGAAAAACCCAACATAACTCTGAGTACTTCTGTCTCATGCTGGCTTCTGTCTCCCATGTTGCCTCTTCTGCTGTGTGATTTTACCAAATGACTTTTACTAATGGTACCTCCTTGTTCTGTAATTTCTTAACTGCTCGGTCTATTATTTGAATAGGCCGACTTTCATAGCTGAGGTCTTCGCGGACTGGTATCGACTGGGGCTCAATCACCTGGGTGGCATCTGGGATATGCTTCTTCAGCATAGAGACATGAAATACATTATGGATGACTGACATCTCCTGGGGTAGCTCTAGCTCATATGCTTCTAGTGATAAGGTATGGTCCCACATATCTGGGACTCAATTTGCCCTTCTTCCCAAAACGCATTACTCCTTTCATGGGAGCTACTCTAAGGAACACTGAATCCCCAATTGAAAACTCTAAGGGTCTGCGCCGTGTATCAGCATAGCTTTTCTGGCGGCTCTGAGTTGTCTCTATCCTCTGGCGGATCTGCTGTATAGCTGCTGTGGTGTCTGCTACTAGATCTGTCTGAAGTTCTAGTTCCTTCTGTTCACCACTCTCATACCAGCAGATTGGAGATCTACACCTCCGCCCATAGAGAGCCTCGTAAGGTGCCATGCCGATGGTGACCTGATAGCTGTTGTTGTATGCAAATTCTGCTAAGCTCAGATATTTGCACTAACTTCCTTTGAAATCTAGGGCACATGCTCGGAGCATATCTTCGAGTACCTGATTTACTCGCTCTGTTTGACCATCTGTTTGAGGATGGAAGGCTGTGCTAAACTTTAACTTAGTGTCTAATGCTGACTGTACACACTCCCAGAAGTGTGATGTGAACCTACTGTCTCTGTCTGAAATGATGGTTCGTGGGACTCCATGCAGTCTGACGATCTCCTTGAGATACAACTGAGCTAGCTGTTCCATGGAGTAGGATATCCTGATAGCTAAGAAGTGGGCTGATTTAGTCAACCTGTCGACTACTACCCAGATGGTATCAAAACCATTCGTGGTTATGGGTAGTCCCACTATGAAATCCATAGAAATATCCTCCCACTTCCATTCTGGGATCTGGATAGGCTGCAGAACTCCTCCTGGTCTCTGATGTTCTGCCTTAACCCTCTGGCAGGTTAGGCAGGTGCTGACATATCGCGCGATGTCTCTTTTCATCCTAGGCCACCAAAAACGTTTCTTCAAGTCCTGGTACATCTTGGTGGAGCCAGGATGCATCGCATAGGGAGTCTTGTGAGCCTCATCTAAAATCTTCCTGCGTAGTTCCTCCTGATCTGGAACACAAAGTCTGTCACCGAAATACAACACCCCGCTAGTGGACACTCTAAACTCTCTACCTTCTGATTCTGCTATCCCTTGTTTGATTTTCTGAATTTCAGGATCCTGTTCCTGAGCTGTCTGGATGTCACCAAGCAAGGTAGACTCTAATGTCATCATAGAGAGCTGTCCAACTATGAATTCAAGACCAAAATCTGTGATCTCTTTCTGTAGGGGTGGTGACATGGCTGCTAGGGGTAGTAAGGTAGCATCGGACTTTCTGCTAAGTGCATCCGCCACCTTATTGGCTTTTCCTGGGTGGTAGAGGATGTCTATGTCGTAGTCTTTGACTAGCTCTAGCCATCTGCGCTGTCGCATATTCAGATCCTTCTGAGTGAAGAAGTACTTCAGACTCTGATGATCTGTATACACTTTGCACTGAGCTCCATACAAGTAATGTCTCCAAATTTTGAGAGCGAACACTACTGCTGCAAGCTCAAGGTCATGAGTAGGGTAATTCTTCTCATATTCCTTGAGTTGTCTGGAGGCATAGGCGATCACCTTGTCATCTTGCATCAGCACTGCTCCTAGTCCCAACTTAGAGGCATCACTATATACATCAAAGCTGTCTGTATTTTCTCGTAGAGTCAGAATAGGTGCACTGGTCAATCTTCTTTTTAGCTCGCTGAAGCTGTTCTCGCAGTCCTCTGTCCACTGAAATTTTCTGTTCTTCCTGGTGAGAGCTGTCAGTGGGGAGGCTATCTTGGAGAAATCCTCTACAAACTTCCTGTAGTAACCTGCTAGTCCCAAAAAGCTTCTGATCTCACTGGCGTTCTTGGGTCTTTTCCAGTTACTCACAGTTTCTACCTTACTGGGATCCACCATGATACCATCCTTTGATATGATGTGACCCAGGAAGGACACTTGATCTAACCAAAATTCACATTTTGTGAACTTGGCGTATAACTGGTTCTGCTGAAGGGTCTGCAATACTATTCGCAGGTGCTTTGCATGTTCTTCCTGAGTTCCTGAATAGATAAGGATGTCATCGATGAATACGATAACGAACTTATCTAAGTATTCTCTGAATACTCTGTTCATAAGGTCCATGAAAGTAGCTAGAGCATTTGTCATGCCAAAGGGCATGACTACGAACTCGTAATGTCCGTATCTGGTTCTGAATGCTGTCTTGGGTATATCCCCTTCTTTAACTTTCACCTGATGATAACCTAATCTGAGATCTATTTTAGAGAACACTGCTGCTCCCTTTAGCTGGTCGAACAGGTCATCTATTCTGGGAAGAGGATACCTGTTCTTGATTGTGACTTGGTTCAGTGCTCTGTAGTCTATGCACAGGCGCATGCTCCCGTCTTTCTTCTTCACGAACAATACAGGCGCTCCCCATGGCGAATGACTAGGACGTATGAAGCCCTTGTCAAGCAGCTCCTGTAGTTGCTCATGGGGCCATGCGTTAGGGTGCTTTAGAGATAGGATTTGTACCGGGAATGAGTTCTATCTCAAATTCAATCTCCCTGTCTGGTGCTAGACCTGGTAACTTCTCAGGGAAGACTGCTGGGTAGTCACATACGACTCGGACCTCTGCTAGCTGTTGGTCCTTGTCCTGACTGACATTGACTACATGCGCTAAAAATCCCGTACATCCCGAATCCATTAACTTCTGTGTTTTAGAGCTGAGAGAAGTTTCTTGGCTTTTCTCTTTGGTTCTCCAATGTACTCGAACTGCACTTCTGCTTCAGGTTGGAATACGACTTTCTATTTACGACACTCTATAAAGGCACCGTATCTGATCAGGAAGTCCATTCCAAAGATGACATCATAATCAGTCATATCTAGCACTATCAGATCACAAAAGAGTTCTTTGTCTGCTATAATGACTGGCACCGCTCTGAGCCAGTGCGTGGATGCCATAATTTCTCCCGAAGGTAATGTCGTCAGAAACTGACTACTGAGTACCTCTGGGGGTATTACTAACTTCTCGGCAATTGCCCTGGATATATAAGAATGGGTTGCCCCAGTATCGAATAAGACAGTTGTACTTTGCTGTAAAATACTGATCTGACCTGAAACAACTGTCGAGGCATTTGCTATGTTCTCTCTGGTGAGTGAGTAGATCCTCGCATTGGTCGTAGCTGGAGGGGCTTCTAGTCTGCCCTGGCTGATGTGTGGACCATCTAAATTGGCCTGCATCTGATGTAGCTATGCTGGCTGGCCTCCGTACTGAATCGGCTGTGGTTGAGGAAGGCTAGTCTTGTTCGGGCATTGCTTAGCCATATGCCCTTCTTGTCCACATTCAAAGCATCCTCGTGTGCCCTTGCGACAAACTCCTGGGTGAAATTTCCCACAAGTAGCACATTTGGGATAACTAGGCTGTTTGCTGGCTGGTCCTCCCTTTGGGTAACTCCCTGGTTTGCGTTTGTTGCTGGAGTTCCCTTTCCAGTTAGAACCGTGGGAGCGATGGCCCTGGTGTTTCTGAGTGCCTGAGCCTCCTTGTCCTTTGGACTCTGAGAGGACCTGCTTCTGCTTCTTGATATTATTCTGGTAGTGCTCGGTGGTCAGAGCACTGTTGACTAGTTCTTCGGTGGTTTGCGGCCTATGAATGCCGCCAGCCACATTCATCGCTATTTCCGGCCTCAGCATCTTGAGCATCAACCGAACTCGTTCTTTTTCTGTGCTGACTAGTTCAGGGCATAGGCGAGCCAATCTGTTGAATTTCTTCACGGCTTCCTCCACTGAAAGGTTGCCTTGGTGAAACTCTGTGAACTCGTCGTAGTGACGGTTCGTGACCCGCATGTGAAAGAACTCCTCGAAGAATTCTTTCCCGAAGTCAGCCCATGTCATCTGGTTTACTGGGCGCTTCGCTCTAATTCTCTCCCACCACATACGTGCATCTCCTGTCAAACAGAAGGAGGCGCACTTCACCTTCTCATGTTCTGGCCAGTCCAGAAGCTCCATCGTACTCTCCAGTGTTTTGAACCAGGCCTGAGCATCCCATGGTTTACTGGTGCCTGAGAAATTCTCTGGCTTGACTCTCTGCCACTGGATCAGATAGGCTTCTCTTCTTGCCTCTGTTGCTGGGGCTACTGGTGCTGTAGGCTGGACTGGTGGAACCTCTAAGACTACTGGCGTTGCTAAGTTTGGTTCCGGGTGACTATGGGAGTATTCTGCTGATTAGCCTTTAAGGTGGCTATCTCCTGTTGCTGTTCAACTAGCTGCTGCTGTAACTGAGCCACTAATGCTGTAAGGTCTGGGGGAGGCACTGAACTGCCTGCCTCATGCTGGGGCTCAGTAGCTGGTGCCCTTCTAGCTGGGCGTCCTCGTGTCATTTCTAGAGACAGAGGACATACATAACTAATACAATCATAATTGCATAACTACTGTTATCATGTTAGATACTATCATAAATAACCATGCTTTAGTTATATCTAAACATGAAAAACAAGAAACATAAATAAAGTGAGAAATGTTCTTACTTGGAAGCTGCAGGTTCAATGCTGATGTGTGTGAGGGAAATATGGAACTTGCTCTGATACCACTCTGTAACGACCCGCCTTCTACTGGCTAGGCTGTAAGGTCGGACCGTCACATTATACTGTGCTAAGCCAATCCATGACCATCACTAAGTCTAGGTGCGGAAGCTGTACTAATTAAAATCTTCGCTAACTACTACTAAATTCAGAATTTATACTGAAATCACTATTCTTTTTATCAATCATATGCTAAGGAGTGTAATCTAAGCTATACATGTCATATATTACATCCCCCATGGTCACGGAAACTGAACTAAGGGTTTCCCAGCTGTTATCAAGCCTCCCAATCGATCCACGGATCGATTGGAATGGTCGAATGGATCCAGTGATCGATTCAGCTCGTTACTGTACTCGGGAAAAATTCTGGATCGATCGGCTGATCGATCCAGGCTAATCAATCGATCCAAGAATCGATTCGGGAGCTCTCTGTTTGCGAGGCTAATTCCCCCGATCGATCCCGCAATCGATCCCAGGGCCTTCTGTTCGCGACAGACTGCATCCGAATCGATCGGCTGATCGATCCGGAAGCTTTCTGTTCACGGTACGAACTTCTCAATCGATTGGCTGATCGATTGAGAAGCCTCCAATCGATCGACCGATCGATTGGGGTTTCTGATTTCGTGTCAGAAGTATGATTTCGGCACTATTTCGTGCCAAATTCACATATACAAGTTCTAACATGGTTATAAACATACTAATAACGATTCACTGACATTCTAAGCATGAGCACTAACAATCTAACCAGGCCTTTCATGATTCAAACATTAAAATAACTAGAAGTGCGGAAAGTAATAACTTAATAAAATACTAAGGTTTCAGATTTATTTCTAGTTTCTCCAAGGTCTTTATTCCAGGTTCCATCCACACACATCTTCATCGCATTGCCCTCCAGCCTCCGCTAGTCCATCTTTCCTTTACCTTTATCTGCAGTATAAGGAAAGAGTATCTGTAAGCTTTATGCTTAGTAAAAAACCATCTACCTCACAAAACATGCACACGATGCAATTCATGTTTTGAAAACATGCTATTTGAAATGTATGGATACTGGACACGCTAAGCATGGCATGGCATACAACACATAGGAATCAAACTAATCATGGCAATAAAGCTAATCATAACTATCACATTGTATCAATAGGAAAACTAAACTGATACAGAAAGTTGAGCTAAGCTAATGCTAGACTAATGCTGAGGCTATACTGAATTCACATAACTATCTTGTGAGAGTTTGAAAACTATATATAATAAGTGAAAATACATAATCATGCTGCTGTTTGGGCCCGACAACTGTACTCGCTATGCGCGCATCCCTAACTAGACCCGGGTTTGCAAGTCCCGAATTTAGTAGGGTTATTAGGTTAGCTGAACCTAGGGACAACTATGGGAGCCCAACCCAATGGATATCTAATCCTGTACAGTGCCACTGAAAAGTAAAATACTGAACATAGCTAATATTTCTTGTCTTGCTTTTACTAGATTATCTAAATCTAGAACTAGGTTGTCTGAACCTAGAGGCGACTGTGAGAGCCCACCCATTGGACATCTAGTCCCAGAAGAGCTGTAGCAAGACTAAATAAGCTGTAAAAATGCTTCTATTGCATTTATCTAAGCTAATAAAATGCCTAAATTATATTTTAACTGTGCTAATAATTTAATCAAACACTTGGTATGCGCTAGTTCGCATCCTTTGTGCCGAAAGTCTACATACTACTAAACTGAAGCATAAAATTCATACGGAAGCTACTTATACTGCAGGTGAGGGGTTTCTTACCTCCTGTTCGGATTTTCTTACAAATCTAATCGCTAGATTTCCGGTGGGGACGATCTTCTCGACGATTCTCTCGCGTCTACGTGTTCCTCTCGCGAAGGGAAGCGTCCTCGTATCGGAGTCGTCGTCGGAAGGTACTCCTAGAGCCCTTAGGCTTGGTGCGCCGAGAGAAGGAGGAGGAGAGGGAGGGGGCGGCGTGAGGTTAGGGTGAGGGTGAGGAAGTCACGAATAAAATCTAATAACTCCTCTTTTAATTTCCTATTTATACTAAGTGGTTAAATTCACCCAACTCAAATATAAATATAATTGTTTCCCTTCCCTTTCAGCACGGCCATGCTGGGTTCACTTGGTTTACTAAAGCTATCTATAAGTCATAGGGTTCGCTAGGTCTCGGGTTTAATTCCCGCGTAGGCTATTTTCGTTTTCTATTTATTTTTGCTACCTCCGCTATTCTAAAAATTCCATAAAAATATCCTAAAATTCCAGAAAAATACTAGGATATTTCTAATAATTATTTTGAGAATTTTCGGGCGTTACAGACATGAAGGATGACAAAGAAGAGTCGTGGACTTGGATGCATCTAAAGGATATAGAGCCTAAAGGAAGTTGGCTTCTTAAGTAGGGTAACTCTATGGGATTGAGTGTTGAGAGAATGTACCTAGGTGAGGATAGGATCTCAACATAGCTGAACTCAATCTTAGAACTAGTTTAAGTTAGTGTATCAGTCAATTAATACAAAATACCAGTCAATTGAAGGCTAAGTTGATTGATGAATCTCAGACTCCAAATGAGGAGGTTTGAGGTTAAGGTTGATTTCTAGTATTTCTAATTGAATGATTTTGATTATTAGTTGACTAGTGTAAGTGATGGGAGTCAATCAACTAGTGAGTTAAATATTTGTAGTTGAGTCGACTAGTGAATCGACTATCATATATTAGAATTTTTATTTGTAGCTGAGTCAACTAGTGAATTAATTGATCACAAATCAATTGATTGATAGAAACATTCTAGTCAACTACTGCTATAATGCCAACATGGCTAGAGTTGTTGATGAACTTTCAATTGTCAGATATGTTGATGGCAACAATGAAGTTGTTGACTTCCAGAGAATTCCAATTGGCTACTAGGGATATAAAGAAACAATAGTAAACAACTTAATTAAAATGATAATCCCAGTTAGCTTCATTGACTATCTCTGGGGTGACCGGTCCGGTCCCACGGAAGTTTCCTACCGGCCACTAGGGTAAATCGGGAAGCGCACGCGGCGGCTAGCCCAGAAGCCCAACATCCTTTGATTACGCTCCTCATTTGGAGGAAAAATTTCTGCAAATACGCTGGAGCTGGGGTTCAAATCACGGGTGCCTGGGAGACAACCTGGATGTCCTACCGCGACACCATGTCCCCGGGGACAATTAGAAGCTATAAAAGGAGGAATTGAACTGGGATTGAGGGTTGATGTTTCCAAATATATTTCAAGCAATTCCTAAGTTCATTGTAATATCCTTTTTAGCTTTCTTTGTAATTCATTGTAAAAAATCTAAGAGATTGTAAATGGTTTCTCTACTTTCAAATGTGTCCCATGAAGGAGAGATTTTTTGGGGGTTATCTATCCAAAGAATACAAAAAAAAAAGGCAGCCCAGTTAGGATGATGATAAATAAAAACTAATTCCTAAATAAGATAGATGTAAATAGGGTTGAGTATTCGGTTAAAATTGAACTAAACTGAATAAATTAAACTTAAATAAATTATTTTTTAGCAAACTAGACCGACTAAATTTTATAAAAAAAACTCAAATAAACTGAATTGATAAAATATTGATTAATTTAGTCAAAACTGAATTAACTGATTAACTCTCCTCCTAGCACCGGATTATCAAAGTACGAGGGACAAAGACTTTGTGCAAAATTCATGACGGAGGTGCTGCTGTTCGGACCCAAACCCAGCGTTGTTCGGACCAAACCCAGTAGTGGGCCATGCTTTCTGAGAGAAGAAGAAGACATGAACTGATGTGGATCAACCTATTTTTCTCCATAGTCATAAATCTCCAAACCCAAATCAAAGAGTGAACAATCAAAATCAACATCCCCTGCTATACAATTGACTCCACTCAAAACCATTGTGGGAATCGAGCAAGACGTTTCAATGATTTTAGAACCAATCAAATCAAAGGAGCAGAACTTGTCGAGAGCTCAAAAAATGAAGAAAATCTAAATTGTTACCTGAAGATGTCTTGTCTTGGCTAGCGTGGTGGTTATCGAACTAGCAAGAGTGTCCATAGTTGTCAAAGCTGCATAGGGAAAGCTTAGGCCATGGTTTTTGAATCTGAGTGGAAGGCCATCGAGAAGAAGTGAGGAGGAGCTGGCGCCATGGTTGTTGAAGCCAATAGGAAAGGGTGTCAAGTAGAAGAATCAGCGGTGATTATGATAGGAAGCGAGGAGAAGTTGCATTCATCGTCGAGAAAGGGCTTGAGGACTCAAGCAGAAGTGGGGAGCATCGTGAAGAGATGTACGTGAGGAGTGGGGAGCATCGTGAAGAGCGTTTAAGGATTTTTAAGTTCAAGTTATTTGATTAAACTGAATAAGAAAGTTTAAAATCGAAATTGAGTCAATTTATCCAAATAAACTATTTTTTTTTATAGAAAACAACTAAAATTTTAAAATAACCAAACCAAATTTAGAAATTTAGTCGGTTCAATCGGTTTATTCAATTTAACTGAAATTTTTAATGGTGCGGCGCCCGCCGGACGTCGTGTGAGCAGACACGGAGGGTTCAGATGCGGGGGCGGACGGTTTGGAAAGTATGGCCGAGCGGCGAGGCCTCCGAGACACCGGAGGCAGGGAGCTAACTGGCTGCGCGGCGATGGGGTCCTGAGAGGGCTCCAGTTGTGACGGGGTCCGATCGGAGGACAAGGACTCGACGGAAGGAGCCTTGTCTCGGGGAGACAGAGGACCCGTCCGCTCGGACACTTGCACCGCGGAGGTAGCCGAACGAAGTGGCATCTCAACGCACCACCTTTTCCTGTTGAGTGGGAGCTCGTCCTTCGGATCGGAGGCTTCCTCCCGAACGGTCGATTCCCTGCTGGAGATTGCGCCACCCGTCACCTCCACTGGAGAAGTCTGAGCGACCGACTCCCCCACATTGGTCTCACTCTCACCCTCGTGAGAGCCGACCGGAGCGATACCCATCTTCTCCATTTCCTTGGTCGCTGCCGCCTCGATCGCTTCCACCTTTTTCTTCAAAATTTTGAGCAGTATAGATTCCATTACGATGTTCGCTGCAAAGAAAAGAGAAGGAAATCAGTTAGAACCCAAGGCAAATGCACAAGTAAATTACTTACCAAAGTTGCTCGGGAGTTTGGTTCGGCTCGGACTCAAGCCGAACATGTACATCACTCCTTTAGGGAGGAGCTTGTTGATGTCGAGCTTCAGACCGGCTAGCATATTCGCTGCTTGAAGGTAGTTCGGTCGGGTCTTATACCTCTTCAGTTCGGGGGAGGCGGGAGGTCCGACCTGCCATTTAGTACGGAAAGGAAGCCGCCCGGGAAGACGAAGGAAAAAGAAGTACTCTTTCCAGTGTTTGTTGGAAGAGGGCAGTTTATCAAAAAAGACTAAGCCAGCCCGAGACTGGAACAGATAAGTGCCCAGCTCGGATTGTTTAGGATAGTAGAAGTAATAGAAGACCTCCGGGCGGAGGGGAATGTCGTGTATCTTAAATAATATTACGACTCCGCACAAGAGGCGGAAGGTATTGGGTACCAACTGGGCGAGCGGAATGCTGAAGAAATTGCAGACTTCGGCGATAAAGGTGGAGAGGAAATCGCAGACCGACTGTAAATTGATCGCGGAAAAAACAGATAGTGCCGCGCGGCGGTTTGTGTGGCCGAGCGGAAAGCGAGGGCAAAATAAGTTTGAAATCAGAAGGAAGATCGAAGGCGTTAATTAAGCTCTCTGCGTCGCGCCGATCAAACCATGACTCCATGGTCGTATACCATGGGCCGGGAGTGAGATCAACGGGCTGGGAAGAGCTGACCATTGCCGGAATAGTGGAAAGACCGAAGGCAGAAGGAAGAGCAGGGGGCTCGACGGAAAGACGATAAGGACAATAACCACGAAGCACAAACACATCGAAGAATGCGGGAAGAAACACGAGAATAGAGGAGCAAGAGGCAAGAGATCCTTACGGAAAAGAAGGCGGCTGAAAGAAGAGGGCGAAGGGTCGCCGGAATGCCGAGGAACAAAGTCGCCGGAGCACTGAGCGCAAGAGAAGGCTTCTGGAGACGCGAAGGCGAAAGTGCGGCAGAGGAGAACGACAAGAGCTTTATAAGGTTGAGCTCGGTCTCGCCGAACCGTTGGATTCAGGTCACGAAACCCGAGGCCCATATATTACCGTTCATTTCAAACCGCCGAAGGTCCCATCGGACACGCCGCCGCTGCCTTACGATGACGGCAGCAGCGCCACGTGGCATCTGGTCACAGGAGCACATTTAATCAACCCCATTACGCCGCAGGGGCAGCGTGCTCTGCCTTAATGGCAATGATTTGCACGCATTCCAAGGAGATCCGAGAGGTGTCAGGGTTGACCGCCAGCAGGTCGGCAAGATAATCATCAGTAGCCGGCCGAACGACAGTACGCGACTCCATTTAGGCCGGACGGAAGGGCATTATCGAAAGTGGCAGATCGACTGTCACTCGGAGAGACTCACGGTCCAGTCAGTCGGACTTAGCGCCTCCTTCGACTAGACTTGAGACGGAGGCACGTGATCCGGTGGTAAGGACGCATGGAGGTCAAAGGTCAGGAGGGTCAACCCTAAAGTCCTGCCGAGCGGATAGGTCATCTGATCGCTCGCCCGAAAATCCCCCAGGTCGGACGGAAGACAGCTCAACCACGGGTCGGGTTTCCGACGCTCAAGGTAAAAGAACTATCGGTCCGAGTGGCCAGGCCGCTTGGAAGAGTCGCAGACCAAGGCGCAATCTCATCCGAGCATGTGACCGTGGACTTTCCCGGTCGGTCTGATACACTCACATCCCAGTACGCCAGGAGAACCGAGTGGCTGTCCCGACCGGACCATTAGATGACAAAACCCAGAAGGAGACAAAAATAGCAACTGACGATATCAGCCTCGAGACACCGGCCGCCGACAAATAGCATGGTCGGCGGCCGAGCCGTACAGAGAATCGTACGGTGGGAGCTTCCACTGTCATGCCAGAAATACGCTCGGACGATTGCGGAATGACGTCAGACATGCTTTTCTGACATCCACGTTTTAGGTATGTTTGGAGAAGCATGCACACCTCGAAAAGCGTGCGTCCCCTCTCCGGGGTCCTATATAAAGACCCCCAGACTTCATCGGAGGTATGCGATTTTTATCACTGTAGCTACAGTAGCGTTACTCTGCCTCTCTTCTTCGCTTCCTGACTTGAGTGTCGAAGGGTCGTCGCCGGGAATTCCTTCCCGGCTCGGCTTCTTTGCAGGTTCGCCGGAGATCCACATCACCAGTCGAAGACAGCGGAGAGCGCCACGTCCCCAGTGTTCATCGACTCAGCGCTCGGACATGATCACTAATAATAAAGGATGATTTTTATTTAAATAATTTTTTTTTTGTGTCAATTGAATGATGTCATAATTTACATTCATTCATTCATATAATCTGATGATAGATTATCTTTTACTATAATTAATATAATTAAACGTAATCGTCGAATTATCTGATGGTTAATAAAAAAAATTTATGTGGGTCAAATTCATCACCTTCATAATTGGTTGATTTGAAAGTTGGATAACTATAATTAAAAAAAATAATTAAAAGCAGTGTTTGAAATGTTATAATCTAAACTTGTGTTATGTAAGTGATTGAAAGTTTATATATTTATTTTTCAAATTTGAAAAAAAAAGAGATTAATCGGGCTTACCGTTTTCTGATTCAGTCCTGCGTGAGGATTGAAATAGATTTACACAACTTATTTCTTCCACAGACCACAATTGCTGACGCTCTTGATCGATCATTCAATTTCATCATCGTAAGGACAGATAAGTTAATAAATCATAAACAAAAACTGTCTGTTCATAATTATCTATATTGCAAAATATTTCGAGATTTTTACAATATCAGACTGTAAATAATATTGAGATAATTAGGAGGCCCTAGGTAAACATAAATTTTAAAAATCCTTTAATATATTTTAAAATTTTTTTCTCAAGTTTTTTTTTTCATTTGAATTTGGGATTGTTTTTTTTTTTTAAATAAAATATTTTTTTTATATAAAGTTTAGTTTTTTCGCTAATATTTAGATAATTTTTTTAAACACGGTTAAATTATTTAATTTTTTTGAGACATTGAACGTAAATAAAACTTTATTAATTTTAATTTTAAATTTTTTATGAAGCATTTTATTTTACATTGTATGGATAAAAAAAATTTATGATTCATGTTATTATCGAGGAAGAAAAATAAAGAGTGAAAAGAACGTTCTTTAAAAGTATCATCGACGAAAGACATAAAAGTATAAAATTATTGATGAGAAAAGAAAAAAAGACATCGGTGAAAGAATATAAACATACAAAATTAATGAGGAGAAAAAAAATAATCACGAAACATGAGTGAAAGAACAATTAAGTTTTTGTCAGAGATATTGAGAAGGAAAGAGTTTATTAGTTTTATAAGATATATAATTAAATAGAATAAAATCTTGACTAAGTGCAATTATGAGGAAATAATATTAAATAAAATAAAATTTTGATTAATTATAATTATGAGGAAATAAGAATGAATTAACATGATATTTATTAATAATGAAATTATGTAAATAGAAATAATGAATTAATTAATAAGATGTTATTAATGGGTAATTATGTTATTAATAATAATATTGATTAATAAGATGTTATTAATGTATATACTATCATTAATTAATATTAATGATTTAATTTAATTTTTTTAATATCTTACTTAATCATTTAATCCCAATATTATTCGCACATGCCTTAGCCGGGCCTGGGAATAATCTCTAGAACAAGTTTTTCTAAATAAATTAATGGAGATGTTATTCGATCATTCAAATGCCCATTTTCTTAAATATAAAAACAACTTATCAATATTCATTCTCTGTCAGTGAAGATATAATCCCAACAGCAGAGGCATTATGATTGAAATAATTCTTCAAGTTTGAACCACATCATTATGCACGGAGAGCAGTTGTTTGAGATCTAAAATAATAACTGATTAATTGGATGCACTACTGGAGCTTTTCGCACGATGCCCTAATAATGTGGATAATCACAAGACTCAAAGCCTTCAGGTTTGTTCCATGCAAGATTCTTCGACATGCTCATGCGAACGCCCACTGGCCAGAATCTTTTGTATTTTACATATTCTGAAGCATAATCCATGAAGAATTTGCCAACTATCATTAAATATTCTGTGTGCTAAATTCTTGATCTCGTTGTTAAATATCCGCACGGTTCCTGATTATTACATAAGCCTGCAAGCTGTGAAGCCCCAAGCAAATCTGGTACCGTGATCACCTCTCCGTCTTGCCTATTCAAGACTTGCCATGGCGACAACACCCACTTCTTCCGCCACTTGATTTGTTCCAGGACCAGGTAATGCCGCTGCCCCTGCTCCTCCTTCTTTACCCACGCTTTGGCCTAACCGCGGCATCCCATCAGCTTTGCCTTTGCGTTGCGAAGAGAGCTGGAAAACGACGACAAGCGAAGGAATTGGAGTTTGGAGCGCCGAACCAAGCCCCACTCCCCGGCTCTGCGTCCCTGCCACGCCTCACGACTTCTAAAATCACTTTCCCTGGAATCATCAAACGGAGAGCGGTGAGAAGGGATTCAGTTTAAGACGGTAAAGATTGAAATTTTTTTGTTTCATTTTTCTTTATCGGGGGTTTTCCCTTCTTTTACCTTGCTCCCCTATGCGCCACTTTTCAATTTTGTTTTTTGTTTTTTCCCCTTCTTTGACAGACTAGCTTGGGGGGGTGATGTTTTTGTTCCCATGTGCAATGTGTCGTGCCCTGCTGTAGAGTAGGCATCGATCTCCTTGCAACCTGTTGCCGCTTCTGGGTTCGTGTCATCGCTTTTTGATGTTGGAGAGCTTGATGGTGAAATGCCTGTTGCCGAAATCCTTTCTTGCGCTCGTTCCGGTTTGAGTTCTCTCGTCGAAATCCAATCTTCGGGCGGACAATGATTTCTTTAGGCTTCATCAGCTCGCTCCGACGCCTCCCTTTCCCCGATCAAATTGCTGTCGCCGTACATACGTCGCTGCTCCTCTTCTTCCTGCTACGGCGAGTCCTCGCCCGCACCATCCGGCACCTCCCTACTCTCAAACATGATAGCCAGAACCCAGTCCCTGTTCATGGGGATTCAGGTTTCGGTCGGTTTGCAATTGCAAGGGTCGGTTATTGGTTCAAGGTCACGGCTTTCTGCTGCTGCTTTATTTTCTTCCTTCAGATTCTTGTGCTGGGGTATCTAACAGTTAACTTGATTTGGGGAGAGTCCCAATCCAGAGACTATAGTGTTCTGTACCTTCCTTTTGTTCAAGCATTAGCTTGGATTGTGCTGGTTGCATCGGTATTCCACTGTAAATTCAAGGCAGTGGCTAAATTTCCATTCTCGATTAGGCTATGGTGGTTCTTCTCATTCATCCTCTGTTTCTACATTGCTTACCTTGATACCCAGCAATTCTTAGCTAATTCAATTAGTTTACAGTCGCACATGCTGTCTAACTATGCTTCATTCCCTGCTCTTGCCTTTCTTTTTGTTGCCTCTCTTAGGGGTGTCACTGCTGTAGAACCACTCAGGGATCATCAAGACCTCAGGGAACCATTGCTTGCTGAAGAGGTGGGCTACCTTAGAGTCACCCCTTACAGTGAGGCAGGCCTTTTGAGCCTAGCCACTCTGTCCTGGCTTGACCCACTCCTGTCATTGGGTGCAAAAAGGCCACTAGAGCTGAAGGACATACCTCTGCTAGCTAAACAAGATCGTTCTAAAACTTGCTACAAAATATTAAATGCAAGTTGGCAAAAATTGAAACTGGAGAACCCTAACAAGCCACAGTCACTGGCATTGTCGATCTTCCGATCATTCTGGAAAGAAGCAGCCTTAAATGCTGTTTTTGCCGGTTTGAATACTGCAGTTTCTTTTGTGGGTCCTTATCTTATTAGTTACTTTGTTGATTACTTGAGTGGCAATATAGTATTTCGCAACGAGGGTTACATTTTGGCTTCAGTGTTCTTTGCTGCTAAATTGACAGAGACTATAACTGCTCGGCAGTGGTACATAGGAGTAGACATATTGGGCATGCATGTTAGATCAGCATTAACGCCGATGGTTTATAGGAAAGGGCTTAGACTATCCAGCTCAGCAAGGCAAAGTCACACAAGTGGTGAGATAATAAATTATATGGCAGTAGATGTGCAGAGAGTGGGTGATTATTCATGGTACCTCCACGACATATGGATGCTTCCACTGCAAATCATCCTTGCTTTAACAATCCTGTATAAAAATGTGGGGATTGCAACAATTGCAACACTGTTAGCTACCATATTTTCTATTATTGTTACAATTCCTCTTGCCAAGGTACAAGAACAGAATCAGGACAATTTAATGGCCGCTAAGGATGAACGAATGAGGAAGACATTTGAATGTTTGAAGACCATGAGAATCTTGAAGCTTCAGGCTTGGGAAGACCTCTACCGCTTGAAGTTAGAGGAGATGAGGAATGTTGAATTCAAGTGGCTTCGGAAAGCCCTTTATGCACAGTCTTTTATTACATTTATTTTTTGGGGATCTCCTATATTCATCTCAGTTATTACTTTTGCTACTTCTATATTGTTAGGTCATCATCTTACAGCTGGTGGGGTTCTTTCAGCATTAGCTACCTTCAGGATTCTTCAAGACCCTCTTAGGAGTTTTCCTGATTTGGTTTCTATGATGGCTCAGACAAAGGTTTCATTGGACCGCATATCTGGGTTCTTGCAGGAGGAAGAATTATCAGAAGATGCTACTATAAATGTTCCACAGAGTATTACAAGCAATGCAATTGAAATTAAAGATGGAGAATTTTGTTGGGATACCTCCTCTGCCACACCCACACTTACTGAGATACAACTAGAGGTTGCAAGAGGCATGCATATTGCAATCTGTGGTGCAGTCGGTTCTGGAAAGTCAAGTTTCCTATCCTGTATTCTGGGTGAGATACCAAAAACCTTTGGCGAGGTGTGTAATCTTTCAAACCTCAATCTTTTATTAATTGTAAATCTTTTTTTACTACCTGATTGACCATAAATTCCAGGTTAGGATAAGTGGTTCTACAGCTTATGTACCTCAGTCAGCTTGGATTCAATCTGGAAATATAGAGGAGAATATTCTCTTTGGTAGCCCAATGGATAAACCAAGGTACAAAAGTGTTCTTAATGCTTGCTGCCTAAAGAAGGACTTGGAATTGCTAGCACATGGAGATCAAACCATGATAGGAGATAGAGGCATTAACCTGAGTGGCGGCCAGAAACAAAGGGTGCAGCTTGCTAGAGCACTTTATCAAGATGCAGATATTTATTTACTTGATGATCCTTTTAGTGCACTTGATGCTCACACTGGGAGCGAACTATTTACGGTTAGAATTTGCTATCCTTATATTTTTCGTTTCTTCTAGCATGATGATTGACAACTTATGCTCTCATACAGGAATACATATTAACAGCATTAGCTAGCAAGACTGTCATCTACATTACTCATCAAGTTGAGTTTCTACCTGCTGCTGATAAAATAGTGGTATGCAATGCTTTGGATATACTAATAGCTTATTTTATGTATCTGATTTCAGTGTTTTTTTTTATAAAAATTTGGATAATAACTTTTTTTTTGTTCTTTTAAAATATTTGCAAGTTAATTTTGATAGAAAAACTACCAATGTATTCATTTATGTAGCTTCATCACTATCCCATCTGTTACACTAAACAACACCTTCTTTGCTTTAATAAATTTCTGGCATACATTTCACTCAAGTATCTTTTTGTTTTTTTTTGTCTTCTTCATCCTTATGTTCAATTGTTAGGATTCTCTATTTGTCTTGAGATCAAGGACAACCAAATGTTTCACCCTCTTGTCAATTAAGTAAGTTCCAACACCTATCCTCATGAAATTGCATTTGTTTCAATGATTTGGGGTCGTCTATACGAATCTTATTTGTCCATTAAACTCTACACAATGTATATCATTATTAATATTCAGATCAATTAAATTATAATTTTATTACGGTGGTTGATGTTTTCATAAACTATTCGCAATCTCTTACATATTCTAAGAATATCATATCTATATTCTTATTATAGAATCTATTAATTGCCTTCAATTTCAAGTTATTTTTTCTCATTTTATAATCTGTTGTAGTTACAATTTGTAAAATCTAATAAGGAGTCCAGTCTAATCTAAAATATCCAGGCACAAAGATGGTAGACCTTTTGGTATTTGAAAATACTTAAAAAAAACTTATTTGGAGATACGAGGTAGAATTCTCTCTCCTTTCTTCCTACTTTGTCACAACTTGTTTTGGAAGAGAATTGACCCATTAGCCTGTGTTACCTAACTATTTTAAAAACTTATTGCTCAAAGATACACATTTATCATATTTAAAGACGACACCACTATCCATACAACAACAACAACCAAGGCTTTTCCCACTAGGTGGGGTTGGTTGTATGAATCCTTTTACACCATTGAGCTCTATCTCCTATTATATCATCATTTATATTTAAATAAATTTTATCTTGTTTTATTATTATTAACCAAGTCTTTTTTGGTCTTCCTCTTCCTCGTTTGATATACATGTTTATCATAGTTTCACATCGCCTAACTGGAGCATTTATTGATAGTCTAAGTACATGTCCGTACCATCTTAAACGTGTCTCTCGGAGTTTTTCTTCAATAGATGCAACTCCGACTTTCTCTCTAATGCTCTCATTTCTTATTTTGTCCATCCTCGTATGTCGACACATCCACCTTAACATTCTCATCTCTGCAACTCTCATCTTTTGCTCATGTGTTCGAGTCATAGTTCAACATTCAGCTCCATATAACATAGCAGGCCTAACTGCGATTTTATAGAACTTACTTTTAAGTTTAAGAGGTACTTTACGGTCACCTAAAACACTCGATGCTTCCCTCCATTTTAACCATCCAGCTTGTATTCTATGTAAGACATCTCTCTCAATCCCAAAATCGTTTTGCAAAAACGATCCTAAATATTTAAATCTCTCGGTTCCGGGTAACTCGTCCTCTCCTATCTTAACAATTGTTTCATTACTTCTAATATTGCTAAACTTAAATTCCATATAATCTGTCTTTAATCTACTAAGCTTAAAACCTTTCCCTTCTAGTGTTTCCCTTCAAGATTCTAGTTTAGCATTTATGGCTTCACGTGTTTCATCAACCAAAATAATATCATCTGCAAACAACATGCACCGCGGTACCGTGTCTTGAATGTGCATAGTGAGTTCATTCATAATTAGTGTAAAAAGATAGGGACTTAGAGCTGATCCTTGATGTAACCCTATCTTTATTGGAAATGCTTCAGTTACTTCCTCATACATATCCTTAATTAGTTCAATATATGTTACGTTAAGACCTATCTTTTCTAAAATTCTCCATATAATTTCTTTTGGAACTCTATCATAAGCTTTTCTAAGTCAATGAATACCATGTGTAGATCTTGTTTTTGCTCCCGATATTTTTCAATTAATTGTCTAAGAAGATGTATAACTTCTATTATCGACCTTCCAGGCATGAACCCAAATTGATTTTCTGTCACTGTGATCTCCTTCCTTAATTTTTTTTCTATTACTTTTTTCCCAAAGTTTCATAGTATGACTCATTAGTTTAATACCCCTATAGTTTACACAATTTTGTACGTCTCCCTTGTTCTTATATAAGGGAACTAGAGTACTTATCCTCCATTGATTAGACATTTTTTCGTTTTCAATATCATGTTAAATAATTTGTAAGCCATTCAATCCCTTCTTTCCCTAAGTACTTCCATACCTTTATCGGAATATCATCTGGTCCAACGACTTTTCCATTCTGCATCTCATTTAAAGTTTGTTTTACTTCTGAAGCTTGAATTCTACGATAAAAATTAAAATTTCTATTCTCATTTGACCTACTTAAATTACCTAAGTAGGTCACCTAAACCTTCATTAAAAAGTTGATGAAAATATCTCTTCCACCGCTCTTTTATTTCTCCATCGTTTACTAGTACCCTATTACATTCATCTTTAATACATTTTATTCGGCTAAGATCTCTTGTTTTCCTTTCTCTCACTTTAGTTATTCTATAAATGTCTCTTTTCCCTTCTTTTGTATCCAATTTTTGATATAATCATTCAAAAGTTTCATTTTTTGCTTCACTCACTACTTTTTTAGCTTCTTTCTTGGCTATTGTATATTTTTTAAAGTTTTTCTTGTTCTTACAAATATATAATTCCTTATAAGCTATTCGTTTTTTCCTTCACTTTCTCTTGTACTTTCTCATTCCACCACCAAGATTCTTTACCTAGTGGTGCATGTCCTTTTGACTCACCGAGTACACTCTTAACTACTATTTTCAACTTTGATACCATCTTATCTCATGTTGTATTAGAGTCATCGTATATTTCACCTAATGCTTGTACTTCTACCTTCTCCTTAAATATATTTTGCTTCTCATCCTTTAACTTCCACTACTTAATTTTAGGAATCGTATATATTTTATTTTTATTGATACCATGTTTGAGGCGTATATCCAACACTATTAACCTATGTTGGGTAGTTAAGCTTTCTCCAGGGATGACTTTGCAATCTTTACAAATCTTTCTATCCTTCTTCCTAACCATAAGAAAGTCAATTTGCGATTTATTATTCCCACTTTTGAATGTGACTAAGTGTTCTTCTCTTTTCTTAAAAAACATATTAGCTAATATAAGGTCATATGCTTTCGCAAAATCTAATATAGTTTTCCCTTCCTCATTCCTTGTTCCAAACCCATAACTCCCATGTACTCTCTCATATTCCTCATCTTTTACTCCGACATGCCCTATTTAGATCACCTTCTATTAAAATCATTTCATTTGGTGGAATATTTTATAATATTTCATCTAAGTCTTCCCAAAACCTTGATTTGGTAGCTTCATCTAATCCTACCTGTGGTGCATATACACTAATTATGTTCATAGTTTCTTTCGCCACTATTATCTTAAGGGCTATAATTCTATCCCCTTTTCTAACTACTCCTACAACTTCATCCTTTAACAAACTATCCACAATAATACTCACTCTATTTCTTGCTTTACTCTGTCCAGTATACCATAACTTAAAACTCAAGTTCTCTATCATCTTTGCCTTCTCGCCTATCCATTTTGTCTCTTGTACACACAAAATACTAATTCTTCTCCTAATCATCATATCTACTACCTCCATTGATTTACCAGTGAGAGTTCCTATGTTCCATGTTCCATGTTCTAAATCTTAGATTATTAGTTTTCCTATCATATTTGTTCTTATCCAACCTATGATGTGAGAACTCTTGTTTATTTAACACTACACTCAAGTTCTCATGGAGATGTAGCGGTCCTTACTGAGACGTTACAGTCAGACCATGTAACGCGAACTCTTGCATATTTAGCACTATACCCGAGTTCTGGGGATGTAGCGGTCCTTGTCGAGACGTTACAGTCGGACCTTGCAACACGTTCCTTCCGGGGAACAACCTAGCATTAGCACAATAGTTTAATGGATCCATTCATTGAATATTTGCCATAATTTTGACGCTGACTGGCAACCTAACGCAACCCTCCTCCTTTATCCGGACTTGGGACCGGCCATGACCGGTCATCATGGGCGGAGTTACGACACCACTATCCATGCAAATCAAAAATTGAGAAAACACAAGAACACAGTATGGCACAAACTCTCAAACTCAAATTGTCAACCTTGTTCAGAGAGCTTAGTTCCTATATATGGGATGAACTCCTCTCTTATAATAGTGTCAATCATTTCATCATAACCATAAGATAGCACATAGTAGGAAATAGACAATAACAAAATAGTAATAAATGTTGAATTTTGTTCATATAAATCTGAAAGCGCAAGTTGACATAATGCAAATGGATTCCTGCAATAAAAAAACTCAAGTAAAAAGGCATATGATGGTAAAAACAATAATGTGAATATACAAAATGGTGAAAAGACATGACACTAGAACCTATCTCTAAAAGTAGTTGTCGAGCATCTCTGAGCATGACCTAACTCGAAGAATAAGACTAACCTCAAGTGATTGCCTCAACTTTGTGAATTTAAGTTTAAAGGAAGAGGAGTACACGAGTGCTAAGTTTGGTAAAAATGGATGTACATGATATAATATCTCATTGAGGAAAATAAAGTATTTAGCATATTAAATACTTTTGTTTCCTTATTACTAAATATAACCGACCAATTTTTGTTATTTATTATTTATTTTCTCTTAGGTAAGTTCACCTTTTATCTCATGTTCTCTTTTATATTCTTTAAGATTATCCATCTTTATTTTATATGAATATATATCTCATAAAACAACAAAAGTGTTGCAATCACCAAGTATGTTTGATGTCCGCATAATGTAGGAGGATGTGGCCCCCTACTCATAGCTGCATGAGAAGACATCTCTTTATATACGAATGATTTGTAGTCCCACATCACACACTAATGGATTAAAGGCCTAAAGCAACAATTCAAATATATGGTCTCTTTTTTTTGTCTCCTATTTATTTTCCTCTACGAGATATTATATCATGTACATCCCTTTGTGCCACACTTAGCACTTGTATGCTCGCGCTCCACTTTCTTTGGCCTCCTCCAGGTTTGTTGAGTTGAGACGATCATTTAAGGTGGATCTTATCTTCTAATTAGGTCATATTCAAAGATCCCCGACGATCGCTTTGGAGACGAGTTGTAGTAAATGCCTTTTTTACTATTTAGCATATTCACATTATTGTTTTTTGTCATATGGAATTTTATTGGAGTATGATATTTTTCTGTTGCATGAGTCCATTTATATTATGTCAGTTTGACTTTTGATTAATATAAATAAAAACTAACATTTATTATCATTTCATGGTTATGTGCTATCATGTTGTGGTTATGATGCAACAATTGATATTATTGTCAGCGAGGAGTCCATCCCCCCTTATATTGGAACGAAACCCTTCGGATTGTGACTTATACTTTAATATTTCTTCTTTCTGGCCAAATGTTGCTGGAGTGAAGGGACTAGCTCTAATATCATGTTAAGTCCTAAGTGTTAGTCTAATCAAAACAAAAATGCCAAGATGCTTAGGCATGGAACCTCTTGGTATTGAAGTTTATTTTAAGAATTATCATTTGGAAATGATATATGAAAATGAGAGATGTGAGATTAAGATTTTTTTTAATCCTATCATCACTTCCTACTCTTTAATATACCTAATTACTCTTGGATATTGTTTCTTATAACTCCATATATTCATCTTAACATTCTTGTCTCTAATACATTAGGCTTTTATGTGGCTTGCGTCTTAATAGTCCAACCCTTGAATCAACAAGGTATGGCGGCACCAAAGTCATAAAATTTTTCTTTTTACCTAAGAGGAGCACATAAAAGACTCTAAAAGCTCCTCTCCTTTCCCCCCTCTCATTTTTTAATCCTATTAATGGAGTCTTCAAAAAGATCCCCTTTTTATAATAGATCCATGATAAAATTATTTCAAATTCATCCATTTTAACTATTACTATCCAATCAATTTTTTTTTTTTAATTTTTTTTAAAACTGAAACTACATTTCATACTTTCAAATTTTCTTCTACTTATCATAAAATCTTTAGTTCCAACACATGTACCCTTAACTAAATTTTCATTGTTCCATTATTTCTTATAATTTTCTCAATTCAGGAATCTTTTGATCTAGCCCTTGCTGATGTCAAGCAAATTCCCATTATTATACTAAAATTAATACCATGTTAGTAAGGTGCTATTGAATAAATAAGTTATTCAATGCTATTAACTTTTAATGAAATATTTTAATTACTTAATGTTATTGATCCTGTGGATTATTTAGAAAATTCTCATCCCTATGCTAAAATTAATACCATTTTAGTAAAGTACTGTTGAATTGATAATTATCCCTGTGTTTGAGTTCCATCCTGAAAATGATAGTTTAGAAAAGTCACTCACTTTCTTTGCAGGTCCTGAAAAATGGCCGCATTATACAAGCTGGCAGATATGAAGAGCTCTTGCATTCTGGAACCGACTTCAATGCGTTAGTTTCAGCTCACCTTGAAGCAATTGAAACAATGGATATTTTGGAAGACACAAGTGGAACCACTGATATTAACTCTTCTGTCACCTCAAGTAAAAGATTAACACAAAGTCCAAGTAACATTGACAATTTGAAAAGTGAAATACCAGACAATGAACAAGTATCTAAAGAAAAAGCAGTAAAAGAGAAAAAGAAAGTCAAAAGCATGAGGAAGAAACTATTGTCTCAAGAAGAGGAGCGTGAAAGAGGAAGAGTTAGCTTGAAAGTATACTTGTCATATATGGCTGCAGCATACAAAGGAACACTAATACCTTTGATCATCCTTGCTCAAGTAATATTTCAGGTGCTCCAAATAGCAAGCAACTGGTGGATGGCATGGGCAAATCCTCAAACTAGAGGAGGCAAACCAAAAGCAGATAGCATGCTTCTTTTAGTTGTTTATATGAGCCTTGCTTTTGGGGGTTCACTCTTTGTTTTTATTAGAGCTGTTCTTGTAGCTACATTTGGGTTAGCAGCTTCACAGAAGTTGTTTCTGAGAATGCTTAGGACTGTATTTCGAGCTCCAATGTCATTCTTTGATACTACTCCAGCTGGGAGAATCCTTAATCGAGTAAGCATCCCTTTTTGTTCCTAGGCAATACTGAACATACTTGTGGCATTATATGGTATATTTCTCTCTTCTAATTTTCTCTTTGAATTATCAGGTTTCGGTGGATCAAACCGTCATGGATCTTGATATACCTTTCAGACTAGGTGGGTTTGCTGCAACGACAATACAACTTCTTGGTATAGTTGGAGTTATGTCCAAAGTCACTTGGCAAGTGCTGCTTCTATTTGTTCCAATGGCAATAGTATGCTTATGGATGCAGGTAATTAATTTCTAGAATGCAAGCACTTTTCTATATAATTAATTTTTTACCATATATATTCTAGAAAATGTCTTCGGAAACAGTCTCCTGCAAAGTAGGGTAAGGCTATGTATGATAAACCCTACCCCGATATTCTGGAAAATGCCTACATTATTTTTCCATTAGGTTCTTTATTCTAATCTTGTTTGATCATTTTGAATACCATATGAGAAATATTTTTGTGGAATACTGTTTCCCTTTGTTTGTTAACAGCTATAGCAAAGTTGTATTTTGGGACAAATAATTTTATATGAAAATGTATAATATCACAACAAATGGAGCTCCATTGAATAAAAAAGGTATAAAAGTAATAGATAAATGCAGCTTGGAAAAACTAGATTTTTTATTCGTTGTTTTTGCTTGATGAGGACAATGATTCCTCCTAACCATTTTGCATTGAGAAGTTGGTTTTCTTTTGCTTTTAACTAGATAGAATCTAGATTTTTATTGGGACCTTTTGTGCAAATGAACAGTTTGTATAGTTTGATTTGTGAATTAAAATTTCTCTTGGCAATCTACATTACCACATTTGACCATCATCCATCCTTCTCCATTTGGATTTTTTTTTTAAAACAATTTCAATTTGTTCGTTCCATTTTTATATTGTTCAAATGCATGGGATCATAGAACTTGCTCGAGGGCACTAGGGGTTAAAAAGTTGATCCTCCAACATTATCACTAATCTTATCCGGGGGTCGAAATTGACTAATCAAAATTAATGATGCTTCCCCTAATAATTTCAAAGGCATAAAATTGTAAGGGTAGCAATCTAACCCAAATCCAAGCCCTTTTAATGAGACTTACCAAGATATGGATCAATCAACAAGGGGAAGTCATATTGCATCGATGGGTGGAGGAAGAGGTGGAGAGGGGGAAGTGAGCAATTCTACGGGAAAGTTAAGGGTACAAAACTATCTCTTAAGGGGTTTTATAGAGTGAGGGAGGATGAGTCACTTAGGTTGTGTCTCGGAAATACTAGTTGCAACAATGGATTGATCAAGCTATGATTGTTGTTGTTGCGAAACTCCCCGGGCGAAGGTGGCTTGCTATAAACGGATGACACAAAGAGTTAAGAGTTAGAGGAAGCTTGGGTTGTAGGAATAAATTGATGACTTAGTCACACGTGGCAATGAGTGTCCATAGACGATCACAGAATTGAGGGAAAGAAGGGTTTTAACAATTTTAATTAAAATATTCCAAAAAACCTTGCTACTTTAAGAAATTATTAGTAATCCCTTAATTATAAGATATTATAGAATTACTATTGTTTGATTGTAAGTCTCTCTTAGCAATTAGATGTTCTATGCATCTTCATGAATTTATATGAAACATAAGTGGTAAGCATGTGATGATGCATCTAATCACTTAAAGCTTTAGTTTGAGAAGAAGAGTGGCTCTTGGAGGTAAAAGATTTTACTTGGATAATATGACAAGAGAAGATGTTGATAAAGGATAATCAAAGTGGTGACAATCAAAATGAGATTTAGAGGAAGGACCAGAAGAGGATTGTGGGGCAGGGAAGAATGACGTCTAATGATTATCTTGTTGATGACATTAAAGCAAGAGTAAAAGAAGATTAAGGATCTAAAGTAGAAGAGTTTAATGATGAGGAGGGGGAGGTTGTGGGCAATATCATTCTCCATAGAGATTTCAAAAAGTAGTTTTAGGCAGTAGGTGGTTAGCCAACTACATAACACCTGGGTGATAGGCGAGAGTTTAGACAAATAACATTAAACTAACATTAAAATAAATTGCTTGAGATTAACACTAACATATATATGTGACAAAGTGTATTATTAGTCAAAACAAAACAAGTTTATATTCGCAGGTAAACAAGTGATAAATGCTAATTAAACACTTAACAACAATAATACACATCATATTTCACATTGCAATGAAATAAAACATAACATTACAAAACAAGTTATAACTAAACATACAATTCAAAAATCCAAATTGGCACATCTCAATAAAACACATAAGAATCTCACATATAAGTTCAAATTACTGTCATGCTACAATATAAAAATGTGGATAATTTAGGATTATGCTACAATTGTGTAAGTTCATAACAATTTAGTTTAGCTCTCTCTAGGTGAATAAAACTATCAAGAAAATTAAAATAAACCTTTTTTTAATTAACTTGCTTGGACAGCTTGCTTAGAGCTCCTAGGAGGGTAGCTTGGAATGCTTTTTGGAATATTCATCTAAGGGAAACCTATTCACTAGGTGAAGTGGTTCCTTCCATTTTGCCTAGGCTTACATCATTTTTAGAATAATGTTATTTAATCTCTAACTATGATCACAAGGGGAATGCTAGTGTTCAATATATTGATACATTGCAATGATTACTTTATTTTATAAAAATAAACATGGAGGAAAAGGAGATGCATAAAAGGAAAATATATTTTTAGTAAGATGCTAAATAAAAATATGTAATGATATATATCAAAAGCAATTCGGAAATATTTAGAGGCCAACCAACAAGACTGACAGTGAATTAGATGTAGAATATCTTCTAATATCATTTTGTTCATATTGAGGCTCATACAAAAACTTAAATTTAGAACTACTAATGCACAACCCACTTGACCAATAACCCTATCAAATAAATTTCTTGGATAAATTCTTTAATACTCCTCTATGGAGCATAGATACCATCTATGACCAGCTTGTTAAATAAACTAAAGACACTCTCATAAACATACAAGGACAACACTTGCATGCCAGTCAAGTTGCTAACAAAAGATGGTAGCAATGTTGCGTGCATCTGCGTGACATGTTATTGTTAGCAAACTAGTAAGTCATGAGCAAAGAGTAATATCAGCAGTGGTAACATTCACATAAGGTGTGACTATCAATAAGATGTTGGATTGTAATTAAATATTTGTAGTGGTAACACTTTCATCCCCTAGAAGTCCTAGAGACCAAAAGCTAGTTATCTTTGTTTAGTTGTAAGTAAACACCAGTAGTAGTGGTGCCTCCAAGCTTTTGTGTGAGTTTCATATCTTTAAAGGGAGGTTGTTGTTCTCTATTTTGTGGGTTCTCTTGGACTTTGCACAAATTCCATACATATAGGAGTGAGCAGGAATGAGCAACACACATGACATGAAAGAAGAGTAAAGGTTGGGCTATATTTGGAGAATAAGCTTGCTAGATGGAGCGGAAGCAAGAGGGCTCCATACAAATCCTTCATCGAGGAGGCAAGGGTGTCACACAAGATGGTCTGTGGAGGTGGCAATAACATCAATCATGCACAAACAGTGACGTTGCTAGTCATACAAGTAGGGAATTTTTTTGCTAGGGCTACCCTCTGTTCATAATTCACCTAAGAAGGGAAGGTCTACAGGAGAGGATATGGATCTTGAAGATACAAAGTTTTTTGAAGGCTCTGTTATGATAGAAGATTTGTACATGTGAGGAGATGTGAAAATGAAGCGAAAGCAACCTAAATGACATTGGCAAGGAGGATCTTCACTATTCAAGGAAACCTACTCCTGTAGGCCAATGGGAAGTTATGCCTCTAAAATCTGCATGAGAGAGAAAGAGAGGGCAAAGAAGTGACCTCCACTTAATGTAATACCACTTTGAAAAATTTAACCCTTGATTAGGACCTCTTATAGCATGTAGAATTTGGGGAAAAAGCATTCTATTGCTTATCTTTTATGAAAGAACTTTAATATTATGCAGAGGCCCATGATAAAATTTAAATCTAGAACTACTAGTAGGGGGCTAAATCCATTACACCAATGGTCTCGCCAATCTAATAGCTCTAACAGCCAATATCCCTCACACATGCTGAATCTATTCTAGAGAAAAGCCAAATCATGGCATTGATAGAACCGTTGCATTTTGTATGGGGTTTTAACCTCTCTTGATTTGCCTCCTCATCTAGCCATTGCAACTACTACAACAACAACTAAGTCATATCTCACTAAGTGGGAGCAGCTATTTCAAATGCACAAATGAAAAAAGAAGCCAGAGCTAGTAAGGGAAAGCCCTTATATGAGCGCCAATGTACACATGAGTAAACCCCAAACACCCAAAAGAGGAAGTATATACATTTGGTCATGCGTAACAAAATCAAGGAAAGCAGTCATCGCCCCATCAAACTGGTCTATTAGGTGGGGGCTCGAGTTCTGCCATATTCCCAATGTATTCCGGAACCCCTTGCCCCGCCTAATAGACCTAATGGTTGGGGAACCTCCAAGAAGAGTTACCCTGGACTAGAGTAGGTTGGGAACATGGCAAGGGAGGGCATTGCACTTGCAAGAAAAAAGAATTACAAAAAAATAAACTGAGAGATGACATCACTATCTAATACTTATGACACTTTTGGAATCTCCCACTTGCTTTCCATTCAAATTTATAGTGAACCTGTGGTTACAAATACAAGCTCAATCTATCTCACCATAGCATGAGGAATTCCAAATTTTTCAGTATCACTACTAGAAATTTTCTACATAATGGACCAAAAACTTTATGCAAATCCACTCAAACACTTTTTGGAGGCCCACACTTTAAATGATACTTACAAAGCAATTCCAGATAATATCAAACTATCTTGGATATGTATACTTTTCGTAAAGAATGTTGATTGAAAGCAATAAAATCAGGGAAAGCAAGCTTCAGACAGCCTGCCACCATTTAGCAATAAATCTATTTATACTCTCTCATCTTTTTTCTACTTATGTCTATGTGTGACAGATAAGGGAGCTCTTTCTTATTGAATTGCAACCCTGGTTACTTAATTGTTTCTCAAAACTCTTCGTCTTTGCAGAAATATTACATGGCGTCATCAAGGGAACTAGTGCGGATTCTTAGCATACAAAAATCCCCAGTAATTCATCTTTTTGGAGAATCTATTGCTGGAGCTGCTATAATTAGAGGGTTTTGTCAAGAAAAACGCTTTATGAAGAGAAATCTATACTTACTGGATAGCTTTGCACGCCCATTTTTCTGCAGTATTGCAGCTATTGAATGGCTTTGCTTGCGGATGGAATTGCTCTCAACATTTGTATTTGCTTTCTGTATGGCACTCCTTGTCAGCTTTCCACATGGATATATCGACCCTAGTATGTATACATCATTTTTATGAATTATAGGATTAATTAATGAATTTTTGTCATGGTAGTATTTGAACTTGGTAGAATCTCACACTTATACTTGATGGAGGCAGAGGTACAATTGACTCAGATTCCCAGTTAGTATGCTTCAAGTCAAAACTTTATTTCTTTAACTATTTTCCTGAACTTTTCCAGCTCTCTTCTTCTTTCCTCCCTCCCTCCCTCCCTCCCGTTCCTTGAATCAAACACACTAACAAAATTCTTAAGTCACCAGCATCTCCAAAGTAAATGAATGTCGTGGTAACACCAACTGCTCTCTCTTTTCATTTTCTCTCCTCTCAGCTTAACCCTACTGATCTCTGCTCTAAAGTCATCATAGCTCCTAGAGATATTGCTACCAACCTCTTTATTCCTCCCTTCCCAACTAAAAGCCCTCCTCATATCCATTATCAAGCTGCACCAAAAGTCTGTGTAGCAAGAATAGCCTTTGACAAGATGACATAAATTCATACATCAACAAGTGGAACCATAATGGAATTGGGAGAATGGGAGAGAGGAAAGAGAAAAGAGAAATGAAGAAAGTTTGATCAGGAGTTTTTTTTTACACTAAAAACATGATGAATAGGAACCACACAACCTTCCCTAGGCACATCAAGATTGACTTGGATGATATATTTTGGTAAGTTTGCACACAAAATTGGGAG
Source organism: Zingiber officinale (assembly GCF_018446385.1). NCBI lineage: Eukaryota > Viridiplantae > Streptophyta > Magnoliopsida > Zingiberales > Zingiberaceae > Zingiber > Zingiber officinale. Next base: position 42,514,516 of record NC_055997.1, on the reverse strand, counting down.
ACAATTTATGGTCATCTATTTGAAATGGATGTATAGTTTATGCATTATTATACCCAGAATACAATGAAATAGATTTTTGCTGCACACTGGACCTGACAACTTAAGTTATACCCCTTCTTTCTAATGGATATTTTAATGATCTTTGTATGATTCTATGGTTGATATTTTCTATTTACAAACTTACTTTAATGCTGTAGGTATGGCAGGTCTAGCAGTTACCTATGGCTTAAATATGAATGCTCGTTTATCACGGTGGATATTGAGCTTTTGTAAACTTGAGAATAAAATAATTTCCATTGAGCGCATACATCAATATTGTCAGATCCCAAGTGAAGCACCTACTATCATTGAGGATTTTCGCCCTGCATCTTCATGGCCTCAGACTGGAACTATTGAACTAATTGATCTCAAGGTTTGTTTCGAAGTTCATTTTGGTGTTCTGAGACTAATTAATTAAATTTATTTTGGATTCCTGAATTCATATTTTAGTCACTCTGACTAAACCATGAGGTATTACTTCAAAGGATTTCCCATCCATCACATTCCTTGCTAGGTAGTTGGCATGAACAAGAAATCTGACATAGTCATCTTAGAAGACAATCTGTTCATTCTCCATCTAGCATGCACATGAAGTATATATTTTCATTGCTGGTTTTCTTGGAAAGGAATTCTGTGGAAGAAAAGCTATTGATTAAGAAAGAACCATATTTATGAGAACATGTGTATAATTGATTAGAGAATGATTGAATCCCTACATAGGTATATATTGTTTAAATGTTCATGACTTCCTACGTGCTCTCATAGAAGACATTTGATAGTTAGCAAGTCAATTCATGTTTATGCATACCTACATTGTCGTCTTTATTGAACACATAATTTGGACATGCTGCTGAATTGTATGCATAGAAGCCTCTTCTTCTACATAATGAATGTTGTCACTTTTACTACCTGATAGTGATTAATTTGATTTTCCTCTCAATGTCAAAAAAGGCCCGTTATAAAGACAATTTACCTATGGTCCTTAACGGCATAAGCTGCAAGTTTCCTGGTGGAAAAAAGATTGGAATTGTTGGGCGAACTGGAAGTGGTAAATCCACTCTTATACAAGCCTTGTTCCGCCTAATTGAACCTGCAGAAGGAAAAATCATCATTGATGGTATAGACATTTCTACCATTGGCCTTCATGATCTTCGTTCTCAGCTTAGCATCATTCCCCAAGAGCCAACACTATTTGAGGGTACTATCAGGATCAATCTTGATCCTCTTGAAGAGCATTCTGATCATGAAATCTGGCAGGTGTTAGTTTAATAGACTACATGTTTTTGTTGTTGTATATTAAAATAGTAATAATAATAGTAGTAGTAATAGTAATAATAATAGTACCTTTTTGTCCCTAGGCACTTGATAAATGTCAGCTTGGAGATGTTATCCGTCATAAGAGAGAAAAGCTTGATGTTCCAGGTATATATTACTTGTTTGCATGGAGAAACAAGGGGAAAAATAACTTTCCTTCAGGTTTATAGTCTATGTGCTCTTTTTCATCTATATACTCGCATATAAAATTTCTAATGCTCTGAAAAGATTAAAGTAAGAGCAATGAAACTAGCAAATTTGCAATAGCATCTGTTATGCCTTTTCTTTGGGTACCCATTGGCATGGCTGAACCAGTTTAAAGGGTGACAATTCAACATATAGTACATATCAGTATTTTTCATGCATGTCATGCAGATTTGATTCTAGCCTATGTTAGCATAGATTGGCATGTTTGAATCCTCCACATTGTGGATTTCTATTTTTTTCGACCTAGATTCCTCATATCTATATTCCGTAAAAGAACAAGAAATTTCACTACTGATTTTACTTGTTGCAATGTGCATACCATGCAATTCTAAGAAAGAAGTACATCTGGTTGCTGTAGCTTTATTCTATTATTTGCATACAATGTTTAAACAGTTTCATCATGTTTTATGGATTAATAACTGTCATTTCTGAACTCTCCAGTCTCCGAGAATGGAGAAAACTGGAGTGTTGGACAACGCCAACTTGTTTCTCTAGGCAGGGCTTTGCTCAAACGGGCTAGAATATTAGTGCTTGATGAAGCGACAGCCTCAGTTGACACTGCCACAGATAACCTTATCCAAAAGATAATACGTAGAGAGTTCAGAGAGTGTACTGTCTGCACCATTGCACATCGTATACCGACAGTTATTGACAGTGACCTTGTTTTAGTCCTTAGCGAAGGTGAGTTCTAATTGAGCTAATTTCTATATCAATTCTATCTGAAGATATATATATATATATATATATATATATATATATATATATATATATATTGAATCTTTGTTGACTGCTTTCTCTTTGATTTTGTTGTTGATTTATTTTTATATATGTGACATATTGCCAGTATTTTGTGCTAAGTTTCTGAGTCACTCCTTGACATTATTCTGAACTATCCTTGTCTAATGGTTCCTATAACATCATTCTGAACTATCCTTATTGTTGTGGGAACATTTTTTTTGGAGGATCATTGACTTTATTTCTTAAGACACGATTTCTTAATTATACTACATTTTGACTGTTTCAATCCTTATTTGGCATTTTGTCTTTTTAACATTTTATTGGCTGATGCATCCCAGGTAGAGTTGCTGAGTTCAACAACCCACGTCGGTTACTGGAAGAGAAGTCATCCATGTTTCATAGACTAGTTTCTGAATACTCAACACGATCCAGCAGCTTCCATGATTATTGAAAATGAGCAAAGTCAATGAGCAAGCTAGAAATGTTTCTAATGGGTGATGCAGTTGATCAGTTAGCAGACAGCATAGTAGTTTCCAAACCAGCATAAGGAGAAAAGTATAGAAAAATGTGGATAGCCCAAATTCAAGCTTCCTTCAAAGCCTGTAAGACCAGAGTTAGGATACATCTCGTGTAAATATGCATTTACTCTAGGTTAGTGCAAAACAAGGGAGCTGGAAAATGAATCCATGATTTTCTGCTTAGGTAGAAAAATAAGGCAATTTTGACATTATGTTTTAGAATAGTTTACACATTTTCATTTCTAAGATAAGTCTAGGATGTGTAATCATCAAAGATTCTGTACTACTAAACTGAGGTCAGTCATCAAAGAGGTAGGTTTACTTTTCAGGATATCTCGCTTTCCTTTCAGTTCTCAGGTTTGATCCTAAACATCAAACACCATAATCAAACATGATTGCAAAGGTTACTGATTTTCCAACATTGACGAGGCAAATTAAACACTCCAAAATAAATCAGATGCATCATGCAAGTTAAACTGATGGGGAAAAAAATTGGATGAACAAAGGGGTAAAACAGAAAATAAAGTATTCAATCAGTCATCGAATTGTATTAATGAAATCAAAAGAATGGAATGGATCGTATTTATATTTCCGTTCCATTTTCATAGTTTCATTCCAGATTCTATTCAATTCAATTTATGCATACCAAAGCCGACCTAAGTGTGAAAGGCATCCTGATGGTTTGCTTGTTTGTGTATGCGATTACTTATGTTGATCGAGTGTGGTGCCATGTGTTGCGCCTACGTCAAATGATCAATCAAGTGTGAAGAGTGTGGCTGGGAATGATACGTAGAGAGCTTATTTGGGTGAGTTTGAAGTTTTAAGGAGTTTAGTACTGGTAGTGCTCAAGGTTTGAGCAACCAAAACTATGTTCGTCAACTTAAAAAAATGTTGTTTTAGCTTCCTAATTTTTAATTCAAAGATAATGGATCAGATTGTCACAATTAGAGGGAGAGCTAAATAGATGTGTTTAATTTTATTTGTTCCCTTTTGTACTTGTCTACAAATCAGTAGTTTGTGCAATGGAAATGAAATGAACAAACACAACAAAAAAAAATACAAACCGGTACCTTTGTGGTTTAGAATCATGATTTCTATTCCATGGTGTTTAATTTGTCAGTGGATCCATTCAAGTAATATCGCTATCTTTTTCTTTTTTGAATGCCTTTATGAGATGAAATATTTTATCATAGTCCTATTCTTAGTAGCATATAAAATTACAAAAAACAACAACAACAATAGTAGATAAACATAAATTACAAAAGAAGAATTTGATTGCTTGATCGCTTTTGTTGGCTTTGAATTTCTCTTTGAAGGGTTTGGAATGCAACAACACTTTGTCTAAGAATCTCCTTGAATATATCTCTAAAAGTTGTCCATGAAGCCTCCACAAAACAATCTTCATAAGGTTTCTGTTTGTGATTAAAATCTTCCAAATAGTTGATTGTTTGATGCTCTCCACTATAACTAGTCAGAATTTGATTTATGTCGAAGCTTTATTTGGATCTCGTGTAATTAATAGATTCCTATTTTAATATCAGTTGATTGCGCTAGTCAACTGCATATGCACTAATTGAGTGATTTAGTTGATTGTAAAATTTTTTATTTATATTCAAATAATAACTTTATGGTTTCAAATTTATCGGTCCATTACTCCATTAGTTACTCTATAACAATAGACTCTTATACCTTAAACTCAACAAATTCATATCTTCATTATTTTGAATTCATTAGTTAACTGCTCTCCTCTTTGACTTGTATTATGGTCCCAACTACACTAAAAATGATGATAAAAAGATGAATACGTTCACTCCCAGTGCTCCAATTAATTCATCCCAGGACCAACACGGAAGAGATAAATCACGAACGACTACTAGCCTTGGAAATAGTGACTATCACATAAGGGAGACATCTATCTCAACTATGTCAAGATTCGAACTCTCATGTGCTAGCCACTAAACCATCTCAACTAAAAGTGGATCTATATCACGTTGAGAGAGGGATGACTTCCTTGTATGTCTAATAGAAGTTAATCCTAAGTTATTAATATTTTAATCTCACCTAGTATCCTCAAACTTTCCTTTCTTATATTATTTTTTTTTGTAACATCATTTAGAATGGTCAATTTAGATTGGGTCTATCGGATCAATCCATATCTATTAAACAATTTAAGTAGGTTGAATTAAAATTTTATCAATTTATTTAAAAATGGATCGGTCCACGTTGGGCTTGGATTAGCACGGGTTGAGAAATTTTATTTCTCCCAACACTTAATAAGGCATGAAAATCTTCTTCATAAAAAATATGACATTGAAATCTTTAGAGTACAATTTAATTAGGCTGGCATCAGACCAATTTGATCTCTTGTCCTGATTCCAAGGGCTCTCGTTTCATGTTTATGGCAAATAAATGAAGGAATCATTAAAGCTTCGCAGCTTGGTTTCTGAGAAATGCTAGAGTTCTTATAAACAAATAATGAAAAAGTAATTTGGCCCATCTAATCCGTCACTCAAATTTAAAAATTTTAATCTTATATATATATATATATATGTTTTAATGGGCTCGTGGGATGGCTCAGCTCGGCCCGTCAAATGGTCGGCTTGTCATGGGCAGACCTATCCCGCCACGGGTTAGCCTGTCTTCTTCTTCATTTTTTTTTTTATAAAGATAAATTATATTAAAATTGATTAAGGACTTACACGAGGAACACAAAAATTTAAAGATATGCATTTGAACTTTTCTAAACAACCTCTCAATGTTTGGCACATTGCCTTTGTATTGATATCGATTTCGAATTTGTCAAATCCAATAGATCATACAAGATACACCCAAATCACGAGCTTTGTTGGGCATACTTCCTCCATGATATTGATATTGGAATGTCTCCAACAAGATTGATGTTATCCTAAAGTTGTGCCCAATGTGTAGCCAACATTGAGCCCTGTCCTATAGAGGTTCAATGATGGAATACATGAAGAAAAGGTGGTTTGCCATCTCGTCCTCTTGTTGGTACAGTGGATAGGTTTTACAGTCTACATACGACAATCTGACTTTGGTGCGCACTTTGCTTTTGCAAGCTGCCATATGACGACCTGGTGCTTTGGCATGATATAAGGCTTTCATAGAATTGCTGCCCACACCTTTATGCTGCTCCATGGCATAAACAAGTCATATGCAGTAGTTCCATGCCACAATTCTAGATCGAACCATGAGTTCAACATTGCCACAGCTTGCTCAGAATTGACCCCCTCTTAGACTGTTTGGTAGATTTGGATCAGTTTTTTTGATGAGGGGGTTGTTAGATTATTTCACTTGCCACTCCCACATATTAGTGCAGTGGAGATATTGGTGGTGAACCCACCACACCCAAAGGGAATCCGTTCGTTGGATGTTCCACGAGGACTTGGACAATAGTGTAAAATTCCATGTCTTGAGATTACGTAGTCCGTATCTCCCTTCATGTTTTTCCAAGTACATGGTGTCCCAAGATATTAGCGGATGCTTGGTCGACCATACAAAGGAGCGACAACAGAAAAAGAAAAAGAAAAAGTAAAAGGAGCGACAACAGAAAAAGAAAAAGTAAAAAGAACTAATGTTAAAAAAAAATTCTAAACTAACTTTTAAAAAAAATATTAATCCTAGAAAAAGAAATAGATAAAATCTATATTAATTTTTAGAAAAGGAAACTAATTCTAAAAATTTAAAATAAATAAAAGAAAAATAAAAAGACCAAATCTAGAGTTTTGATGACCTACTTAGCCGATTCCATCTCGTCTGGACTCTGAATAAAGTGTAACTACGTCAGGAGGTCACGAACTCATCATCTTCCTTGTACGTAGCCTCAATCGTCCTTCTTCTAGATCCAAAAGGACGGTTGGTAGCCTCATTTTCTTCTCATAATAGCTCAAAGGGGAATATTGTTGGTTGCTACTCGGAAAACCTAATGGTTCCACTATACAAAAATTTTGTACTAAGGTCTGAACATTTTCCTAGCTACCATGTGTTCTTTTAAATTAAACTTGGATCGCTTGCGGAACTTAACACGTTTGATCCAAAGTTTAATCTATTTGTTCTTTTAGGTTTTGACTTGGATCTTCTGCGGAACTTAACACGTTCGATCCAAATCACCTAAGTTATTAATTTCATTAAATATTAATTTCCATAATTGGTTTCCAGTACTGACGTGGCGAGGCACATGGCCTTCTTGGATATGGGAGCAACCACCATCGACTAGACAAAACCTTTTAAGGAAAGCTAATATTTAATTTCCTAAAATAACTTTAGGTTAACCGAAAGGAACAATCAAATCACAAGGAAAAGAAAAAAAAAACAAAGAACACAACATCGAAAACAAATTCGAAATACTAGAATCGCATGCCTCTTGTATTTGGTATTATTTCCAAAAATAACTAGTATGATGCGGAAAAGAAAAATACTAGTTATACCTTTTAGAAAGACCTCTTGATCTTCTACCGTATTCCTCTTCTAACCTCGGACGTTGTGTGGGCAACGATCTTCCGAGATGAGAACCACCAAGCACCTTCTTCTTCCTTACAAGTTTCGGCCATCAAAACTTCTCCTAGGATGAAGAGGTCCGGCCACCACCACCATGCTCCAAGGGATGCTAGAAAAGAGACTTCTTTTCTCTCCTTCTTCTCCTTCTTAGATCTGGCCACCAAAGCTATCTCCACCATAAGAAGGTTTCGGCCACACAAAGGAGAGGAGAGGAAAGAAAGGGCCGGCCACACCCAAGGAAGAAAAGAGGGAGAAAAATAATAGAGTTGTTCCTAATGAAGCCTCCTCTACCCCCTCTTTTATAATCCTTGGTCTTTGGCAAATAAGGAAAATTTAATAAAAACTTCCTTAATTCTTTTGCCATTGAAAAGGAAAATTTATTTAATTAAAAATAATTTTCTTTTCATCATGATAATGGCCGGCCACCTTTAATCCCTTAATCAAGGAAATTTTAATTCACACAAGAATTAAAACTTCCTAATTTGCTTCCGGAAATTTATAAAAATTTCTCAAATAATTTTTCCCTTCATGGTGGTTAATAAAAAAGAAATTTTATAAATTAAAATCTTTCTTTTAAACATGTGGATAAAAAGAAAGTTATCTTTAAAAAATAAAATCTCTTTCAATCTACAAATAAGGAAAGATATCAAATCTTTTCTTAATCTTTTGTAGAAACTTATAAAAGAGAATATTTAATTTTTAAACTCTCTTTTAAATAATGAACATGTTTAAAAAGGAAAGTTTTCTTAAAATTTAAAATCCACCTTTTAATCAACAAATAAGGAAATATTTCAAATTTTTAAACTCTCTTTTAAACATGTGAATGATTTACAAATAAGAAAAATTTTTAATAAAAATTAAAACCATCCTTTTAATCTACAAATAAGGAAAGAGATTAATCTCTTCACTTAATCTTTTGTAGAAAGCTATAAAAGAAAATTTTAATTTTTAAACTCTCTTTTAAATCATGATATCCACATAAGAAATAATTAAAAAAAAAACCCTTTCAATATTCTAGTGGCCGGCCACCTAAGCTTGGGACCCAAGCTTTGGCCGGCCACCAACTTGGCTCAACCATTTGGTCTTGGCCGGCCCTAGTTTGGGTTCCAAGCTAGCTTGGCCGGCCCCATTGGATGGGTAAGAAGGTGGGTATGTGGTGGGTATAAATCTCTATATACAAGAGGCTACGATAGGGACCGAGAGGAGGAATTGGTTTTGGTCTCCCGATGAAATTAAGCATCCCGTGTTCGCCCTGAACACACAACTTAATTTCATCAATAATAATTCATTCCACTAAAGAACTATTATTGAACTACCGCACCAATCCCAAATTACATTTTGGGCTCCTTCTTATTATGAGTGTGTTAGTCTCCCTGTGTTTAAGATGTCGAATGTCCACTAATTAAGTAAGTTACTGACAACTCACTTAATTAATATCTAGCTCCAAGAGTAGTACCACTCAACTTCATCGTCATGTCGGACTAAATCCACCTGCAGGGTTTAACATGACAATCCTTATGAGCTCCTCTTGGGGACATTCTCAACCTAGATCACTAGGACACAGTTTCCTTCTATAATCAACAACACACACTATAAGTGATATCATTTCCCAACTTATCGGGCTTATTGATTTATCGAACTAAATCTCACCCATTGATAAATTAAAGAAATAAATATCAAATATATGTGCTTGTTATTATATTAGGATTAAGAGCACACACTTCCATAATAACTGAGGTCTTTGTTCCTTTATAAAGTCAGTATAAAAGAAACGACCTCAAATGGTCCTACTCAATACACTCTAAGTGTACTAGTGTAATTATATAGTTAAGATAAACTAATACCTAATTACACTACGACCTTCCAATGGTTTGTTCCTTTCCATCTTGGTCGTGAGCTACTGTTTATAATTTATAAGGAACCGATAACATGATCTTCTGTGTGTGACACCACACACCATGTTATCTACAATATAAATTAATTGAACAATTACATTTATCATAAATGTAGACATTTGACCAATGTGATTCTTATTTCTAGATAAATGTTTATACCAAAAGCTAGGCTTTTAGTATACATCCTAACAAATATAGCCATGTTGGATGATATGAGATGATTGTGTCCTTGGATGCTCCTACATCAGATGCCCTAGGTTGAAAAGATCGTGTCATCAAGCTTAAAATAACATCTTCATCATCCATAGCTCCCTTTTCTTCACAATGACTTCCGATACGACACAAACTGCATCTTCAAATAAGACCAAAATCTCACGATCATTACCATAAAGTACCTCGTCAACTTCATTATCAAATATTGGTTCACCAAGTACCTTGATCTCATCTTCGTCATAAATTGGATAACTAACTATTTTAATCTTGTCGTCCATATCTTTCTCAACAAAAATTGTATCCAAATTAAAATAAAAGAACTTATGACCTTTAAGATTTCGGACACTACGATCACAGTATGAGACTTCCTCAGCCAGACCTTGTCTATCACTACCTTGAGCATGCACCTCACTATCTTCAAGATCTTGCGCCATTAGATGCTGGAATAACTCTATGACTTGTCTCTGTAGATCTTCGACGGGCTCATAGAATATGCTTCGATCCTGGTGCGAGACTTCCTTAGCCAAAACTTGTCTTTCATGACCATGACCTCAACTACGATGATCATCCATGAATCTAAGACTCTGATACCAATTGAAACAGGGGAAGGAATCTCCTAGTGTAAGTTTGAATAGAGGTTTTTTTAAACAAAAATGGAAAGCTAAAAGCATTTGATACCTTGGAGCACCATCTTCACCAATTCAAGCTTGCTGACATATGATAAAGTTTGCTTGGGACATGAAGTAAGTTTCTACAAGATAGCCTCCGTCAAAGGAACATAATTGCATGCCCTTAAATTCTTTGCCATAAGGGAAAAACCCAAGTATTAGAACGGAAAAAACCTCTCTTAAAACCTGTGATTTCTAACAGTCTACTTGCTGTGCGTTCATCAATTCCAGCCATGAATAGATTGGATTTGCTGAGGTTTTGATGCAACCCTACAACTTGTCCAAACTGCCACAAATAATTCGTAATTAAATTAAAGTTCATCAGTCCTAGCGAAGAGTAAGAGATCATCCATATATGCTAGGTGAGTGATGTTGGTGCAATCGAACTCTAGGAATTTAATATTTATTTGATAATATGTTTAATGAAATATAGTCATGTTAAGGTTGATTGGATGACTAGCAAGGGTAAGAAGTCTACTTAGTAATTAGTTCTAATTGGAGGTAAGGCAAGGGAAAGTCCTAATTGAGATTAGGAAAGTGAAAAGCCCTAACTACGAGTTGGCAAGGGGAAGTCCTAACTGCGGTTAGGCAAGGAAAAATTCTAATTGAAAGTTAGGCAATTAAGAAGTCCTAATTGAAGTTTAGGCAAGGGTGTGTAGTCTACCAAGTGACTAATAAGTCCAAGCAGGTCAAGGTGACAAGATGTTTGGCAAGAGGAAAATCCTAGGGGGAGGTAACCCTAGGTAATGGAAAGTCTTGGAAGAGTGAACTCTAAGAAAGTGTGACTAAAAGATTTCAAGTCCATTGCACGCAGTTGACTAGACCATCAAATCATGAATGCTGCTAACAATGCTTTACTTTCTGATATCTATTATGCTAACTCAATGTTATATGAAAGTCTTAGTCGTCAAGTTGATCAGACACTAAGTGGAACCAGAGAAAGTCCAAATAGGTTTAGAGGATCAGATGTTTGGTGGGCAAGTTGAGATAAGCTCCTGGAGTGGAGTGGTGAGGTCTTATTCTAGTCGAGACAAGCCTTAGGCGATGATCCGACTGAAGAAACTGATAGAGATTTCTAAGTTGAGATCAAGACAATCCTAACTGTCATATTCATGCATCTATATTCTTTATTGCCGAACTCTATTTTTTAGGATTATTATCATTTGTATATTTGTTGTGCTAACTTGGTTTTACAGAAAAAAGTTAGTTGACCGATTGGTTCAGTCGATTGAACTAGAGGATCGGTCAATTGATCTAAGTGGATAAGAACAATAAAGGACCACAATCTGGCAAAGAAGGCAACAAGCTTTTGTCGATGGATCAGTGGGATCAATCGACTGACCCATTTGGAGATCGATCTTGAGTACACATTGTGCTGAAGTTCTCTTCCATGCATACTTCCTCAAGAGCTCTTAGGCAAGATGGATGTTCTCACCATGGAACAATCCTCAACATAAGTTGACTGTGCTGGATCTACAATGCTGGTCATCACTACACGTGGCCTACATGCCAAGATTTTGGAGATGATCTACACAACAGTGTATCAAGCTATTAGTCAATAGTCCATAGCCCTTGGTGAAGGATCCAACTTCGATACTAGCATGAGGAGAGTATGATTCCACTGCTTGAGAAGTTGCCTGTTTTTAAAAAAATCCTGAGCTGCTGCATAGACATTCGAATGGACTATGGTCCAACCCACCTTGAAGAAATTAGAGCCATATCTGCCCGATCCTAGGGTATGATCACTACCAATATCGAAGAGAGCAACCTGTATGTCCTTAGAGGTAATCGGAGTGACCAAACCATGTTGTTGCACCTTTGTAAGAATTGGCCCACCAAACTATAGGTTGCTATCTAGTGGCATGCAACCATTTCTTGTGCCTAACAGCCTTTCAAAATGTGATACTAATTCCTCTGCAACTTCAAGTATGTTGGTGGTTTGCTCCCTGGACGTCATAGTGATAGTTACCAGAGCATTTTGCTTATTGTTCCTCTTGACCAAATCATGGGAAAACTTATTGCACTAATCATATTGAGATATGCACACTTGGTCTTTTGTTGATAAAATGATCATTCCGCCTTTGCAAACCTTGGTTGCTGTTGACTGTAAGCTACTATAGTGCTCTGGTGCGAGCTCCCCAGCAAGTATTCTCTATTAGACAACCTCTAATTTAGCCACTACTCACTTCACCTTCTCTGAACTGTGCTAGAAATGCAATTTGTTGAGGTTTCTCATCTACGATTTGAGTCTGACTAGCTTATGTTTGAGGTGGAATTGAGCTGTGAATGTAATCCACTCCTTCCATGATTCCTCAAGAAGTTTATGGAAGCCCTCGTGTAGTATCCACATGTTATGGAACAAGAAGGTAGCGACTTTGGCTATTCTCTAGATAACAGTGAGACAACACAACAAGAATGATCTGAAAGGCAACCCAGTGGAAGGAATTCTACATAGCTCTCATAGTCCTCCAGAAGCCACTGCGTGTTAATCAATACCCAATCTAGTTTGCTAGAAATTGAGCCATTAGTCCATGTCAACCAGCAACCAATTGATCAAAAGATCCACTAAGTTACAATGTTACACCATCACTCCTAGGTTGTTGATTTCGTAGTGCGTTATCGACATGCCACCCTCTTTGTATTGAGCTATCCTCAAGGAATTGAAGTCTCTGATTACCATCCAAGGCTAAATAATGTTCTCCTCTAGATTAGTGAGTGACACCCATAAAGGTCTCCTCACACCGATACTATGCAGTCTATAGACAAAAGTCACCAAAATGTTTCATGTGGTGATTTTGCAACTAACCTGACAATGAATTAGTTGTTATTCATTCCTCAAAATGGACAAGTCCATGAGATCTATCTTCCAAAGTAACAAGATGTGTCTATGGTTAGAGAATTGAAAGTTATGAAGCACAATTTCAATACCTGGAAACCATCGTCAGAGGGAGTTATTGCCGTCTTCCTCCAATAATTTAGTCTCCATCAATCCTAGAATGGAGAGCATACAACGATGAAGGAGTTGATGAATCCGCTTGTGTTTTAGGGGCTTATGGAAGCCCATAATGTTCCAACTAGTGATCTTCATACTTTATTACAGACATCACATGTCCATCGCCTGTTGTAGTGCCCTATTGTAGCCACCTCCTTCTAGTCCATGCCTCTGCTTGGCATGATTCATGTAATGTTGTCAAGTAATAATAGATATCGATTTCACGAGGATTGGTGGCTAAGTCTACTAAACAAATATGATTGTCTAGACTAATCGCGAGAGAGAGGTTGTTCAAGAACTAGAGATCTTAGAAAGAAAAATAGAGAATATGGTGAGGGAAGATATTTGAACAAGTAGAAGAGAAGGGAAGGAGAGTGATTCGAGAGAATTAAATGGGAAAAGTAAATTTTGGATTTTAGTTTCATCACAATGATTGTAGACATCTAATCAATGATTGTAAACATCTAATCAATGGTTGTTTTTGTAGGTAGACTATCTTAGGGTATTTGATGTTGACTTTTGGAACTACACTAGCATATCCGTTCTAATTTATCATCTACTTTCAGAGTGACAGAGTCGAGGGATTACTTTCCTAAGGAGCTAAATTGGAACTGATCCATTAAGATCTATAACAACCTATTTCTTCTCATGGCATATCGATCTACTTTCATAATTGACTCTCCATGTCTCAGGTTTTTACAGATTAGAGGATTGAGTTCTCCTTTTGGTTCATCTCTAAATCCGTATGGGATACAAATCTCATACTTTTAGTATCGAGATCGTGTGTACATAGTAGATCCATACCATAAACACATATATCATTGAATAACAAACAATTAAACTTAATAGATTTAATAAAAAGGTGTCTACATATCATAGGGTTAATCTCTAATCCTAAAATTAGGAGTCTACTCCATAGAATCATAGCTACTAACAAAGATCATAGTTTAATAAGTTACAATCAAGTTCAAATTCAGAAACAGAGAAAGAAAACTTAGTCTTGATGCGTGAGATCATCTCTCGATGCTCCTCAAACCAAATTCTAGGCATGAAGAAGTTGTATCCCCTTGTGATCATCCTTTAAAATCTTCTTGGGGGCCCTTGGTTGGCTCCCAATCAAGATCTCCTCCTTGAGATCCAAATTAGCATTCTATACATGATTTTCAAGCACCCGACATGACTTCGTGGTGGCTGGCATGGCTGACCGTGGCAGGCACTGTGATCTCCATCGAGTGGCAACACAGTGTTGGTGCAATATCCCTCAGGTCAAGGCTGACCTGGTTGACCAAGCTTGAATCTTGGTTTGGGTTTCGATGTTTGACAATACAAGACTTCGATGATATGGACAAGTGCAGGTGCAGTTGTTCATTTGGGAAGATTGTTTGGTGTAATTCCCCTCTGATCAGGGTCTGATCAATTTGGTTGGAGAAGAGTCAAGTAGGTCAAGGTTGACCAGATACTTGACTGGGAAGTCCTAACTGGGAAGGTAGGCAGAAGGGAAGTCCTGGTGAGTGAAGTCAGGTAGAGGAAAGTCCTAGTGAGTGAAGCTAGGCAGAAGGGAAGTTCTGGTGAGTGAAGTCAGGCACGGGGAAATCCAGATGGGTCAGGATTGACCAGACATCTGGTGAAAGTCCAAGTAGGTTAAAGGGATTGACCGGATACTTGGCAAGAGGAGAAAAGTCCAAGTGGGTCAAAAGAATTGACCAGACACTTGGTGAGAGAGTCCTAGCTGGTCAAGGGTGACCGGATGCTAGGTTTTATGTACAAACAAGTCATGGTTGACTAGATGTTGGTTTAGGGGACTTTGGACTTGGTTTTGGGCAAAAACCAAGATCTGGATTGATCAGCCAATTGATCCAGAAGATCTGGATTGATCAGCCGATTGATCCAGTAGATCTGGATCGATCAGCCAATCGATCCAGCAGATATGGATCGATCAGCCGATCGATTGAATCATGCCAAATCGATCGGCCGATCGATCGAGTGAGTCCCCGCGAACATAACCCCTCTGGATCGATCGGTGGATCGATCCAGAGGTCCCAATTGATCAGTGGATCGATTGGGAGTTGTTGTTTGTGCACGATAAGCCCTGGATCGATCAGCTGATCGATCCAGGCTATTCCAGAGAGCACAGAGGCACTCTGGATCGATCGGTTGATCGATCCAAAGCCTTCCCGATCGATTGGGAGCAATCCAATCGATCAGAATTCGACAGTTGGCACAGGATATAGCTGTTGGAGTGCGATTCCTTCGGCAGAACTTCACCGATTCGTCTCAGATCACCACAGTGCTCCTACAGCTTCTCCACAAAGTTCAGATCGCCAGTTCTTGAAGGTTCTTGGAGGTTTTCCAAGTCAAAAGGTGGATCTATAGCTGAAGAAGAAAGCTAGGGTTAGAGTTTTCTTGTAAGCTTGTGTTGTATTTTGTTTCCCTTTCCTTTTCTTCTTGTAGTGTGAACTTGTAGGGCTTCTTCGCCTTTGGTAGTTACCATAAAGGAGAGTTTTCATAGTGGAGGGTGCGTGAGTGTGTGGATCCTTGGATTAGTCATCTCTTGTGAGGTGGATACCAAGTAAAATCCATTTGTTAGCATTGTATGCATTTGTTTCTTTGTATTTCCACTGCACATCTCTGAAGAAACAAGCAACGAAGCACACGAGCACGCGACGAGCTATTCACCCCCCCTTTAGCTACTTTTCGGTCCCAACAAGTGGTATCAGAGCAAGGTCGCTCTTCACCGGAATCATCGCCGGAAGGGGCAAACAAAACAAGCAAAGCTAGAGGGTGAAGAAGTTGAAGAAAATTCATCAAAAGTCAAAGATTTCAAGAAGCTCAACTTCAAGATGCAATTCCAGGATGGACTTGGATTTGACACAAGGGTGGCTCCACCGTACACATCCACAAGCTTCGATTCTTGGAAATCAAGAATCAAAAATTTTCTTATGATGGAGATAGAGCAATGGTTTGCTCTTATGGAAGGCTTCGAAGCTCCAACGAACTCAAAGGGAAAAGTCCTCAAGAAAAGCAAATGGAGCAAAGAGTAGATTCAAAGGAGCGAGGCAAATGATAAAGTGACCAAGCTTTTGGTCAACTTATTGCCTAGCCACATTTTGGCTCCAATCGGAGAATTCAACGATGCCAAGGAGCTTTGGAGCAAATTGGAAACAATCCATGAAGAACCCTCCACTGTACCAAATCAAGAGGAATCCAAAGAGGGCGACTCATTAGCGCAAGATCAAGAGGAAGAGGACTCCGAGGTTGAGAGATGCTCAACTTCCGAAGAAGAAGTCCAAGAAGCCTCATCTTCAACGGAATGCAATGAAGAGGACAAGGAGGGAGCATACTCCTTGTTCCATGTACAAGATGAAGATGAAGAAGCCTCCACCTCTAGGATTGAGGGGGAGCAATTTTCATTGACACTGGATCAAGAGCAAGAAGAATCTTCTACATCCGGGTCAAGAGAAGAAGTGGAGGAAGAAGCTTCCACCTCCACAAGTCAAGCTAAATCAAATGGAGGAGTATCATCATTATCGGATCAAGAGGAAGCCTTTACCTTCGGATCCAAAGGAGAAAGTGTCATCCATACACAAAAAGGTATAACAATTTTAATTAATAATAAAAATCATATTATATGCTTTGAATGTAGGGCAAAAGGGCATTACAAAAGTAAATGCCCTAAATTGGCCAAGAAGAAGGGCCAAGTGGCACAAAAGAGCAAGGAGAAGCCCAAGGAGACCATCCCTGGAACAAAGAAGAGCAAGGAGCATATTGTGTGCTTCTTGTGCAACCAAAAGGGGCATTACCGAAGTCAATGCCCTAAGGGGAAGAAGGTGGTCAAGGCTCAAGGAGGAAGCTCAATTCAAGGGGGAGCCCCCAAGGTAAAAAAAAAGGTAACTTTTATTGAGCCTACTCCCTTGAATAATGGTAAAAAGCATGCTAGCTCTAATTTATATCATTTTAATGCTATTTACCATGAAAATAGGAGGCATGATAAAATTAAAGAAAATCATGTAGCTTATCATGCTAAGACCTCTCAACCTAGTTTTAGAAAGGTAGATAGGAACTTAGGCAAGAACCCTAAGGATTCTAGGTATGTTCCTAAGAAGAAGAAAAATCATGATTTTAGTGAAAAATCTATGGTTGAGGGATTATGGAAGGAAAATCAAGTCTTGAGGTCAAGACTCGATAAATTAGAGAAGACCGTTAGAAAAATCAAAAATGAAACGCAAGGGTTTAAGGGTCAAAACCTAGGTATAGGAGTATCAAAGCCATCCAATGGCCATAGAGGTTTGGGATACAAACCAAAGGCCAAGAAGGATGTAATTTCCTATCATAGGGTTCCATATAGCTATGGAACTAACCTTAGGCCTAGTGGGCAAGCCGAAAATACTAGGGAGGTCATCCCTAAGAGTATTTTTGCAATAAATGTGACTAAGGCTTCTAAAAAGTCAAAGAAAGTCACAAAGAATGTCACAAGGGAAGCAATCCCTAGAGTTGACCTAGAAAAAGTGACCAAGGCTTCTAAGAAGTCAAACAAGGTCACTAGGAAGGTATCTAGGGAAGTTATCCCTAGTGAATACCTAGAGCATCCAAGGAGCACCAATAGGTTTTGGGTTCCTAGGAGCATCTTCTCTACCCCATAGATGGGTTAGAGAGTGTCAACTCTAAGAAGAAGGGTAGTTAACCCAACTTTGAAGAAATTGACACTCAAGGAGCATTTTCAAGGTTATTATTAACCTTTGAAAATGAAATAGATTTATTGAGTTACTCTTTGAAAGAGTAAAATGTGCCAAATTTGAGAAAATCATAAGAACTACCAAGTTGAAATTTTGGTATGTTCTTAGGAAATTAAAGACAATTTGAGCCTTAATTTAAAGTGCTACTCTTGTGGAAAAATGAAATATGCCAACACTTGAGGAATATGCTTAATTTCAATTGGCATAAATTAATCAAGAGAATTAGAAATGCCAATTAGGCTTTGGTATTTTCTTGGAGCATTTAGAAGGCAATCTAGGTATAATTTTTAAATTTAGCTAAGGTTTAAGGACACCTAGATAGATAATCTAGGTACTTTATTTATGCTAAATCTTGCCATGATTGTTTGCTCACTATGTGCTATGACATCATATTTAGTTTTGTATTTTGCATTTATCTTTTATTATGAAAAATACAAAAATATCATGTCATGTCATACATACATCATGTAGTTATAGGAATCTTTCTTTTGAAAGCTATTTCATTTTGATGTATTCCATAACATTATCATGCATTATGTCTATTTCCTTAAAATTAAGGACAAATGACATTTATAAACAAATGGTATAAACAAGAGGCATTTATAAACAAGTGGAATCAACAAGTAACATCCTTGGTGGATGTTTACCACTAAAAATGCCTAAATAGATATGCATGATCCCTAGATTAGGGAAAAACCAAATTTTACATCTCACAAAGACCTATAAGATGACTTGTATGTGTTTTAGTGCACATTAGATACAAGTGAGATGTTAGGATGATGAACAAAACTCAAGATGTTGATTTAGTGCATTCTTTTGAGTTTTAAGTTCATCAAAACACATAGTATGTGTTTTCCCATCATTGGGAAAGCTAATGTACAAGTCATGTGCATTATACCCAAGGAACATGGTGGGATATTGGTTTTAAAAATATTTTTGAATATATTTTGGAAAACCTTGGTGAAGGCTATCTTTTGATAGTAATCACCATTGAATAGTTAGACACAAACTTGAAGAAAACACTAAAGTTTTTGTAAGTTTTCAAGTTTGTATCAATCTTTGAAAATATGATGTATTTTTTTAGAAAACTATTTTTTCTTGAAAATATATACCCTAAATAATGTCTACACAAATTTTCACGATTTTTGAAATTTTGTAGAATTTTCTAGGGGTTTCTGAAGTTAACTGAAATGAAATTTCAGCAACTATCAGACCTCAATCGATCACCCGATCAATTGAAGGGTCTCAATCGATCGGACGATCGATTGAGAACCGGATTCTCGCGAACAGAAGCTGTCTAGATCGATCCATCGATCGATCCAGCCCTCCTGAATCGATCAGTGGATCGATTCAGCATGGTCCGATCGATTGGGACCCAACTCCAATCGATTGAAGTTACTGATTTTGGCTGGTAAAGCCTGATTTCAGCATTGTTAAACCATGGTTAGTCTAGGTAACCATTCCAAACCCTTAAAAATACATTTGTATACATAAAAATGGTGTTTTCATGTTGAAAACAAGGATGAATTGGTTAAGGGAGACTAAATAGAAGTTTAGGTTGAGGTTTGCTTCAAATATTGAATATTTGAACCTAAAAACTTCTAAATTTGGGTTTCCTAAAGGTTTAGGGATTCCAAGTCATTGTTGGTGCAATGACAGAAGTTACCACTATGTCTTTAGGGGGAGGGACTCTTTAAAGACATGAAAATTATTTTTTTCATGAACCTTGGAAGGTGGTTAACTTTCTTTTCAGAACATGCTCAAGGTTGAGCATTTGAACTTTAATGGGGAGTGGATATCCTCATTGTTCAAGTGATTTAAGTTAAAAATGTTCAAGGATGGGCATTTGACTACATTAATGGGAGAATGTAGGGTTAAGGATAATGAAGGGTATGAGACTTTCATTATCGTGTTGATCACAACGAGTGAAGTTGTGAACAACGATGAACAACTCTTCATGGGGAGAGTCTCAAAGGGGAGAGTTTTCAACAAGTGAATTTGTTGATGTGTGCCCAAAGATGGGGCATTTGTTGATGTGTGTCAATAGGGGGAGAATGAAGGGTTTAAGTTAGGACTTCATTACCTAGAGGGAGTTTGCCCTCTTAGGAGGAGAATGAAGGGTTTAACTTATGCCTTCATTACCTAGTGGCATGAAGGAGGTTGAGGCTATGGGATTAGCCTAACTTAAAGTTAGGACTTCATTACCAAGAGGGAGTTTGCCCTCTTAGGAGGAGAATGAAGGGTTTAACTTATGCCTTCATTACCTAGTGGCATGAAGGAGGTTGAGGCTATGAAATTAGCCTAACTTAAATGTGGTAGTGTCAAACATCAAAAAGGGGGAGATTGTTGGTGCAATATCCCTCAGGTCAAGGCTAACCTGGTTGACCAAGCTTGAGTCTTGGTTTGAGTTTCGATGTTTGACAATACAAGACTTCGATGATATGGACAAGTGCAGGTGCAGTTGTTCATTTGGGGAGATTGTTTGGTGCAATTCTCCTCTGATCAGGGTCTGATCAATTTGGTTGGAGAAGAGTTAAGTAGGTCAAGGTTGACCAGATACTTGACTGGGAAGTCCTAACTGGGAAGGTAGGCAGAAGGGAAGTCCTGGTGAGTGAAGCTAGGCAGAGGAAAGTCCTAGTGAGTGAAGCTAGGCAGAAGGGAAGTCCTGGTGAGTGAAGTCAGGCACGGGGAAATCCAGATGGGTCAGGATTGACCAGACATCTGGTGAAAGTCCAAGTAGGTCAAAGTGATTGACCGGATACTTGGCAAGAGGAGAAAAGTCCAAGTGGATCAAAGGGATTGACCGGATACTTGGCAAGAGGAGAAAAGTCCAAGTGGGTCAAAGGGATTGACCAGACACTTGGTGAGAGAGTCCTAGCTGGTCAAGGGTGACCGGATGCTAGGTTTTATGTACCAACAAGTCATGATTGACTAGATGTTGGTTTAGGGGGCTTTGGACTTGGTTTTGGGCAAAAACCAAGATCTGGATTGATCAGCCGATTGATCCAGAAGATCTGGATTGATCAGCCGATTGATCCAGTAGATCTGGATCGATCAGCCGATTGATCCAGCAGATATGGATCGATTAGCCGATCGATTGAATCATGCCAAATCGATCGACCAATCGATCGGGTGAGTCCCCGCGAACAGAACCCCTCTGGATCGATTGGTGGATCGATCCAGAGGTCCCAATCGATCAGTGGATCGATTGGGAGCTGTTGTTTGTGCGCGATAAGCCCTGGATCGATCAGCTGATCGATCCAGGCTATTCCAGAGAGTACAGAGGCACTCTGGATCGATCGGTTGATCGATCCAAAGCCTTCCCGATTGATTGGGAGCAATCCAATCGATCGGAATTCGACCGTTGGCGCGGGATATAGCTGTTGGCGTGCGATTCCTTCGGCAGAACTTCATTGATTCGTCTCAGATCACCACAGTGCTCCTACAGCTTCTCCACAAAGTTCAGATCGCCAGTTCTTGAAGGTTCTTGGAGGTTTTCCAAGTCAAGAGGCGGATCTACAGCTGAAGAAGAAAGCTAGGGCTAGGGTTTTCTTGTAAGCTTGTGTTGTATTTTGTTTCCCTTTCCTTTTCTTCTTGTAGTGTGAACTTGTAGGGCTTCTCCGCCTTTGGTAGTTACCATAAAGGAGGGTTTTCATAGTGGAGGGTGCGTGATTGTGTGGATCCTTGGATTAGTCACATCTTGTGAGGTGGATACCAAGTAAAATCCATTTGTTAGCGTTGTATGCATTTGTTTCTTTGTATTT
Source organism: Zingiber officinale (assembly GCF_018446385.1). Classification (NCBI taxonomy): domain Eukaryota; kingdom Viridiplantae; phylum Streptophyta; class Magnoliopsida; order Zingiberales; family Zingiberaceae; genus Zingiber; species Zingiber officinale. Next base: position 42,492,920 of record NC_055997.1, on the reverse strand, counting down.
CCGCTACACATCTCTGAAGAAACAAGCAACGAAGCACACGAGCACGCGACGAGCTATTCAACCCCCTCTAGCTACTTTTCGGTCCCAACACACAACAGTGTTGGCTAGCATGGTCGCCCATGTTTGGCGCTATGAATAATTCTGAAATCTCGGTACGACCCATGCTGGCTAGCACAACCAACCATGGTGATAAGGAGGAAGAAGAAGAAGCAAAGAGACCTTTCACCTTCTCAAGTGATGAAAATCTTATGAAAAATATCATCCAAATGATATTTATAGCCATCCCATGGAATACCAAGAGTCTCCACCCTTTTATCTTCTAATCCAATGGCTCAAACTCAACCATTCAATCCAATGGTTGAATTTTGACCATTCAACTTTCTTGGTGAACTCAAGTTCACCTAATGAGTCTAACCCATTGATTCCCATGCAATTCGACTCAATCCAACAATTGGATCTATTTGAGTCTAACTCAATGAGTCTAATTCGGATTACACTTAATCCAATGAGTGGGTTCATTCGAGTCTAACTCAATGATTAATCCAAAAAGTCTAATCATCTCATGATTGGCTCTTAGGGCTAATTACTAACAATTCCCCACTAGCACTAGTGCCAATCACCACTAAGATGACACAAACACTTTGGATTTACCCATTATTCTTAATATCCTTTGTATTTTAGTCAAACTAAAATACCCATCTCAATATCTACTTGTTCTTTGTGTGTGACCCTGTAGGCTCTCGTAACGTTGGCAATGTATCCAAATCAACATTTGCGATACATAAACAATGAGTGGCATCTAGCAAGACATCATTGCTACCCAAGTGACGAGAAAGTCATGATCCGACCTAACCTTTCCGTGGCTATCATGTTGTATGACTTGGTCTCTCTATCCTTGATATCTAGATTGATCAATGAGGCATAGACTGTGTCATCCTCTTATCAATCTTTGTGTTTCTTGATCTCCAAGTGGACATACTCAATCAAATAAGCTCAATATCTCATATTGACTCATTTGTGCATGGCCATGCTTTCTTGTGTCCTACTAATCAAGGGGCCCACAAATATCATTTCCGTCATATGGAAGGGATAGATTCCATCTACATCACTCACATCCCTTCGCATAATTTATTGCATTCCCAGTGATCGACTTTATAGTCCACCCTGTTACGGGTGATGTTTGACTATATCAAAGTATACAACTCTTTATGTAGGGAACCGTAGTGACTTCAGGTCTAAAGACTATTTATACCAATAGTCACATGAGAATGTTTATGACACTCATACGACGATTCATGAAACATTCTCATGGCGAGTCATTCAGTATATATTCTCTAATATATATCCATGTGTCAACCTGATATCTCATATCCATGACTTGTGAGATCAAATCATCCGTTGACCTACATGCTAGTCTTAACACATTAATATTGTCCTTGTATATTAATGCTCGACTAGGAATAGTTAAGAGTAGTGTTCTCTACAATATCTCACTATCAATTTAACTAATTGATTATTGTAGATAAGAACCTACTACCACAGGACATTATTATATTTATTTAATCGACACTGAATTGCAATAAATATAATAACCATAACCTTTGCCTCTTAATTAATAGTGATATATGATACAAAATGAGCCCTTTACAATCATCTCATAATTGGTAATAGGGCTAATACTAACAATCCACTAGCATTAGTGCCAATCACTAAGGTATCGAATACCCATTGACCTAGTGTGACCATCATGCTTTCCCTATGCCAAATCTTTGGTCAAAGGATCCGCAATGTTAGCATCGGTTGGGACTCTACATATCCTTACATCACCTCTATCGATGATCTCTCGAATGAGATGGAATCGCCTGAGTATATGTTTGGATTTCTGATGAGAGCGAGGTTCTTTAGCCTGTGCAATAGCCCCATTGTTATCACAATAGAGGTCTATTGGGTTCGCTACACTAGGAACAACACCAAGCTCTGTAATGAACTTCCTAATCCAAACATCCTCCTTTGTTGCAGCTAATGCAGCAATGTACTCGGCTTCTGTTGTAGAATTAGCGATTGTGTCCTGCTTCGAACTCTTCCAGCTCACAGCACCACCATTTAAGCAAAATACATAACCTGATTGCGATCTGTAATCATCCTTATCAGTTTGGAAGCTAGCATCGGTGTAACCCTTTACAACAAGCTCTTCATCGCCTCCAAATATCAAGAAATAATCTTGAGTCCTTCTTAAGTACTTAAGAATATTCTTGATTGCTGTCCAGTGACCTTCACCTGGATCTGACTGGTATCTGCTCGTCATGCTTAACGCATACGAGACATCTGGGTGAGTACAAAACATGGAGTACATGATCGACCCTATAGCAGATGCATAAGAGATCTGATCCATGCGGTCCCTTTCTACCTTAGAAGAGGGACATTGCGTCTTCGAAATACTCACACCATGTGACATAGGCAGGAATCCCTTCTTGGAATTCTCCATGATAAAACGTTTAAGCACCTTGTCAATGTACATACTCTGGCTTAGGCCAAGAATTCTCTTAGATTTATCTCTATAGATCTTAAGACCTAAAATATAGGCTGCTTCACCTAAATCTTTCATTGAAAAATAATTCCCAAGCCAAGTCTTCACTAACTGAAGAGTAGGGATATCATTTCAAATGAGAAGTATGTTATCTACATACAATATGAGAAAGATAATTGTGCTCCCACTAATCTTTTTGTAGACACAAGGTTCATCTTCATTCTTAATGAAACCAAACATTTTGATCGCATCATCGAATCGAAGATTCCAGCTTCTAGAAACTTGCTTCAATCTATAAATGGATCTTTGCAACTTACAAACCTTTCCAGCATTCTCTGGATCTACAAAACCCTCAGGTTGTGTCATGTACACATCCTCGAGTAGATTTTCGTTAAGAAATGCGGTTTTGACATCCATCTGTCAGATCTCATAATCATAGTAAGCAGTAATAGCAATCATGATCCGAATGGACTTGAGCATCGCAACTGGTGAAAAGATTTCATCATAGTCTATACCATGAATCTGCTTGAATCCTTTAGCCACCAATCTACCTTTATAGGTATGCTTATTTCCATCCATGTCAGTCTTCACCTTGAAGACCCACTTACACCCAATGGGTTTGATCTCTTCAGGTGGATCAACCAAAGTCCATACTTGGTTAGTGTACATAGATTCCATTTCGGACCTCATGGCCTCTAGCCATTTCTGAGAATCTGGGCCCTGTACAGCTTCTTGATAAGATGTAGGCTAATCAACACCAATAAGCTCTACATCACCGTGGTCAGACAAGAGAAAAGAATATCTCTTAGGTTGACGATGAATCCTATCAGATCTGCGTAGAGCTTGTGCTACTTGAACAGGTTGTTGTTCCATAACCTCTTGTGGTGCAACAAAATCCTGATCCACAACATCTTGTGATACCTGTTCAATTTCCATCACATTGTCAGTGCTAGTATCTTAAACTTCTTTAAGATCGACTTCACTCCCACTAGTTTTTCTAGAAATCAATTCCCTTTCTAGAAATACACGAGTTCTGGCAACAAACACCTTACCATGTGTGGGATTATAGAAGTAATATCCCTTTGTTTCCTTGGGATATCCAACAAAGTAGCACTTATCGGATTTGGGTCCTAGTTTATCTGAGACTTGTCGTTGAACGTAAGCCTCACAACCCCAAATCTTCATAAAAGACATATTGGGACTCCTCCTTGTCCAAATTGTATATGGTGTCTTTATGATGGCCTTAGATGAAACTCGGTTAAGTGTGAAAGCGGCTGTCTCTAGAGCATGTCCCCAGAAGGAAGTAAGAAGAACTATATAACTCATCATCGATCGTACCATATCTAATAAAGTATGGTTCCTCCTTTTTGATACACCATTCCATTGTGGCATTCCAGGTGGAGTGAGTTGAGATATAATCCTACTCTCAACGAGATGGTCATGAAACTCTTGGCTAAGGTATTCCCCACCTTGATCGAATCGAAGCATCTTAACACTCTTACCAAGTTGGTTTTGTACTTCATTCTTGAATTCTTTGAACTTTTCAAAGGATTCTGACTTGTGTCTCATCAGATACACATAGTCGTATCTACTGAAATTATCAATGAAGATAATGATGTAATGATAGCCTCCTCTAGCTGCTATTCTGAAAGGGCCACATACATCAGTATGTATGAGTTCTAACAGATCATTAGCCCTTTCGCCATGTCCACTAAATGGAGTCTTTGTCATCTTGACTCGAAGACAAGATTCGCATACCTCATATGATTAAAAATCAAATGAGTCCAAAAGTCCATCCTTATGGAGTTGGGATATGCGACTCTCATTTATGTGACCTAAGCGACAATGCTAGAGATATGTTTGGTTCAGATCATTAGATTTGAACCACTTGGTATTAATGTTATAGATTGGGTTTTCAAAGTCTAGAACATAGAGTCCATTTATCAGAGGTGCACTACAATAAAACATGTCATTTAAATAAATAGAACAACATTTGTCCTTTATTATAAATGAGAACCCCTTCTTGTCTAAACAAGAAACAGAGATTATGTTTTTGGTTAAAACAGGCACATAACAACACTCTTCAAGTTTTAAAACAAGCCCAGTGGGCAAACATAAGGAGTAGTTTCCTACAGCGACAACAGCAACTCTTGCACCATTGCCTACTCGTAGGTCCACTTCTCCCTTTGTCAATAATCTACTATTTCTCAGCGCCTGCATATTAGTACAAATGTGAGATGCACATCCGGTATCTAATACCCATGAAGAAGAAATAGATAGATTGACTTCTATAACATATATACCTGATGCAGAAGTCTCACTTCTCTTCCGTTTCATTTCCTCTAGGTACCCTTTGCAGTTCCTCTTCCAGTGTCTGGTCTCACCACAGTGGAAGCATGTCCCTTCCTTAGTAACCCCTCCTTTGGGTTTCAGTGCATGAGCCTTGCCCTTGCCTTTGGCTTGGGTCTTACCCTTACCTTTAGGCTTCCACTTGCCTTTGCCCTTAGATACCATCAGAATGGAACTAGGCTTTGCCTTCTTAAGGTTGATTTCAACAATTCTCAACATGCTTAACATCTCAAGCAGTGGTTTGTCAATTTCATTCATGTTGTAGTTCATGATAAACTGACTATAGCTGTCAGGCAACGACTGCAAGATAAGGAAAGTGGCCAATTCTTGGCCTAGTGGAAATCCCAACCTTTGTAGATTCTCCACATACCCGATCATTTTGAGCACATATGGCCCAACGGGACTTCCTTCTTGCATTCTGCTTTGAAACAGTGCTTTGGAGATCTTAAATCTCTCATGCCTTGCTTGGCCTTGATACAGTTGTCTAAGATGTTCAACCATATTATATGCATCCATGTTCTCATGTTGCTTCTAAAGCTCAGGGTTCATGGTGGCGAGCATTAGGCATGACACATCTAATGCATCATCTTGATACTTCTTATAAGCATCCCTATCAGATCTAGTGGCAGTAGCAAGGGGTGCTTCAGGAATAGGCTGCTCTAGGATATACAGTTTCCGTTCAAATAATAAGGTCATCAGACCAAAAGTAACATGTCCCTGTATGCATGTCATATTGGGTGCTACTCGGAATACCATTCTGTTTTGCCTATACAAAAATTTGTACAAGCACAGAACATTTCCTAGCAACCCATGTACTCTTCAAAAGTTAAACTTAGATCGGAAACGGAACTTAACATTTTTACTCCAAGTTCGTTCTTCAATGTTAAACTTGGATTGGAAACGAAACTTAACATTTTTACTCTAAATTCAACCCTTGTGTTCTTCAGAAGTTAAACCATATTACAGAAGTTGATTAAATATTTATTTCAAGGATTGACTTCCAGGTTGTTGGCGAGGCACTAGACCTTCTTGGTTATGGGATCATCCACCACTTCCTAGACAAAGCCTTTCAAAGAAATTGAATATTTATACTTCTCACAGTAACCTTAGGTTTAACTACAGAAATCTCAATCAAAGCACAAGATCAAAACACAAAATCAAAGCACAAAAATGAAAATAGGAAATTACTAGCCTCTTGTGTTGGTATTTCAAGATCCATATAAAGAAAACAAAACTAGTTGTGTTGCGGAAAAAATAACTAGTTGTACCTTTCTTCGTAGGCAAAGACCTCTTGATCTTCTGCTGTATTCCTCTCCTCTTCTTGTACGTCGTGTGGTCGACGATCTACCAAGACAAAAACACCCGAACCCCTTTTGTTTCCAAGCCGCCTACCACCAAAAGATACAAAGAAAGGAATGCCTCCTTCTTCTTCTTCTCCTCCAAACCGCCGGCCACCAAGGTGCTTCGTCCCTTCGTTTTCTTTTCCTCCAAGCTCCAACCACCAAGAGAAGATTGGGCGCCGGCCCTAGAGGGAAGAAAAGGGAAGAAGAAAAGTAGTGGGGCGCCGGACCTAGAGGAAAGAAAAGAAAATTTGGGTGCCGGCCTTAAGGGAAGGGAGAGGGTTTTTAGTGTTGGTTAGTCCTAGGAAGATCATACCAATTCCATTGTACAAAAATTTTGTACAAGTGTCAAACCTATCCTAATAACCTATTGTGTTCTTTACAAATTAAATTCGGAATCGCAAACGAAACTTAACATTATTGATTCCAAATTTAACTTATCTGTTCTTAATGGTTTAGACTTGGATCGGAAACGATGCTTAACATTATTGATCCAAATCCACCTATGTTATAAATTCAATTAAATATTAATTTTAGAAATTGGCTTCCAGGTTAAACATGGCGAGGCGCTAGGCCTTCTTGGATATGGGAGCAACCACCACTTCCTAGACAAAGCCTTTCAATGAAATCTAATATTTAATTTCCTTATATAACCTTAGGTTTAACCAAAAGGAACAATCGAATCACAAATTCGAAAAACAAAAAAAAAACACAAACTCGAATCACAAATTCAAAACCTAGAATTATATGCCTCTTGTGTTTAGAATTCATACAAAGAAAAACTAGTATGATGCGGAAAGCAATTACTAGTTATACCTTTCTTTGTATGCAATGACCTCTTGATCTTCTACGTATTCCTCTTCTTATCTCGGACATTGTGTGGGCAACGATATACCGAGATGAGAACTACCCAAACCCTTCTTCTTCCTCCTTGCAAGTTTCGGCCAAGCTCCTCTCCTTGAGATGAAGAATTTCGGCCACACCACCAAGATCCAAGGGATGCTAGAAACAAAGCCTCCTTGCTCTCCTTCTCCTCCAAGCAAGATCCAGCCACCACCACAAAGCTCCAAGGGATGATGCCGCCGACCACCAAAGAAGAAGAGAAGAGGAGAAGAACAAGGACTAGGGCCAGCCACCATCAAGGAAGAGAGAGAGGAAAATAGAATAGAGTTGTTCCTCATGAAGGCATCCCTACCCCCTCTTTTATATTCCTTGGTCTTAGCAAATAAGGAAAAATTAAATAAAATCTTCCTTTTTTCCTTTGCCATGGAAAGGAAAATTTAATTGATTAAAACCAATTTCCTTTTCTTAAATATCATGGCCGACCACCTCATTGCTCCAAGCATGGAAAGTTTTAACACAAAATTAAAACTTCTTAATTTGTTTCCGGAAATTTTAAAATAGAAATTTCTCTAATAATTTTTCCCTTCATGGTTGGTTATAAAAGGAATTTTATAAATTAAAATCTCTCTATTAAAACACGTGGATGATTTCCAAAAAGGAAAGTTATCTTTTAAAATTAAAATCTTCTCTCAATATACAAATAAGGAAAGATATCAAATCTTTTCTTAATCTTTTGAAGAAACCTATAAAAGAAAAAATTTATAATTTTAAAACTCTCTTTTAAATCATGAACATGGTTGCAAAAAAGAAAAATTTTCTCAAAATTAAAATCTTCCTTTTAATCTACAAATAAGGAAATATATCAAATCTTTTCTTAATCTTTTTGTAGAAAGATATAAAAGGAAAGATTTATAATTTTAAACTCTCTTTTAAAACCATGAAATCCACATAAAAAAATTTAAAAAATTAAAATCCTTTTAATTTGATGTGGCCGGCCACACCAAGCTTGGGTTCAATCTAGGGCCAGCCACACAACTTGGCTTATCCTATTTGGTTGGTCGGCCCAAGCTTTAGTTCCAAGCTTGCTTGGTCGGCCACCTTAGGATGGGTATAAAGGTGAATATAGGTGGGTATAATACTTTATAAATAAGAGGCTACGATAGGGACTGAGAGGAGGAATTAGTTTAAATTAAAGAAATTGAATATTTAAACTTCTCACACTAACCTTAGGTTTAACTACAGAAATCTTAATCAAAGCACAAGATCAAAACACAAAATCAAAGCACAAAAATGAAAACATGAAATTGCTAGCCTCTTGTTTTGGTATTTTAGGATCCATACAAAGAAAACAAAACTAGTTGTGCTACGGAAAAAATAACTAGTTGTACCTTTCTTCGTAGGCAAAGACCTCTTGATCTTTTGTCGTATTCCTTTCCTCTTCTTGGACGTCGTGTGACCGACGATCTACCAAGAAAAAAACACCCGAACCCCTTTTGTTTCTAAGCCACCTACCACCAAAAGATACAAAGAAAGGAATGCCTCCTCCTTCTTCTTCTCCTCCAAACCGCTGGCCGCCAAGGTGCTTCGTCTCTTCATTTTCTTTTCCTCCAAGCTCCGGCCACCAAGAGAAGATGGGGCGCCGACCCTAGAGGGAAGAAAAGGGAAGAAGAAAAGAAGTGGGGCGCCGGCCCTAGAGGAAAGAAAACAAAATTTGGGCGCCGACCTTAAGGGAAAGGAGAGGGTTTTTAGTTGTGGAGAAAAACTTATCACTTCTTAATTGAATTGTTATGGCTCCTTCATGTTATGGCTCCACCTCTCAAACTAAACACATACCCCGAGGTTGACTTACTACTACCCCTATCTGATTGGAAATCCGAATCCGTGTAACCTACAGGGAGCAAATCATCTGCTTGGTAAACCAGCATATAATCACTAGTCCTTCTCAGGTACTTTAATATATGCTTTACGACAATCCAATGTCCCTGTCCTGGATTACTTTGATATCTGCTAATCATGCCCATAGCAAAACAGATATCCGGTCTCATACATAGCATTGCATACATTAGGATTCTACTGCCGAAGCATAAGGAACTGCCTTCATCTTCTCTATTTCCTTTGATGTTTTAAGACACATCTCTTTAGATAAAGGTACTCCATGCCGAAAAGGTAGAAAACCTTTCTTGGAGTTTTGCATGCTAAAACGAGCTAGAATAGTATTGATGTATGAAGCTTGGGATAAGCACAACATTCTTTTCTTGCGATCCCTTATTACTTTGATCCCAAGAATATGCCCACATTCTGCCAAGTCCTTTGATGTTTTAAGAAACTTCTATCCCTCTTTTTATTTTGTAGACCCATTTACATCCAATGGCTTTTACACCATTTGGTAGTTCTACAAGCTCCCAGACCTGATTAGAATACATAGATTCTATTTCGGAGTTCATTGCACTTTTCCAAGATGTTGCATCTTTATCTTGGAGTGCTTCATCATATGTCCAGGGATCAACTTCATGTTCACCAAGGATCAAGTCTGAAGACTCTCCCAAAAACATGAATCTATCAGGTCACCAAACAACCCTCCCACTACGACGAGTCACTACCTGTAATTGTGCATCATTTGTGACACGCGTTGCAGTTTCTTGTGGTATCTCATCTTGTACTGTTGGTACTAAATTAGACATATCCTCTCTTATTTCCTCAAGAATAATTTTACTCATGGGCTTGTGGTTCATCATGTAGTCCTCTTCTAAAAATCGGACATTAGTGCTAACAATGACCTTCTGATCTTTAGGACTAAAAAATGAACCACCTTTCGTTCCTTTAGGATAACCCACAAACATGCGAATTTCTATATATGATTCCAACTTATCAGCATCTCCCTTTAGCATATGTGCTCAACTACTCCAAATCCGAATGTATTTCAAACTAGGCTTACGCCCATTTCACAATTCTGTGGGTGTAGAGGGTACTGACTTAGAAGATACCAAGTTCAGAATATACGCTGCCGTTTCCAGAGCATATCCCCAACATGAATTTGGTAATTCTGAATAACTCATCATTGATCTAACCATTTTCATATCAGTCCTATTCCTTCGTTCTGCCACACCATTCTGTTGGGGTGTACCAGGTGCAGACAGTTAAGATTGAATCCCGACCTCTGATAAGTAATTCCTAAACTCTCCTAAGAGGTACTCGTCACCATGATTAGATCGTAGTGTCTTGATACTTTTACCATGACATTTCTCCACATCAGCCTTGTACTCTTTAAACTTATCAAAGCACTTAGACTTGCGGCGCATCAAGTAAATGTACCCATATCTCGAATAGTCGTCTATAAAAGAGACAAAATATTTGAAACCACCTCTCACCTGGATAGTCATAGGTCCACACAAATCAAAATGAACCAATTCTAATACATCTTTGGCTCTATACCCCTTGGCCTTAAAAGGTCTCTTGGTCATTTTTCCATCCAAGCAAGATTCGCAGGTTGGAAAGTTTTCCACCACCAATGAACCCAAAGGTCCATTGGCTATTAGCCTTTGAATCATACTTAAGTTAATATGACCAAGCCTTAGATGCCAAAGATATGTTTGGTTTATTTTCGAAGGTTGCTTTCTCTTATTAGAATTAGAAGATGTGTTATTAATTTCCATTTGTTGCATCGTGGGAGTTATTATATTTAGAGTGTACAAATTGTCAACCAACGTACCAGAACAGATAACCACCCTATTTTTCTTGATAACTACTTTGTTATCAAAAGAAACAGAATATCTATCCATAAATAATTTAGAAACTGAAATCAAGTTCTTTCTAAAAGATGGTACGTAAAGATAATTTCTCAAAATCAAAGTTTTATTCCTATCGAAAGATAATAAAATATCTCCCACTACAACAGCCGCCACTCTCATAGCATTGCCCATGTAGACGGTGATTTCTCCTTCATGTAGTCGTCGGGTTTCTTGGAACCTCTGCAATGAATTACAGACATGATCAGTGGCTCCCTTATCTACACACCAGGTACCGGTAGATAACACCACTAAACATGTTTTGACAACTAATGAATAAGATACACCTTCATTGTTCTTGTTTCTACGAGGACAGTCCAAGTTTTGTTTCCAATCAATATAATTGGGACCAGTAAGTTTGTTTTCTTTTAAAATAACAGCGAGAGGATTGAAAGCCATTTTGAAATCCAGAGAATCACAAAATAAGATATTTGGTCAAAACTTTAGAATTTAAAATAATATTGATCCCTCAAACAATATAATTTAAATTTACTAATACCTCAAAACATTGTGAATTTAATATACCACGATAGTGTGGACGTATACTAATTCAAACATTTGTAAGAGGAGGTTTTACCCATTAATTTTATTATATTGTCAACCTAATTTTATGAAAAATAAAATTAATAGTTGGTTTATCTTCGATCACACAAAATAATAGCAGTGACTCCAATGGGGAGGATACCATTAAATGTGCCTAAGTGTATACCATTACTTGATACTTAGTCCATTAATTAGGATTGTGCCCCTTCAGATGGAGAAGATCACACAAAACTAAATAATTTCCTATAATCATCCATAGAGGAAGTTTGATCTAGTGATATGCAAACAAACTCATCCGATGTGGAGGAAGGTACTTAAAGCCAACGCGCAAGTTTGAATGCATCACTTACGAACCAGTAATGGAGACCATGAAATTTATTTAAATAAACCGTCTCCCACTTAGTTATTTAAATGAGGAATTTTAACATGCATACATAACACACATGCACACAAAAGCATACACATCACAGCACATAAAGGCAATAAACATGGAAAAATAATTTTCCAACTATTATGGTCTCATCCATAGCTATCCTCCGTATGCTGCTGACCCTAGCCGCCGCCAACAGATCATGTCGTCGCGTCTATCTTGCTTCCTTTCCCGCTGCACCTCTGGTCCTCAAATAGCACCACGCATTGCAAGGATACGATCCGCGATAAAAATAAAATTTTACATTTATCGATTTTATATTCCACAAGGGAATGTACATGTAATCTAGATCGAACAGAATGTAAAATTCTAAAACTAATATAGCTCCTGCTGTATTTAATAATTACAATTATGCACACACATAAAATGCCCTCGACATGCCCGAGGGTCCAAATCACACACAAGCACACAAAGAACCATAATAGTTGGATCTAGGATATCTGCAACCATAGAGTTAATCTATCTAGGACATCCTATTATTATCCGGCCTAAACTTATGTATGAGCAGTGCATAATTTAACCGAAAATCAAACACACAGAGGTAGAAAACTAGCTTTGATACCACTTGTTGGGTGCTACTCGGGATACTGTTTTGTTTCTCCTGTATAAAAATTTGTACAAGCACAGAATGTTTCCTAGCAACCTATGTGCTCTTCAGAAGTTAAACTTGGATTGGAAATGAAACTTAACATTTTTACTCCAAGTTCGTTCTTCAATGTTAAACTTGGATTGGAAACGAAACTTAACATTTTTACTCCAAGTTCAACCCTTGTGTTCTTCAGAAGTTAAACCATATTACAGAAGTTTATTAAATATTTATTACAAGGATTGGCTTCCAGGTCGTTGGTGAGGCACTAGGTCTTCTTCGTTATGGGATCATCCACCACTTCCTAGACAAAGCCTTTCAAAGAAATTGAATATTTAAACTTCTCGCGGTAACCTTAGGTTTAACTACAGAGATCTCAATCAAAGCACAAGATTGAAACACAAAATCGAAGCACAAAAATGAAAATATGAAATCCCTAGCCTCTTGTGTTGGCATTTCAGGATCCATACAAAGAAAACAAAACTAGTCGTGCTACGGAAAAAATAACTAGTTGTACCTTTCTTCGTAGACAAAGACCTCTTGATCTTCTGTCGTATTCCTCTCCTCTTCTTGGACGTCATGTAGGCGATGATCTACCATGACAAAAACACCTGAACCCCTTTTGTTTCCAAGCCGCCTACCACCAAAAGATGCAAAGAAAGGAACGCCACCTCCTTCTTCTTCTCCTCCAAACAGCCGGCCACCAAGGTGCTTCATCTCTTCGTTTTCTTTGTTAGTATTAGCCCTAGTATCAATTATGAGATGATTGTAAAGGGTTCATTTTGTATCATATATCATTATTAATAAAAGGCAAAGTTGGTTATTATATTTATTTCAGTTCAATGCCAATTGAATTAGTATAATAATGTCCTTGGGTAGTAGGTTTGTATCTACAGTATATCAATTGGTTGTATTGATAGTGAGATATTGTAGAGAACACTACTCTTAACTATTCCTAGTCGAGCATTAATATACAAAGACAATATTAATGCGTTGAGACTAGCATGTAGGTCAACGGATGACTTGATCTCACAAGTCATGGATATGAGATATCAGGTTGACACATGGGTATATATTAGAGAATATATATTGAATGACCCGCCATAAAGAATGTTTCATGGATCATGTTATATAAGTGTCATAAACATTTTCATGTGACTATTGGTATGAATAGTCCTTAGACCTGAAGTCACTATGGTTCCCTATATAAGGAGTTGTATACTTTGGTATCGGCAAACATCACCTATAACAAGGTGGACAATAAAGTCGATCACTGGATATGCAATGAATTATGCGGAGGGATGTGAGTGATGTAGATGGGATCTATCCCTTCCATATGATGGAAGCGATATCTGTGGGCCCCTTGATTAGTAGGACACAAAGAAAACATGGTCATGCTCAAATGAGTCAATATGAGATATTGAACTTATTTGATTGAGTGTGTCTACTTAGAGATCAAGAAACACAAAGGTTGATAAGAGGATGACACAGTCTATACCTCATTGATCAATCTAGATATCAAGGATAGAGGGACCAAGTCATACAAGATAATAGCCACGGATATGTTAGGTCGGATCTTGACCTTCTCGTCACTTGGGTAGCAATGATGCCTTGCTAGATGTCACTCATTGCTTATGTATCTAAATGTTGATTGAGGTACATTGTCAATGTTAAGAGAACCTATTGGGTCACACACAAAGAACAAGTAGATTTGGAGATGGGTTCATATGATGAATCATTGGATTAAGTCTTATCCAAATTGGACTTATTGAATTAGACTCAATTGGATCTAATTGTTGGATTAAGTCCAATTCAAACTAGACTCAAGGAGTCAATTCAAATTAATAAAATGTGATTCATATTGAATTTGAATTGTATGAGATTAATTGAGTAAGACTTGATTGAATTAGACTTGAGTTAGACTCAAGTGAATTAGACTTGAGTTAGACTCAAGTGAGGAGACTTGAGTTAGACTCAAGTGAGGATTAATGAGACATTCATTGAATTTCAAAATTCAATGATACATTTGATTCAATTTTTGAAATTGAAATGAGGAGTTATTTGAAATGAGGAGTTACAAGTGTGTGGTCCTTAATGGAGTGTAAATGCTCATTAAGGCTATTAATGCTAATTAAGTGTTTTCATTGGATGAAAATACTTAAGTGTTTTTCTCTTCATTTTTGCTTAACTCTCTTCATTCTCATTGCTCCTCTCCTCTTGGCTGAAATCCACTCTATAGGTTGCTAGCACAACCTTTCTCCATCTTGTGAGTTTGTGAGACAAACGAACGCTTGTTCGTGTGGATACCGTAGAGGCGCGAACGCGAGATCGTGTTGTGATCCGAGCTGTCGGGAGTCTGTGAGCACTCTACAAAGGTATAATCTCTCATGTTATCCTATGTAAACTTAGTATATTTTTCTTCTCCCTTCACATGGATCTTCTGGAGGAAATAGGTTTTTTCCGCTGTGCGTTTGCGTGTTTAGCAACCTATTTCCTTACATTCTTTTTCTCCAAGCTCCGACCACCAAGAGAAGATGGGACGCCAGCCCTAGAGGGAAGAAAAGGGAAGAAGAAAAGAAGTGGGGTGCCGACCCTAGAGGAAAGAAAAGAAAAATTGGGTGCCGACCTTAAGGGAAAAGAGAGAGTTTGTAGTTGTGGAGAAAAACTTATCACTTCTTAATTGAATTATTAATTTTTGTGGCACTACCTCCTCTCCTTTAATAACCCTTTGCCCCAGATAAAAAAGGAGAAAAAGTAATAGATTTTTGTTTAGAAAAAATCTCTAGAAAAGAATTAACATAATTCTTTTTAGAAAAATTTCTTAAGAAAGAATTAGTATAATTCTTTTTAGAAAATTTATAAGAAAGAATCAACATAATTCTTTTTATAAAAATCTCTAGGAAAAAATTAACATAATTCTTTTTATAAAAATTTCTTAGGAAATAATTAATATAATTCTTTTTAGAAAATTTCTAAGAAAGAATCAACGTAATTCTTTTTAGAAAAATCTCTAATTATATTGAAAAAAAAACCCCCCCCCCCCCCCCCCCCCCCGTCTTTTTTTTCTTTTCTTTTGGTTTGGTCGGCCCCTTGTTTGGGCACCAAGCAAGGCTTGGCCGACCCCTTTCTTGGGTAGGAAGCAAGGCTTGGCAAGCCCCTTGCTTGGGCACCATGCAAGGATGTGGCTGGCCCCTTTCTTGGGTAGGAAGCAAAACCAAATCGGGTGAATGCGAGACTTTATAGAGGCTACATCAGGGATCGAGAGGAAGAATTGGTTTTGACCTCCTGATGGACTTGAGCTTTCTATGTTCGACCCAAACATCCAACTGAAGTTCATCAATAATAACTCATACCACTAAGGAGTTATTATTGAACTACCGCACCAATCCCATATTACAATATGGGTTCCTACTTATCATGAGTGCGTTTGTCTCCCTGTGTTTAAGATATCGTATGTCCGTTAATTAAATGAGCTACTGACAACTCACTTAATTAACATCTTGCTCCAAGAGTAGTACCACTCAACCTTATTATCATGTCGGACTAAGTCCACCTGCAGGGTTTACATGATAATTCTTATGAGCTCCTAAAGGGGACATCATCAACCTAGATTACTAGGACAGAATTTCCTTTTATAATTAATAACACTCCATATAAATAATATTATTTCCCAACTTATCGGGCCTATTGATTTAACTGAATAAATCTCACCCTTTGATAAATTAAAAAAATAAATATTAAGTATATGTGTTTATTATTATATCAAGATTAAGAGTATGCATATCCATAATAACAGATGTTTTATTTTTTTATGCAGTCAGTATAAAAAGAAACAACCTCAAATGGTCCTGCTCAATACACACATAGTGTATTAGTGTAATTTTATAGTCAAGATAAACTAATACCAAATTACACTACAATCATTCCAATGGTTTGTCCCAATCCATCTTGGTTGTGAGCTACTATTTACAATTTATAAGGAACTGATAACATGATCTTCTATGCGACACCACACACCATGTTATCTACAATATAAATTAAATGGACAACTGCATTAACATGCAACATTTGACCAGAGTGATTCTCATTTCAAAATATAAATATTCATACAAAAGGCTAAGCTCTTAGTATACATCCTAACATGTCAAACATATGCATTCATCAAATATGCAGCAAATAAAGCACAACAAACACAAGCAATAAATGCAATCATGCATATGATGCCAATGATATGTCCTGGTCACCTCTGACATCAGTCAGCCATCTCACACACGATGGTGAGACCGAGTGGATAGGGCTATGACAACTGTGCACTCTGCCATCATTGCTCCTGATGAGTGACCGAGTGGACAGGATGCTATCGGAGTACACCTATCCTCCTTTCCCAAATCATAAGTGAGGGAGCCCAATTCTCTCATCTCCCTGAGACAGTCCAGAGGAGGGATCCCTGCCGGCTACCACGCTGCGTCACCACTACCCATGAGCGGACCAGCGGAGCCTAATAGAGCAACTTGCTACAACACACCCTGCCTGAATAAAAACCACTAACCCATGAGTGGTTGTGTATGCAGATCCATGTAACTGGCGATGTGCTCAACAATAATAGAGTCGACAATCACTCAACATGCAATCATGCAAGATGGTGGATGACACTAAGCATGAAAATCCTGACCATATCTACCTCCATAAAAAATATACCAAAAATAAATAGATCAAATAAACAGATCTAGGTACACGGGTCAGATATGGTAAATGTCTAGTCCGGTGTATCATAAAACATGGTATGTCACTACCTCTATGACCATAAATAATCATGGTAATAAACAAAACAGTATAAAACATAAATGCAAAATAGATAAAAGCATGCAACAGGTATCATGTAGTGACATACCAAAGCAAAGATAAACATAATTATTACTAGAGGCTATAACCTACTACGCATATCAACATGACATTATCAAAAGAGATAAGTCACGGTACCCACCTCAAAAAGTGGAGATCATCTCCGAAATAGGCCCCACGTCGAGAGGCTCGTCTCGAATCAAAGCCCTGTAACAACATATATATAATTAAGCCCTGCTCATAGATATCCAATAGCTTAATCAAAAGTCCTATTAACCAGGAAATCCTAATTTTATTTGTTGATCTCGATTAATTAAATAAATCGGATCTAACCCGAAGCTTAGATTAAATCCATTACTCGGATCTAACCCGAAACCTAGATTAATTTTAAACATCCACCAAATTCAACTTAAATAAGAATCACTTTTCTAGCTTCTTACCTTATCACAAGATTTCCTCTGTAGACCGACTGCCAAGAGGTGTGACGACCGGAAATATGTTAGGGATTCGTGGCTGAAGCTACAATGAAGTTGTTGCCCTTACATTCCACATCCCAATCATCATGAATCTCCTAATTTATCTCCAATTGATCACTGTTAAAAATTCCAGTTTCACAGAATACAAATACCCTTGCTGGAAACTACTTACCCTACTATAATACCTTCTCGTTCACTCACGACTAGGGAGAGCGGATGCTGAAAATGCTAGCCGAGTGTTACTACTGCCACAATTTCGTTGCTGACACTGTAAAGAAGCTAATCTTTGTACCTGTAGATTTCCTCCAATATGGCAGCGAAGCAGCAGAGTACTCCCCTGTGATCAGTGGAGAGGGAGCTCACTGCTTCTTCAACACCCTAAATCACAATCAGTGAATGGACCCATTTAACGCCAACATCATCAATCAGCCAAACCATCCCTAAAATGCACACCAAACCACAACGTAGCTTACCTTAATTTGATTGCTCGCGAAAAATAGAGGACAGGGGGTGAGGTATCAGTGTTGGTTGCTCACGACAGCGTCAACTGTAGATCGGCAATAGTCGGCTTGATCGGCAGTGGGTGTCGTCGAGATGCCCATGTTAGTTAGAGCCCTAGAGCCAATCATTTGATGATTGTTGTATGGACTCGTTGTATCATATTCTTGTATATAAATAAAGGTATTTGTTTTTGGTTATTATACTTACTTGTATTGGTGCCAAATAACTAAGTATAATAGCGTCCTTGAGTAGAAGATTCTTACCTATATCTATCGATTGGTTGAATCGATAGTGAGATGATATAGGGAACACTACTCTTAATCATTCCTAGTCGAGTATTAACATTCAGGGACAATGTTAATGCGACGAGACTAGCATGTAGGTCAACTCGATGACTTGATCTCACAAGTCATGGATATGGAGATATTAAGTTGACACATGGGTATGCATTGGAGAATGTATACTGAATGACCCGCCATGAGAAAGTATCATGGATCGTTATATGAGTGTCATATACTTTCTCATGTGGCTATTAGTATGACTACTAGTCCTTGGACCTGAAGTCACCATGGTTCCCTACATAAGGAGTTACGTACTTTGGCTTCGTCAAACACCACCCGTAACTAGGTGGACTATAAAGGCGATTACTGGGTATATAACAAATTATGCGGAGGGATGTGAGTGATGTAGATGGGATCTATCCCTCCTATATGACGGGAGTGACATCGATATTCTTGATAGAGTGAGACCACTATGTGCATGGTCATGCCCAAATGAGTCAATATGAGATATTGAGCTCATTTGATTGAGTAAGTCTACTTGGGATTCAAGATTTAGATTGATTAGAGGATGACACGGTCTATGCCTTATATTGATCAATCTAGATGTCTAGGATAGAAGGATAATGTCATATATTATGAGGAGTCACAATTAGTAGTCACAAGGTGATGTTGGATCTCAATATTCTTATAACTTGGGTAGTAATGATGTGTTGTTAGATACCGCTCATTACTTATGTTTCTAAATGGGTTTAGGAGCATTGCCAACGTTATAAGAACCTATAGGGTCACACACAAAGGGCAATTAGATGGAGATTAGGTTCATTTGATGAACCTAAATGATTAGATTCATGTGATGAACCAAATTTGATTAAGAGTAATCCAAATTAGGCTAATTGAGTTGGACTCAATTTGGTTCATGTATTAAGTGAGTCTAATTTGGACTTAGACTCATTTAATTAATTTAATTCAATGAATAGAGATTCGTTAAATTAAAATTGACTTGAACCAATGGTTAGATTAGATCAACAAGGGAGAAAAGTGGTCAAGTTTGACTTGACATAAGTAGGAAGATGAAGAGTCAAGTTTTGACTTGACTTTGACTTGACCAATGCCACATCATCAAGGCTTCTTCATTTGGTCAAGTTTGACTTGACCAAATGCCACCTCATGGGAGTTACCAAGAGTGGTGACTCTTGATATTCCATGGGGGTTACAAGCCTTAAAGTGGCCGGCCACTTAAAGATGTAATTTAGTGCATTTTGTGTGCTAATGGATTTTATCTTCTTCCTCCTCTCAAGCTTTCATCTTCTTCTCCCTCTCCTCCACCTCCTTGGCCGAAACTTCTAAGGGTGCTAGCACACCTTTTAGTTGTTTTCTCCATCATTTGTTCGTGTGGATACACATAGAGAAGTATCTACTTTGATACTCTCGAGATCCGGCGAACCTTGGACGAGCGGGATACCCGAAGGGCATCGCTTCAAGGGTAAACTCTTCTCCTTCATAGATCTAGTGTAGATCTAGGTTAGAAAACTCATACTCGAAGTTTTACTACTTTTATTCTTCGCACGGATTCAGTGGCGAGGGATTTCGGGGTTTCCGCAACGCAAAAAAGGTTTTTGCGGCCCAAAAAACCCAACAGCCCCTCAGATGTCGCTCAGTGGCGATCAGGCGTCGGCCATGGTGGTCAGCGGCAACACGAAGAGAAGGGAGGACCGACAAATCAAAACTAGGGCAGAGGAGACGAAACTTAGTTGCTCCAACGATGATCGGCGCAGCCCTCGCAGCGACAGCAACGGGTCAAATCTAGGGCACGACGTAGCCTAAGAGATGGCCACTGAGGAAGGAGAAGGGGCAGTAGCGCGACACGAAGAGGAGGAGAAGAGGGGAAGGGGCGCTGCGACACCGATGACAGATCAGGAGAGGAGGAGGGGCGTCGCCATCGGGTGTGGGGAAGCCGAAGGGATCGGGGAAGAGGAGAAGAGAGAAGGGGAAGAGTTGGGTTCGACGAGGGGAGAAATAGGGCACGACGACTAAGGAAGAGGAAAACAAAAAGAAAGATTTAAAGAAATCTAACTTTTCCTCATTTAAATGGGGTAGCTTAAATAGACTTTCCCCTAGCCCCAATATTTATTCTCGTAACGTATACCATGTGACCTCCGAAAAATTCTCAGAAATTTCTAAAAATTCATAAAAAAAAACCCTTATGGTTATTCACCCTTTTTGATATTTTACAACACTACTTAACATTACTTCGTCTCTGCTCTATGTGATCTTCAATGATAGAAGTGTTAGGAAATGTATATGATGAAGCCTCTTATTCTATGAATAAAGGTATTGCCATAGGTTTAATTGAGAAGATTGAGAGTTATCAATTTACTTTTGTATTACATTTGATGAAGTATATATTGGAAATTACAAATGAGTTATCACTTTCCCTACAACAAGGGGATCAAAATATTGTTTATGCCATATCCTTGGTTTTGTGAATTGAATATAATTCCAATACTTGATATGGAGGACAATATGCTAACTCGTGGTCATGGCAGGTGTAGAGGGCAACTCATCACCAATTTTCATCATTATCATGTGGAGATTTTTTTTATCCGCTATTATTTCTAAAAATTTAATATTATTTTGTTAAAGAGATTTCATTGATTATTAATGTTATCATGATTACAAATTTCAATTCTAGGTTGTTGATTTAATTATATAAGAGATGAATAATCATTTTTCAGAAGTTAGTACGGAATTACTTGGTTGCATATCATGTCTTTCATCCAAGAAATTCTTTCTCGTAGTTTGATGTTCACAAACTCATGCATCTTGCTGATTTTTATCCCGAGGACTTCTTTGGTACTGATTATTTATTTTTGGAATAATAACTTATGAGTTACTTTTATAATTTGTGTGATAATCCTCACTTTTCTTCAATTGACGACTTGACAATTCTTGCTCAGAAATTAGTTGAGACTGAAAAACATTTAGTTTTTCCATTGGTTTATCATATGATAGAGTTGGTATTAGTTTTACCAGTTGCAACTGTTTCCGTTGAACGAGTTTTTTTTATAATAAAGATTGTGAAGACTGATTTACGTAATAGAATTAGAGATGAATGATAGTCTAGTTATATACATTGAAAAGGATATTTTTTTCTACAATTGAAAATGAGCAAATATTTTAATATTTTCAACAAATGCAATCTCGTAGAATCCAATTGTCTTCTTTTGTACTGACTTGTCGGTCGTCGTAGACTTCTGTACCAACCTAGAAATGAAGCTTACATATGGAAGAAAGGTAGACTTCTGTAACCTTTGAGATATCAAGGTGTAAAACTTTAGTGGGAAAACACTTGACAGGAATTCAAATATGTGACGCATGATGATTACCTTTTGTTCTTTTTTTTTTACTTTGTTTTGCTAATAGGAATGATGATTATCATCTTGTATTATCTATTGGAACTATTATCTTGATAGTGATTAACCTATAAAAAATTTTCAGTAAATTTTATGCTAATGTTAATGTTTCAATTTCAAGTATATGCATCTTCTATAAGCTATGATACTTTATTAGTTATTTTTCATGTATTAATACTTCTTAAGGAAATCTATGCAGTACAACATATCACTCAAAATAAAAGCAGTTGTTGATGTAAAATTTTTATTTATTAAAATTTTTTATTTATTCGTAAAAAAAATATCTCTGCAATTCAATTCCTCCGTTCCTTTTTTTTTCGATTCTGCTACGGTAAATAATACCTTGGCTTACGTATCAATTATGCATGTTAGTCAAACTTTTTTAATCATATAATGTATTTAATAAAAATAAAACGATAATCATGACACCCTTTTGATTTTTGAGATAATATTATACCATTATAACATGGAATAATATCTAAATTCATGATTTCAAATAATACCTTGGCTTACGTATCAATCACGCATGTTAGTCAATTTAAGAAAGAAATATACGTCGATCGCTTTGAACATGCCATGAAAATCGAATACTGATTTGCTATTCTCTTCGTTATCAGATTGAAAAACACATAAATATGCCAAGAAAATATTTCAAGGAAGCAGTAATAAATTCCTTTTAACGGAAGCAAATCATGATTTATATATAATTCCTGATTCAATGGGATTTGCCATGATTGATTTCAATTATAATCTCTTTCCGACATAATTTGTTCACCAAACGATTTCAAACTTATCCTGCTTATAAATTATATATATATCGCTTAGTTATTGCTTCAATTATCATATTTCTGGATCAATTAATCGGTGATGTCGAGGAAGAAGGCCAAGTTGGTACGAATCGCAAACGACTCCACGCGGCGCGCCACCTTCAAGAAGAGGAAGAACGGCTTGCTGAAGAAGGTTAGCGAGCTCGCTACCCTCTGCAATGTCAGCACCTGCATGATCATCTACAGTCCAGAGGAGGCCGCGATGCAGCCCGAGGCATGGCCCTCTCCGCCAGAGGCCGCGCGCATCGTAGTGCAGTTCCGGAATATCCCGTTGGTAGAACAGCGGCAGAAGATGCTCAGCCAGAAGAGCTTCCTCCGCCAGCGCATCGCCAAGCTCGAGGACCAACTTCGACGGGCGGAGCGCAAGAACCGCGAGCTCTCCGTGAGCCTGCTGGTGAGCGAGGCACTAGCCAGTGGCAGATTGCCGGTCGTCGGCATAGATGATGCTGCGGCCGTCGCCCGGGCGGCGGACTCGATGTTGAAGGAGGTGCGAGAGCGGATTAACAAGGAGGCAGCATGGCAGGCCCTGTCGTCAGCGACTGCGCCCGTAGTCGATCCGTTGGATATTGCCATGGAGTCGGTGCAGGCGTACACATGGCTCGACAGCAATTGTGCTTTCGGCAAGGAACTAATTATGCCGATGCCTTACACCAACCATGCAGGAGACGCATGGACCAAAGTGGAGGCGGACACGAAGTTGAAGGAGGTGCGAGAGAGGATTTACAAGGAGGCGACACTGCAGGCCCTGTCTTCGGCGACCGCGCCCGTAGTCGAGCCGTTGGATATAGCCATGGAGTCGGTGCAAGCGAGCACGTGGCTCGACAGCAATGGTGCTTTGGGTAAGGAACTTATTATGCCGATGCTTTACACCAACCATGTAGGAGACGCATGGATCAAAGTGCAGGCAGACTCGAAGTTGAAGGAGGTGCGAGAGCGGATTAACAAGGAGGCAGCACTGCAGGCCCTGTCTTCGGTGACTGTGCCCGTAGTCGAGCCGTTGGATATAGCCATGGAGTCGGTGCAGGCGAGCACATGGCTCGACAGCGATTGTGCTTTCGACAAGGAACTAATTATGTCGATGTCTTACACCAACCATGTAAGAGATGCATGGACCAAAGTGCAGGTGGACTCGAAGTTGAAGGAGGTGCGAGAGAGGATTTACAAGGAGGCGGCACGGCGGGCCCTGTCTTCGGCGCCCGTAGTCGAGCCGTTGGATATAGAGTCGGTGCAGGCGAGCACGTGGCTCGACAGCAATTGTGCTTTACGCAAGGAACTAATTATGCCGACGCCTTCCATCAATGCGCAACAACTGGTTCCATTGTCTTACGACGTCGATCATGGCAACAAGGCTAACTGGCAAATGGAGAACATTGACGATATTGGTGGGGAAGATATCTTTCCGGTTACTTTCGCCCACCATGCCAACAACTCTTGGCTAGACGGGAATTATGGCATAAATGGCGAACAAGTGTTGCAAATGCCTTACGCCGACGAAAACGGGAACATAACCGAGGAGCAGATGCAGATAGTGCCATACGCCGACCGTGTTCCGACACATGGCTCCATTCTAACTTTCCCATGATCTAGAATTATTGTTAATTATTTTTGGGTTTGTTTATTTTTAATTATTATCTGCAAATAATAACTACTCTGTTTACTGTTTGTCCTATTTGGAGATTTGTCAAGCTTGAAATTTGTATACCACTATTGGTACATATTGCGCTCCTCGGAATATCAAGTTAGAATAAATAATAGAAAAAAAAAATAAGAGTACTAGTTTTTATGAAACGAGAGAAAACAACTCTTCTCATGGATTCTGATAAAAATTTTCATGGAAAATATTATACTGAGAGAAACTCTTCTCCTAGATGTTTCAACTATTTTTAACAGATGTCGCCATCGTATCTCTACGCAAGACTCAGGCTCTAACCTCGTGAAGCTTGAAATTGTGGGCTTGTTGGTCTCCTAAGATCATGGCCTTCTATGAGTTCTTCCCTTGCCAATCTCACTCCTCCAATCAAGTGTCAGTCTAGTCTCTCCTCCACTTGATTTTTTGCTATGCACTATGCCTGGTTGTTCCATATCCTCTGGCATAGTTTAGCTACACATCTGGGACTTACTTGCTACTCCCTTGATTTAGTTTGTTTCCTTGCTTAGATACAAAGGTTTGTAGAAATTTTTTGATCCGTAAAATTTTACAAAAATTAGACTTGCCTTATGGCTATACTCCCTGATGGACACCCTTGTCACTAGATCCCCCTGATCATACAATCGCTAGATTAAACAAGACACTTATTAACATAAAATTAGGGATAATCAATTAAGCCTAATTAGATGCTTCTTTGTGGAGAACTATCCTCCCTTTCAAGGTGATACTTTAGATGTTCAGTTAAAGGGATACCCTTGTCACTAGGGCTCTCGGTCATAAAATCTAGAGTATCCCCTCTACGGGGTGAATAATCAATACACATCTACATGTTTACATCATTCACACATTTCATCAAATACATAGAAGGCACAATATATAGAAAACATGATATAAACACTTCATTGAATAATTAAATTACATATACATAGTTCATACATTAATATCACATCACAAATACTCTCTACATCATAAGAATTGGAAATCTACTCCAAAGCAAAGAAGAAACAAATTAGAGACATGAGGAATAACATTCTACAACTCAAATCATAAAGAAAGGAGAAGAGAAATGCTTAGCGATACGTCACCGATCTTCTAGGTTGAACTTCTTGCTCTAGAGGTAGACGAATCATATGGATTGGCGAAGATAGCATCTCTAGGGTTTCTCCTTAAGGGGAGAACCCTTCCCAAAGGAGACGGATGTGTTGGCCCCTTGGAGGGCGGCAAAAGAGGGTGAATGCTCTGCAAAGAAAATTAGCACTATCTTTTGCTTTCTATTTAGTAAATACAAACACACATTAGCTACTAATGAATAATAACATGATAAGTAAGAGAAGACTCCGAGTTTACTTGGTTTGCAACTGGGAATGTTGCTAATCCAAGGCAATTAAAGCTCCAATAGAAAATTCTCCTTTTATGAAAGCGGAGAACCCTCTTATAGTAATTCAAGCAAAGAAGCTCAAAATAGGAATGAATACTAGCTACTGGGATTAGGGATATATTTATAACCCTGATCGAGTGCATGTAAGGGTTCCGGGTGCCTAGGCGTTAATAAAATTTTATCCACGTCACAACAGATCGCGATAGTTAGCAAAGCGATAAGGTTTTTGATTCGGGCGCCTAGACCCGGTCTGGGTACCCAGACTGGGTTGAATTAGCCCGCAGATAGGGCGCGAGCCTGGGGTGCCTAGCTGCCCCAAGGGGTCTAGGCATCCCGACCAGTCTGGCAAGTCAACAGCCTTGTTGACTGCCTCCCATTTCGGCTCCATTGCTTCAGCTCTATTCACTCCGACTTTATTCTCTTGGGTGATTTCGACTATCCGAAATAGGGCTCATCCGGACTCATTTTCCGGCCTTCTCGAGCAACCTTCCCCTCTGGCTTCGCATCCCTTAGAAACGTTGCACACTTCCTTCTCATCCGTCAGCGTACTCTTCAGTAGCGCCTCACCCCTCAGACACTCTGAGCTTGTTGACTCTCTCTCATGTTATCCTTTTCGCTACTTGCACATTTTTCTTGACTTCTTATGCTCCTAAGTTCCTGCACACTCAGACACAGGGCACATCAAACCACAGCAGAACCTAAGTTGACTTAGTTGATCACATCAAAACTATCACGGGGTACTTATAATCTCTCCCTTTTTGATACGAGCAACCCAAATTATGTTTGACTATACTAAAAATAAATAAGAGTAAAATAGAAAGTACATATTTTACATTTAAGAAAAAATGTGCAAAAAAACAAATGTACCCTCCCCCTATACTAACATGTAATTCTCTCATTTTGATCACATTAAAAATAGGGATATACAAATGAGAATAACTTGAAATAAATTTAAAACAAAGTTTAAGAAATAAAAATATAATGACTATTATCCAGAAAATTATGAAGTTTAAATTTCGAAAAATCTAGATTTTTTTACAATTTATAAATCAATTTTGGAAAAAATAATTAAGAAATATTTTTAATTATGAAAAAAATCTAAAAACTTTTATAGAGGTAAACCCAACATAATAAAAGCTGTGAGAAAATTTTCAATAAATTATGAAATTGATTTAAGCAGAAATAAAATATTTTCTATAAAAAGTTAAATTATTGAAAAAAATGTTTAAAAATAGATTCCAAACTCAATAAATCATAATTTTTTTTAAAAAAATGTAAGAGAGCAAGTACATTTATAGAAAAATTATTTTTCGAAAATTAAATGAAAAATTGAATTTTTTAATATTTAAATTATTATTTTTATTAAAAAATCATAGAAAAATAATACAACCGTCAAAAAAATTAAATTTTTTTTGTCCATTATTATTTCTAAAATTTTATTTATTTTTTTGTTAAAGAGATTTCATTGATTATTAATGTTATCATGATTGCAAATTTTAATGCTAGGTTGTTGATTTAATTATACAAGAGATGAATAATTATTTTCCAGAAGTTAGTATGGAATTTCTTGGTTGTATATCATGTCTTTCATCCAAGAAATTTTTTCTCTCGGTTTGATGTTCACAAACTCATGCATCTTGTTGATTTTTATCCCGAGGACTTCTTTGGTACTGATTATTTATTTTTGGAAAAACAACTTATAAGTTACTTTTATAATCTATGTGATGATCCTCACTTTTCTTCAATTGACGACTTGAGAATTCTTGCTCAGAAATTAGTTGAGACTGAAAAACATTTGGGTTTTCCATTGGTTTATCATATGATAGAGTTGATATTAGTTTTACCCGTTGCAATTGCTTCCGTTGAACGAATTTTTTCTACAATAAAGATTGTGAAGACTGATTTACGTAATAGAATGAGAGATGAATGTGAATGACAGTCTAGTTGTATACATTGAAAAAGATATTTTTTTCTATAATTGAAAATGAGCAAATATTATAATATTTTCAACAAATGCAATCTCGTAGAATATAATTATCTCCTTTTGTACAGACTTGTCGACCGTCATAGACTTCTATACCAACCCAGAAATGAAGCTTATATATGGAAGAAAGGTAGACTTCTGTAACTCTTGAGATATCAAGACCTAAAAGTTTAGTGGAGAAAAATTTGACAGGAATTTAAATATGTGATGCATGATGATTACCTTTTGTTCTTTTTTTTTACTCTATTTTGCTAATAGGAATGATGATTAACATCTTGTATTATCTTTGGAACTATTATCTTGGTAGTGATTAACCTACAAAAATTTTCAATAAATTTTATGCTAATGTTAATATTTCGATTTCAAGTATGCATCTTCTATAAGCTATGATACTTTATTAGCTATTTTTTATGTGTTAATATTTCATAAGAAAATCTATCCAGTACAACATACCACTCCAAACAAAAGTCATTGTTGATGTAAAATTTTTATTTATTCATAAAAAAAATATCCGTGTAATTCTATCTCTCCGTTCTTTTTTTTTCGATTCTGTCCCTGCAAATAATACCTTGGCTTACGTATCAATCATGCATGTTAATCAATTTTTTTAATCATATAATGTATTTAATAAAAAAAAATCAATAATCATGACACCCTTTTAATTTTTGAGATAATATTATACCCGCTATAATAAGAAATAATATCTAAATTCAAGATATCAAATAATACCTTGACTTATTATCAATCATGCATGTTAGTCAAACTTTTTTTAATCATATAATGTATTTAATAAAAATAAAACGATAATCATGACACCCTTTTGATTTTTGAGATAATATTATACCACTATAACAAGGAATAATATCTAAATTCAAGATATCAAATAATACGTTGGCTTACGTATCAATCACGCATCTTTGTCAATTTAAGAAAGAAATATACGTTGAACATGCCATGAAAATCGAATAAGGATTTGCTATTCTCTTCGTTCTCAGATTGAAAAACACATAAATATGCCAAGAAAATATTTCAAGGAAGCAGTAATTAATAAATTCCTTTTCACGGAAGCAAATCATGATTTATAGATATAATTCCTGATTCAAGATTGATTTCAATTATAATCTCTCTCCGACATAATTTGTACACCAAACGATTTCAAACTTATCCTGCTTATAAATTATATATATATCGCTTAGTTATTGCTTCAACTATCATATTTCTGGATCAATTAATCGGTGATGGCGAGGAAGAAGACCAAGTTGGTACGAATCGCAAACGACTCCACGCGGCGCGCCACCTTCAAGAAGAGGAAGAACGGCTTGCTGAAGAAGGTTAGCGAGCTCGCTACCCTCTGCAATGTCAGCACCTGCATGATCATCTACAATCCCGAGGAGGCCGCGATGCAGCCCGAGGCATGGCCCTCTACGCCAGAGGCCGCGCGCATCGTAGTGCAGTTCCGGAATATCCCGTTGGTAGAACAGCGGCAGAAGATGCTCAGCCAGGAGAGCTTCCTCAGCCAGCACATCGCCAAGCTCGAGGACCAACTTCGACGGGCGGAGCGCAAGAACCGCGAGCTCTCCGTGAGCCTGCTGGTGAACGAGGCACTAGCCAGCGGCAGATTGCCGGTCGTCGGCATAGATGATGCCGCGGCCGTCGCCCGGGCGGCGGACTCGATGTTGAAGGAGGTGCGAGAGCATATTAACAAGGAGGCGGCATGGCAGGCCCAGTCGTCAGCGACCGCGCCCGTAGTCGAGCCGTTGGATATTGCCATGGAGTCGGTGCAGGCGAGCACGTGGCTCGACAGCAATTGTGCTTTCGGCAAGGAACTAATTATGCCGATGCCTTACAACAACCATGTAGGAGACGCATGGACCAAAGTGCAGGCGGACTCGAAGTTGAAGGAGGTGCGAGAGAGGATTTACAAGGAGGCGGGACGGCGGGCCCTGTCTTCGGCGCCCACGCCCGTAGTTGAGCCGTTGGATATAGCCATGGAGTCGGTGCAGGCGAGCACATGGCTCGACAGCAATGGTGCTTTCGGTAAGGAACTTATTATGCCGATGCCTTACACCAACCATGTAGGAGATGCATGGACCAAAGTGCAGGCGGACTCGAAGTTGAAGGAGGTGCGAGAGAGGATTTACAAGGAGGCGGCACGGCGAGCCCTGTCTTCGGCGACTGCGCCCGTAGTCGAGCCGTTGGATATAGCCATGGAGTCGGTGCAGGCGAGCACGTGGCTCGACAGCAATGGTGCTTTCGGTAAGGAACTTATTATGCCGATGCTTTACACCAACCATGTAGGAGACGCATGGACCAAAGTGCAGGCAGACTCGAAGTTGAAGGAGGTGCGAGAGCGGATTAACAAGGAGGCGGCACTGCAGGCCCTGTCTTCGGTGACTGCGCCCGTAGTCGAGCCGTTGGATATAGCCATGGGGTCGGTGCAGGCGAGCACATGGCTCGACAACAATTGTGCTTTCGACAAGGAACTAATTATGTCGATGCCTTACACCAACCATGTAGGAGATGCATGGACCAAAGTGCAGGTGGACTCGACGTTGAAGGAGGTGCGAGAGAGGATTTACAAGGAGGCGGCACGGCGGGCCCAGTCTTCGGCGCCCGTAGTCGAGCCGTTGGATATAGAGTCGGTGCAGGCGAGCACGTGGCTCGACAGCAATTGTGCTTTAGGCAAGGAACTAATTATGCCGACGCCTTCCATTAATGCGCAACAACTGGTTCCATTGTCTTATGACGTCGATCATGGCAACAAGGCTAACTGGCAAATGGAGAACATTGACGCTTTTGGTGGGGAAGATATCTTTCCGGTTACTTTCGCCCACCATGCCAACAACTCTTGGCTAGACGGGAATTATGGCATAAATGGCGAACAAGTGTTGCAAATGCCTTACGCGGGCGAAAACGGGAACTTAACCGAGGATCAGATGCAGATAGTGCCATACGCCGACCGTGTTCCGACACATGGCTCCATTCTAACTTTCCCATGATCTAGAATTATTGTTAATTATTTTTGGGTTTGTTTATTTTTAATTATTATATGCAAATAATAACTACTCCGTTTACTATTTGTCCTATTTGGAGATTTGTCAAGTTTGAAATTTGTAGACCACTATTGGTACATATTGCGCTCCTCGGAATATCAAGTTAGAATAAATGATAGAAAAAAAAATAAGAGTACTAGTTTTTATGAAACGAGAGAAAACAACTCTTTTCATGGATTCTGATAAAAATTTCCATGGAAAATATTATATTGAGAGAAACTCTTCTCCTAGATGTTTCAACTATTTTTAACAGATGTCGTCATCGCATCTCTACGCAAGACTCAGGCTATAACCTCGTGAAGCTTGAAATTGTGGGCTTGTTGGTCTCCTAAGATCATGGCCTTCTATGAGTTCTTCGCTTGCCAATCTCACTCCTCCAGTCGAGTGTCAGTCTAGTCTCTCCTCCACTTGATTTTTTGCTATGCACTATGCCTAGTTGTTCCATATCCTCTAGCATAGTTTAGCTACGCATCTGGGACTTACTTGCTACTCCCTTGTTTAGTTTGTTTCCTTGCTTAGATACAAAGGTTTGTAGAAATTTTTTGATCCGTAAAATTTTACAAAAATTAGACTTGCCTTATGGCTATACTCCCTGATGGACACAAGTTCAAGGGTAGCACATTCAATGAGCTCTTATTATTATCAAGTATAAATAACAAAGTTAGAAATCAAATTCAAGAACGGGAAGATCCCCATACCTTTTATCTAAACCAGACAGCACTGGCCTAAAGGCCCTAAACCATTCTTATGTTTGTTCGTGTGCATAAAATTCTTGTTATTATGGTTGAAATTTTTTAGTGCTCCTTCTTCATTTTTATTTATCTTTACTGTCCTCATTGGTGAAATTTTTTAGTGTTCCTTGCTTTTCTAGTTTCTTTTAAGATTTTTGTTTACTTGAGTTTAGTAGTTGATTGTGTATGCTTTCCAACTAATCATAGAATGTTAATTATTCTTTATGAACATGTCATTGCGACTACTTTGGTCATTTTTATTGGTAGTAAACTAACAATTCTGATTATGACTATCCTTGCAATGGGGATCTTGGGGTTCTATGGCAGCTTTTGGGTTATGGGTGACCGTGTTTGTGTCGATTATTTTAGGTAGCCTCTGGTGCATATAATAATATTAAGACCCTTGCCTATAGCAACAGTTAAATTTGTCTATTGACACTTAGCTTTTTCCACAGGAGTTTCATTTATGCTCGGTCATAATTGAATTGCTCTCCTTATTACCACAATATATTCTATACACTGTACTAGCTGCTACTTAGGATGGCTCGGGGTCTTCTTCAGCCTCAATGTTTCTTTTACTTCCAGTGATTTTCTTATTCACTTTCTGAAGAGTAATATAAATGACTACAAGTTTGGCAATTCTTCAAAGGAAACTAGGCAAAATCAGAGTCAGGCAGGCTTTTCCATGGGGGAGGCTTCTCCTTCTTCACTTGGGAGTAATGCTTTTCATTCTACGTCTAACATGCCACCTCATCATAGGCCGGGCTTTCTTTCAACTAGTGGAACTGATGAACTCACCTCGGAAGATGAAGTTGCTCGATTGTTGAAATTCATAGATCACTATTCAGCTCTAGGTTTCACGGGCTATGAGAATGTAGATTTCACTCAACTCAAGGGAGAGTATAGAAAGAAGGTGTTAACTGCAATCCGATAATCACTATTTTCTTCTTACCCAGTCTGACTCAAGTGCATTTACTATCTTATTATTAGTGCTAAAAATGTCTACAAGTTGATTCACTGTAATTCTTAAATCAAAATTGCCATGTGAAGGTAGCTAGCTAGGTGAAGTACAAAACGAAAGCTGAGGCAGTTGTGGAGCTCTTGGCTTAGGGAAAAGAGATCAATATTATATGCTTTAGTATTTATGTGTTTCATCTCTATAATACATTCCACAAAATACAGTGAGGCAGTTGTGGAGCTCTTGGCTTAGGGAAAAGAAATCAACATTATATGCCTTAGTATTTATCTGTTTCATCTCTATAATACATTCCACAAAATACAGTGAGTAGTAAATTAGCATCTTATTTTTGTAGTGTTTTTGCTTTTTTCTTGGAATGCTAAAAGAACTCTTCTCATGGATTCTGATAAAAATTTCCATGGAAAATATTATACTGAGAGAAACTCTTCTCCTAGACGTTTCAACTATTTTTAACAGATGTCGCCATCGCATCTCTACGCAAGACTCAGGGTGTAACCTCGTGAAGCTTGAAATTGTGGGCTTGTTGGTCTCCTAAGATCATGGGCTTTGGTTGTGAAGGTTTGCTATGGGATACATAAGGAACTTGGTGTGTGGTGTCGTTTAAAAGTGTCAACTTCCCGGAAGAGTCATATTTTGTTTATTCCGAAGGGAGGAATCAATTTAAGATGCCATCTTTGTAGGATCGAGACGTACTAGAAGGGAGGCTGAATAATACTCGCGACTTTCACTTTTATTTAAAAATAATCGAGTAAAACGTAGCGAAATAAGAACAAGTAAAGAAAACAACGACACAAGTTGTTTTTACTTAGTTCGGAGCATGTGACGACTCCTACTCCAAGACCCACACTCGTTAAGTTTTTACTTGGGAAATTCACTAATAAATCGGAGAATTATAAGTATAATAATTTAACTGTAATAATTAAAATTATACCGACAACTAAGAATGAAAAATCCGGGCTTCCGGTTGTCGGAGTCGTGTTACGACTTCGTCGGATTGTCTTTGGAGTAATGCGTAGGAGAAAGATTATGAAAATCAGTTGTTTTTTTGCATCTGCTTGAACTAGCCTTTTATAGACTGCTGAACGCACCTTCAACCCTATGGAAGGTGCCTCCAGCTGTGAAACTTATCCCCGCAGCTTCGGCCTCGATAACTTTCGCTTTCTGAGAAATTTATCCATTCAAAGGCGCCTTCAAGCTCATAGAAGGTGTCTTCCATCCAGTCTCGAAGGCTCCTTCAAGCGCATGGAAGGCGCCTTCACGCCTCTCCGCGTGGGACTTCAGCCAAGCCACTCGAGACACCTCCAGCCACCCCGGAGAAGCCTTGAACACTGTTCATCTAAGCTTGAAAAGTGCTTTTCACTCTCTACAAGATACGTCAGTCCAAAATACCAAACATACCCTGCAAAACAAAGTTAGCACAAATAAAATATAAATAATAAAGCTACTTGATAGTCTCCGGACTGTTCGATTCTGACTTTTAGATTTTCTGAAAATCCTAGGTCAAACCGACACATATTGTTCTCTCAACGGGGAACGCATCCTCACCTACTCCTCTCAGGAGAAATTACCTTTTGTCAAACTAGTCCTCCAGATTATCTGGACTTTTGCTCAGCGTTCGAGACTTCAGGACTTCATGTTGAACGTCCAATCCACAACTCGTCCAGTCCTCCACCTAGTGTCTACGACCCCCAGGATTTTCACCTAGAGTCCTCGACTCTAGGATTTTACCCAAAGTTCTCAACCCGTCAAGACTTCGCCCAGCCCCCCCAGATCAAGACATCATTACCTAACCGTAGCTAGGACTTTCCACTTGCCTAACAACAACTAGGACTTTCTTGCACACTCAGTTACACTTATTAGATCACAAGATAGCTTAATTTTAAATCTTTGCCATAATCAAAACTTAGGTTCGATCGTCTGATGATTTCTGCACCAATAATCTTCCCTTTTTTAATTATGGCAACACAATTCAGAGTTAAGTTAAAATAAGTAAAAACAGATAGATGACAAGTAAAGCTAAGTAAGTATAGAAACTTTTTCAAAAATTAAGTTTCTAAGTTTTTAAAATGGAACTACGAATTTTTTAAAAAGTTCAAAAACTCCCCCTGACATATAGCTTAGCATTTTCCTTTAATAAAAACTTAGCTGCATACTTAGATTTGAAGACCGTTTGTTAAGTACTGAGCTTTTGAAAATAATTTCTTATACAAACTTAGTTAAGTATTTAGCTCTAAAAATATTTTTATAAAAACTTAGCTTAGTTAAATACTTAGCTTTAAAAGTATTACTTTAAAAAGATTTTTTGTAAAAACTTAGTATAAAAAGTTAAGTACTTAGCTTTAAAAAAAAAATTATAAAAACATAGCTTTAAAATTTTTTTTAGTACTTAGCTTATAAAAACTTAACTTAGTTAAGTTAGCTTTAAAAAGATTATTATAAAAACTTAACTTAGTTTAGTTAGCTCTACAAAGATTTATAAAAACTTAGTTAAAAAAAAACTTAACTTCTATTACTTAGCTTTAAAAATAATTTTGATAAAAAAAACTTAGTTAAGAAAAATCTAACTTCTATTACTCCTCCTTTGACATATATCAAAAAGAATTACAAAAATAGAGGGGAAAAAATTTAATCTTTAATGCTTATAAAAAAAATCTAACCGAATGCTTTTAAGTTTGAGGGAGAAGTTCCTAGTTCTTATCTTAGAGTCCAAGCATGTAAAGTTCAAAATAAAAAAAAAGATTTAAAAAAACTTTAAAATATTCATCTACTTTTCTTAGAATAAATGTCTAACCTTTAGCTACTAGCTGTTCACCATAAAGTAATAGCATTCACTTGGTTAGTCAAGTTAAGTATGTGATCCAATTAGTTTTTACTAAAAAGGATGACTTAACTTGATTAATTTGAATTGGTATTTATAGCCCAAATATAACGACCCAAAATTCCTCATTACGAGTCCTAATAGTGGTTAAAAATATTTAGAAATACTTTAGAAATATTCTAGAGATTTTTAGAAATTTTTAGAGTATTTTTATGTAATTTTTGGAGGTCGTTTGATATTTTTACTAAACGAAAGAAGTTTCGACAAAAAAATGTCCAAGCTAAGATTCGAACCTGAGACCTCCGACCGAACCAAGATTTAAGCAAGTCAGGCTGACCAAGTGTGCAAGCAGTCATTGTTGATTAAAAGAAGCATAAAATATATTTAAGTAGTAGAAGTTGATAACAGGAAATAATAGGAAGAAAAAGGTTGCAGCCGAGATTTAAATCCACGAGCCAAGCTTTAAGCAACGCGCGACTGACCAACTATTCCAGCGGACATTACAGATTAAGATGGAGAAAAATATATTTAAGCAGTAGTTAAAGAATAAGAGATAAATTGGAATAAAAAGGGTTTGGCTGAGGAATCAAACCCGCAACCTCTGACTGGGGGCAAATCCGGTGGACCAAGAATGCAAACGGACAAATCTGTTTAGAAAAGTTATAAAAATTTATTTAAGGAGTTAACAGAAATATTAAGTTATAAAAAGGGATAAGTTGATGCTCTGTATTCCCGTGACCTAAACCATTCTCTCCTTCTCTTCTACGTGCGATGGCGGAGTTCGGGCCGAAAACAAAAGGGAGTTAGGGGATCGTCTCCGGTGGCCGGCCAAGGTCCTAGAAGCCCTTCTTGTTCGGTTGTGAGTCTAAGAAGCAAGGTAAGTGCTTCTCACCTGCAGTAGGAGTAGTTTCAGACCTTTGTTCTTCTTGAATTCGAAGCATGAGAAGCGCTTATAGTGCAGATTTTAATTAAGCTTACAGTGAAGATTTTTATATAGGCTTATAGTGCAGATTTTAATTAAGCTTGTAGTGCAGATTTTTAATTAAGCCTATAGTGCAGATTTTAATTAAGCTTATAGTGTAGATTTTTATGTAGGCTTATAGTGCAGATTTTAATTAAGCTTATAATGCAGATTTTTATGTAAGCTTATAGTGCAGATTTTAATTAAGCTTATAGTGCAAATTTTAATTAAGCTTATAGTGCAGATTTTTAATTAAGCTTATAGTGCAGATTTTTATAGTGCAGATTTTAATTAAGCCTATAGTGCAGATTTTAATTAAGCTTATAGTGTAGATTTTTGGTGGAACTTGTAGTACAGATTTTTGGTGAAATTTATAGTGCAGAATTTTGGTGGAATTTATAGTGCAGATTTTTGGTGGAACTTATAGTGCAGTTTTTAAAGAAAAAGATTATAGTGCAGTTTGGTTAAGTATTATAGTGCAGAATTTATGTTTGCATAGAATGCAGAATCTTGATTAGTATAGTATGCAGAATTTTGATTAGCATAGTATGCAGATTTTTGTTTATGCATTTCAAAGTTAGAATTTGTTTAAACATTTCAGTTTTTAAAGAAGCATTTTTTTATTAGAGGTATTAACAAGTATAAGAAAGATAAAGAAAAGAAAGAAAAAGGCCAAGGCCTTAAGTAGATCCCAAAGTCAAGACTTTAGGGATTTTTGGCACACAATATGCTTGTTAAAATGCCGAGGCATTATATATTAGAAGTATTAAAAGATAACAAGTATTTTACTTTTATCAGTGGCACTGTGCTGGACACTCAGTTGTCCTTGGGTTAGGCTCCTATAGTCGTCCCTAGGTTTAGATAACCTAGTATGCTGGACTCTCAGATGTCCTTGGGTTGGACTCCCATAGTCATCCCTAGGTTTAGATAACCTAGTAAACCCTACTAGATTCGGGACCAACTATCTCGAGTCTAGTTAGGGATGCGCGCATAACAAGTACAGTTACCGGGCCCAAGAAGAAAGTTGATTATTATTTTGAAGTATTAAAGTATAAGTTTTAAACAAGTAAAATAAAAGAATAAGTTTTCAAGCAAGTGAAATAAGATTCAGAAAGTGTTTAAAACTCAGCAAGTTTTAGTTTTCCTTATGCTAGCATGTTATTCTGATTAGCTTTACATGTTTAGCATTCCAGTATGCATTGTTCTTTTGCTATTAGATAAGCATGTGTAGTATTTTCTTTAGAGCTTTTAGTTCTTGGATTTCAGTATATTTACATGCATATTCGAGTTTTTGTGAGTTAGATAGCGCTTACTAAGCAATTTTGCATATAGTTGCATTTCCTCTTACTGCAGATAAAGGAAAGGAAAAGTTATAGCAAAGGAAGGCGACAAGGAGGTGCGGATGAATGTGTGATGCCTGGACTATAGAAGCCTTGGGACCTAGCATAAGAATTTATTAAGATTGCCATTTATTAAGAATGTATTAGATGAGTCATTTAGTCTTCCGCTGCTAGTTAATTGTATGTTTTGAGTTCTCTGAGAGTTTTAGGAATTTCTATCAACATGTGAACAAGGATAGTTAAGTAAAGTTAGTAGTCCAGTAGCGCTCCGCCCTCACAGTCTAGTAGTGAGGAGGGTGGGGTGTTACACCAAACTTATGTTGATGCATAAACATAAGCATTCTGAAGTCTAGGTAATAGCCAATGCATCTCACACCATTCTAAGTGTTTGTTCATATACAACCAAAGTAGTCCTAGTGTGCTTGTAAGATGCTCTAGTTGAAACCTATGAGTACATGCTTTCTAAGTAGAAAAACCTAGACTGTAACGACCACCCTTCTTACTACTACTACACTCTAAGGATGACCGTTACTTAACTACTAACTTTACTTAACCGGTATGATTAAAAATCATATGGAAACCCTACCGAAAAATTCCGGCAGAGTCTCCCCTGTAACGGTGACCATATTCAACAATACATGCAATATATACTCAGCCACAAGCGGCTAGAACATATATCAATCAACCACGCAGTTAAAT
The DNA here is from genome assembly GCF_018446385.1 of Zingiber officinale. Lineage (NCBI taxonomy): Eukaryota > Viridiplantae > Streptophyta > Magnoliopsida > Zingiberales > Zingiberaceae > Zingiber > Zingiber officinale. The sequence goes on along the minus strand of NC_055997.1, from coordinate 42,454,586 downwards.
AAGTATCAAACACACAAATATCTACTTACTAAACTGAACTCATCCTACATGCAATCTAAATGGAATAATCTCAAATGACATGAACTTAAAATACAACTCAAATGTTTACAATAACTAAAATGCGGAAACCAAAATTAAAACTTCTTTCCTAGTCCCAAGGCTTCCATAGTCCTGGCATCACACATCCTTCGAACACCTCCTTGTCGCCTTCCTTTCTATATCTTTTCCTTTCCTGTATCTGCAGTAAGAGGAAGTGCAATCTATAAGCAAAATTTGCTTAGTAAGCGCTATCTAACTCACAAAAACTCGATATGCATGTGAATATACTGAATGCTCAAAAGGAAAACTACTCATGCTCATCTACTAGTAAATAAACAAACATACTGAAGTGCTAAACATGTAAAGCTACTCATACTCTTCTAATAGAAAAGAATAGTAAACTAATCTAAATAACATACTAGCATAAAAGAAAACTCAACTTGCTGATTTTAAAACAAAGTGAAACTTAATTCATCTGTTCTAAACTTATCCTTCAATACTTTATAGTTATGTAAAACTTGCTTTACTTGTTCTAAAACTTATACTTATAATACTTCAAAATAATAATCAACTTCTTCTTGGGCCCGGCAACTGTACTTACTATGCGCGCATCTCTAACTAGACCCGAGATAGCTGGTCCCGAATCTAATAGGGTTTACTAGGTTATCTAAACCTAGGGACCGACTATGGGAGCCCAGCCCAAGGACTACTGAGAGTCCAGTATAGTGCCACTGATAAAAGTAAAATACTTGTTATCTTTTAATACTTCTAATATATAATGCCTCGGCATTTTCTTTAAGCACCTTGTGTGCCAAAATCCCTAAAGTCTTGACCTTGGGATCTACTTAAGGCCTTGGCCTTCTTCTTTCTTTTCTTTATCTTTCTTACACTTGTTAATACTTCTAATAAAAGAATGCTTATTTAAAAACTGAGATGTTTAAACAAATTCTAACTTTGAAATGCTTAAACCAAAAATCTGCCTACTATGCTTATAAAAATCTGTATACTATACTTATAAAATCTGCATATAAGCTTAGCCAAAATATGCATTCAAGCTTAGTAAAAATCTGAGTACAATATTTATAAAAATCAGCACTGCTACAAAATACAAAAGCCTGCACTTAATAGGTTTACACTTCTAAACTGTTTCCAACAAAGCAAAGCATAAGGAAAAGTTATCTGAGCAGGTGTTAAGAAGAGGAACTAATTGTCGAGTTATCATATACTACTGTATTGATTCGAAGATACATATATAAACTTTAGTTTATGAAGAGTGGTATTGCATAATGATAACAAATGGCTAATAAATCTCTTTATAAAGGAACTACAAATTGTTATTGACTTTCATAATGATATACATACTGATATCATTGCAGTTATTCTAAATACATCAGGATGATATGTTAACTGAGAAACATTTGTCAGTTACATATTTAATGGTGCCACTAGTCACACCATTAACTCCAAAACATTTGATATTATCACTACTATTAGTGTGACCAATTTATTATCTCTGTTCTGGCATAAACGATCGAGAAAATAAAGCAAACCAAAAGTCTTGAATACCAGCCTATACCACAGAGGTTAAAGGTGACCGATTCAAAAGATTAACTCTTTTAGTTGTTCCTATTTATTTAAGGAAACCCAAAGCTCAATCTACAATGCTTTCAAATACCAGGCTGGTTATATTCACTGCATAAATTCAAAACCCTAATGCTACAAGAAGGATTGTTCATGCTTGGCAAGGGAGTAATGAAGAAAACAAAGTCACGGACTACTGTAAACCCAAACTATATCCTTTCTTTACACCATGTGTCATGGCAACAAGAGGTCTTATGACATGCCACAGCTGTAATGCAAAGGAGAAGGCAAACCTCGATCCTACTCCCAAATCTCTAACAAGCTACATCTGTCCAGTGTATTCCGAAAGCCAAAAATGCAACCATATTCATCAGGCATGCTTCAAACAACTAAAAGGAGGAGGCTAATCTGATCCGGAAGCAAGAAAAAAACAAAATTCCAACATCCTCAATTCTCTACAACTAAAATCTGAATTCAAGTTATAAAGCTTGAGGTATAAAACCATACGTTTGAACTTTACCCATCCTAGTCTTTCTTTGAAGGTCACGGCAGAAGGTTTCAAGACAACAAACTTTACAACATATCTTGAAGTCAAGAAGGAACAAAATCCAAACTACTACTACGTGTTTCAGGAATCTAACTCACGCCAGTAAGCATAAAACCAACAATCTCTACAACCTAAAATCCGAAAGCCATGAAAACAAATAAAAAACTCACGGCATCAAGCTTCCTTGTCAACAACTCCTCACAGCACATTCACAAAACAAGAGAAACTCTAATCAAAGGCTCAAAACTATCTTACCGCAGGTGAGTAAGCACTTACCTATCCTTGTACTCAAAACCGGGAAGAGGAAGGGTTCTAGGGTTCGGATAACTCGATCTCTTGGTCTCTTCTTGTGCTCACAGCTTCCTTCTTGACGAGAGGAGCTCGATGGTGAGAAGACTTCACAGAGAGAGGCGCTCGCCGGCCGCTGGAGACACCAGAGAAAACCCTAATCTTGGCTTCAGTTTCGCTCGGGCAAAAATCGCCGCGCACGCGAGAGGAGGAAGAGAAAAGCTAGGTTACGGGTAATTAGAATTATCCCACCCTAAGTTCCTCTTTTTATAACCTTAATATTTTGTTAATTAATTAATTCTTAAATAAATTTGCTACCAATTCTAAATAGAAAAATCCGTTTGCCCACCTGGTGAATCAGCTTTTGACCGAGTCAAAGGTCGTGGGTTCAATTCTCGGCTTGGACTTTTTTTTGTCGAAACTTCCTTTGTTTAGTAAAAATACCAAACAACCTCCAAAAATTACATAAAAATATTCTATAAATTCCTAAAAATCTCTAGAATTTTTCTAAAGTATTTCTAGATTTTAATAAGGTCCTTTAGGACTCCAAATCATAAAATTTGGGGTGTTACATAGACTAAGTCCAATCTTTGAATGCACTAGTATAATTGGGAGTTTTGAAGAAAATAAAATGATTTTATCCTAAAATTTTAAAATCAAGCTGATTTTAAAGAAATAATTTTAGATTTTTTTTAAAAAAATAAAATTCAAATTCAAATTTATTTTTTTAAAAATAATTTAAATATTTTATTTTGAATCTATTCTGCTAAGCATATACCTAACTATTTTCTAAGTGTACTGAACTATAGTTCAAGTAAGGGTTTTATGAAAATGTATGCTAGGTTTGATTTGGACTCAATATATATAGTCAAGTACAATATCACCCCTAGTTACATGATCCCTACCAAAGTGATGCTTAACCTCTATGTATCTAGTGCTTGAATGGTGGATTGGATTTTTAGTTAAATTGACGGAACTTATGTTATCAATTTATATTTTTATATAATATTCTAATTGATAATCTTTTAAAGTGTGCATCATCCATAAAAGTTGAGATGCACATTCTCCCATGGCTATGTACTCTGCTTCAATAGTGGATAAAGCAACACAGTGTTGCTTTCTACTAGACCAGCTTATTAGGCACTGACCTAGAAATTGGCAACTGTTAGTGAGAGCCCTAAAGACGATTATGTGATGATTGTTGTATGGACTCGATGTATCATATTCCTATATATATCTATAAGACATTTGTTTATGGTTATTATACTTACTTGTATTGGTGCCAAATAACTAAGTATAATAGCGTCCTTGAGTGGAAGGTTCTTATCTATATCAATCGATTGGTTGAATTGATAGTGAGATGATATAGAGAACACTACTCTTAATCATTTCTAGTCAAGTATTAACATTCAGGGACAAAGTTAATGTGCTGAGACTAGCATGTAGGTCAACTCGATAACTTGATCTCACAAGTCATGGATATTAGATATCAAGTTGACACATGAATATGCATTAGAGAATATATACTGAATGACCCGCCATGAGAAAGTATCATGGATCGTTATATGAGTGTCATATACTTTCTCATGTAACTATTGGTATGACTATTAGTCCTTGGACCTGAAGTCACCATGGTTCCCTACATAAGGAGTTGCATACTTTGGCTTCGTCAAATGTCACCTGTAAATGAGTGGACTATAAAGGCGATTACTGGGTATGTAACAAATTATGCGGAGGGATGTGAGTGATGTAGATGAGATCTATCCCTCCTATATGACAGGAGTGATATCATGATTCTGGATAGAGTGAGACTACTAAGTGCATGATCATGCCCAAATGAGTCAATATGAGATATTGAGCTCATTTGATTAGAGTGAGTCTACTTGGAGTTTAAGACATAAATTGATTAGAGGATGACACGGTCTATGCCTCAATTGATCAATTTATATGTCAAGGATAGAAGGACATTGTCACATATTGTGAGAGTCACAATTAGTAGTCACAAAGGTGATGTTGGATCTTAACATTCTTGTAACTTGAGTAGTAATAATGTGTTGCTAGATACCGCTCATTACTTATGTTTCTAAATGGGTTTAGGAGCATTGCCAACGTTACAAGAACCTATAGGGTCATACGCAAAGGGCAATTAGATGGAGATTAGATTCATATGATGGACCAAGAGGATTAGGTTCACATGATGAACCAAATTGGATTAAGAGTAATCCAAATTAGACTAATTGAGTTGGACTCAATTTGATTCATGTGTTGAATAAGTCTAATTTTGACTATGATTCATTGAGTCAATTTAATTCAATAAATAGATATTCATTAAATTAAATTGACTTGAATCTAAGGTTAGGTTTGATCAACCATGGGAGATAAAAAGGTCAAGTTTGACTTGACTTGAGAGGGAAGATGAAGGGTCAAGTTTGACTTGACCAAATACCACCTCATTGTGACTTGGCATGGGGCCGACCAATGATAATGTTCCACATCATCAAGGCTATATCATTGTGTGCCACCTCATGAGGAAAACCTAGAGTCATGACTCTTGGTGTTCCATGGAGGTATTAAACCTCCATTAAATGGCCGACCACTTTAGGTGTGTGAATGAATTGCATGGTGTGCTCATTCACTTCTTCTTCTTCCTCTCTAGTTTTTCTCTCCCTCTCATCCTCCATTGTCGAGACTTCTCAAGGGTGCTAGCACACTCTAAGTTGTTCTCTCCACTTTTTTTGTCCGTGTGGATACATGTAGAGGAGTGTTCACTTGTCACTCTACGAGATCCGACAACCTTTGGATGAGCGAGATAAGTGAAGGGCATCGCTACAAGGGTAACACTCTTTTCATGTAAATCTAAGGTAGATATAGTGTAGACAAATATGTACAAGATTATTTTATATATTTTCGCACAGATTCGTGGCTAGCTTCGGGGTTTCCGCAACGCAAAAAGCGGTTTTTGCGACTTAAAATGCTAACAGCAGCTTCCACTTTTACTTTTTCTATCTAGTTTGCACCTAACATAGTCTGAGTTAAAATACCCAACTAAGTCAAATGTGCTAGTCCTAGGGTACTAAAGTCCTACACTTAGGGTTCCTTTAATGTATCTAAGTATTCTTTTTTACATTTAGTTAAGTGTGATTCTTTTACACAAGATTGGTACCTAGCACACATATCTACTACAAATAAAATGTCAAGTTAACTAACAGTTTGGTATAGTAGACTTCCTATTACATTTTATAATATTCTACTGGTTTTCCTTCTAAATCAGAGTTAATTTTAACATTAGTTTCCAAAAGAGTATTTATGTTTTTAGAATTTTTCATTCCAAACTTTTTAATTAACTCTTTGACATATTTTATTTGAAAAATATAAATTCTTTATTTTATTTGTTTTATTTGTAAACCTAAAAAAAAATTAAGTTCTCCAACTATGCTCATTTCAAATTCATTTTTCATCAATTTAGTTAATTCTTTTAAAAATTTAGTATTGGGTGAACAAAACATTATGTCATCTACATAAATTTAAGCTATAAAAATATTTTTTTAAGGTTTTAACAAACAAGGTTTGGTTTATTTATCCTTGGTTAAACCCCTTAGATATTAGATATATTGATAGTCGTTCATACCAGGCCCTAGGTGCTTGTTTTACTTTATATAAAGCTTCCTTTAACCTAAAGACATGGTTTAGGTGGTCTAAATCCTCAAATCCTAGGGGTTGATTTACATAAACTTCTTCTTTGATGAACTCATTAAGAAATACAGACTTGACGTCCATCTGATATAACTTGAATCCTTTATGTGCTACATAGGCTAGTAGCATCCTGATAGATTCAAGTATGGCTATAGGTACATATGTTTAATTTAATCTAACCCTTCTACTTGACAGAAACCCTTTTCCACTAGTCTAGCTTTATTTCTAACTATTTCACTTTTATTGTCTAGTTTATTTCTAAAGACCAACTTAGTATCAATTATAGATTTATATGTAGGTTTGGGCACTAGTTCCCAAATTTAGTTTCTTTCAAATTGAGCTAGTTCCTCTTACATAATAATTATCCAATTTGAGTCAGGTAGGGATTTTTTTATAACTTTGGGTTTAATTTTAGAAATAAGAGCTATTTGACTTAGGTTTCTATAGGATGACCGAGTTTGAACTCATAGGATTGGATTGCCCAAAATTTGGTCAGATGGATAATTTGATCTTATCCATGATGCTCTAATGTTAAGGTCAACAATTGGTTCTTCTGATTCACTAGGTTTAGGTCTAATTTGGTTATCTTCTTCATAATCTATTTTTCTTATATTCTGATGATTATTTTCATTGATTAAGTTAGGTAAATTATTTTCTTCATAAAAAATTACATTGTTTGTCTTTTCAACTTTTAGGGTAACCATGTTATAGACTCTATATTGGCTCTACTTGTTGTGGAGTACCCTAAAAAGATATCAATTAAAGATTTTGAAGTAAATTTACCTAAATAATCCTTAGTGTTCAATATATGTACTTTACATCCAAAAACTTTTAGATAATATAGATTGGATATTTTATTATAATATATTTCATAGATGGTTTTATTGTAAAATTTATTCATTAATATTCTATTTTGAATATAACATTCTATATTTATTGCTTTAGGCCAAAATTTGTTACTTAGGTTAATATTTGTTTAATATAGTTCTAGCGGCTTCTTATAACGTTCTATTTTTTCGTTCTACTAGACCATTTTGTTGGAGAGTTCTAGGACATAAAAATTCATGATTATATCCATTGGTTTGACAAAATTGGATAAATTTATGATTTTTGAATCCCTCTCATGATCACTTCTAATTCTTTTAATTTTGGTATTTTTTTTTCATTTTCTATTAATTGACAAAAATTATTAAAGATTTTAAAAGTTTTATCTTTGGTTTTTAGAAATTTTACCTAAGAAAATCTTGAGTAAATATAAATTATGACTAAGCAGTATTTGTTTATGCTTAGTGGCTTGGCTCCGTGTGAATCAAATAGGTCTAAGTGTAAGAGCTCAAGTATCGAGTTAGTTCGATTTAGATTTGTTGGTTTGTGGGTTGACTTAGTTTGTTTACCTTATTGACAAGTATTACAGATTATATTTTTCTAAATTTTTTAGTTTAGGTAGACCTCTAATTAAGTCATTTTGACTCATTTTTTAAATGAGTCTAATATGAGTGTGTCATAGTCTTCTGTGCCACAACTTGGTTTCCGCTTGTTGTGTTAAAAGACACTTTAGTGGGGAGGTTAGTAGGTCAATTGTGTAAATATTATTTTTTCTAATTCCCTTAAGTGTAATTTCAAGGTTTTCAACCTTTTTAATTAAATATTCAAAGTTGAAAAAGTAACTATGTAGCCAGAGTCACAGTTGACTTATGCTAAGTAAGTTAAAAGTGAATTTATCAACTAATAATACTTTTTAAATAATGAAATCGAAACTCAGTTCGATATTACATGTATCGATTACCTTAAGTTTTTCGTTATTGCCAAATGCAACTGATCCAAAGTTCTTGAGTTATAGCTTGGTGAACTTCAATTGGTCTCTAATCATGTGTCTGGAGCATTCACTATCCAATATCCATTGGTCGAAATCATTATGTTCCTACACATAAAGTATTTGATTTGGATCCAATTTTGACATATTAAAAGATAGATTGATTAAATTCAACCCCTTAATTTTCTATCTCACTCAGTTTAGGTTGTCAATCATGTTATACCTATGGGTGATTATGAGATGGTTGAGTTTAACATAAGCTTAGTTTGATTAGATTTAAGTTAAAAGTTGATTTTAATTAATTGAGTTTGATTTTATTTAAATTTAAGTTAAATTTGATTTAGATTTAAGTTAAATTTTATTTAAGTTAATTTAAATTTAATTTAAGTTAAGTTAAATTTGATTTAATTTTGATTTAGATTAAGTTAAATTTAAATTAAGTTAAATTTTATTTAAGTGTAATTTAGATTTAAGTTAAATTTTATTTAAGTTAACTTAAGTTATGTAACGACCCAATTTTCCTCATTAGAAGTTCTAAAAGTTCTTAAAAATATTTAGAAATACTTTAGAAATATTCTAGATATTTTTAGAAATTTTTAGAGTATTTTTATGTAATTTTTGGAGGTCGTTTGGTATTTTTACTAGACGAAAGAAGTTTTGAAAAAAAAAATGTTCAAGCCGAGATTCGAACCCGAGACCTCCGACCAAACCAAACCTTGATCAAATCCAGCTAGCCAACTGTTCTGCAAGCGTTTTGTGAACATATAGGAACCAAATTATACTTAAGCCATAATAGGAACAGAAATACCAAAATAAAGGGAGCCAAGCAGAGTTCGAACGCGCGACCTCCAACTCGCGCCAAGCCACGGCTGACCAAGTGTTCAGGCCGTCGGTTCTGTTTAGAATAGATAGCAAATTTATTTAAAGAAGTTAACCGAATATTGAAGTTATAAAAGAGGAACTTAACTTAGGGCTTGATTTACCCGAAACCAAATTCCTTTCTCCTCTCCTTTCTTTTGCGCGCGGCGTCCACGACGATTTCCTCTCGGGCGAAGTTGAAGAACAAAGCTAGGGCTTCTCCGGTGGCCGACCAAAGGGATTCCGTGAGTTCTTCTCGGATCCGAGCTTCCCTCGTCAAGAGGGAACTGTTAGCACGAAGAAGGGCCGGAGATCTCAAGCTGTCTGAACCCTAGAAGTTTTTCCCATTCAGTTTGAATCCAAGAACACGCTGTAAGTCGCTACTCACCTGCAGTAGGATAGTTCCGGATTTCTATTCCTTTTGTGTTCCGAATTTTTTCTGTGAAGAATGTTAGCTTAGGGTTTACTGCCGTGACCTTCAAAGGAAGAACAGGATGGGTAAAGATCAAGCATGTGGGTTTTATACCTCGAGTTTTTATAGCTTGAATTCGGATTTGATGCTTTTATTTCCCTTTCATTTTCGGTTTGTGCAATGAGAAGGGTAAGAGCAGTTTTCTTTGGAGTTTGCTGGACATTTGGTTTTCTTTCCGTGGCAGACAGTGAGTACGAAGAACAATTGATGTTTTAGTTCTTAGTAGTAAATCTTTGTAGCATTGGGCATGAAGAATTGACACTTTCTCTTTAGTTCCTAATAGCAAATTCTTCCCTAATTGCATTTTGGCGTGCACAATGAATGAAGCAATGCAGATTTTGTTTTTCATTAAGCTTCTAGTTCCCTTTGGTAAATACAGTAGGCATGAGAGTTATATGTAGCAGTGCAGTTGCATTTCCTTAAGAATGCATTTCCTTTGAAAATACAGTAGGCGTGAATCACAATTGTAGCATTGTAGTCTATCTCTTTTAGCAGTGCAGATTTTTGTTCCCTTTAAACATCTACTTCCTTTTGTTTTAACAATAGGAGTGTACCATATTTAGTAGAGGTGCATAATTTTAGATCCCTTTTAAGCATCTAGTTCTTTCTGTTGAACATTGGGTTTTTGTGTAGTTTGGTATTCAGATTTTAGATTTCTTTTGCACATCAATTATAGATCTTTGTTGAGTTATTAGAGCATGAAATGGTGTAAATTGGAGCATACAGTTTAGTTTCATTGTGTAGCACCTTAGTTTGATTTTCCCTTGCTGTAATGAGTAAGAACAGCCCTATCCAGCCACTCAAATGAGTGTGTAGCAGAGTAGTTGGGTGCCCTATTAGTTTCTTTTGAGCTTATGGGTAGTTGAACTTAATGCAGAATTGTTAAGTTTGGAATTTAACCAATTGTATACAGTAGCAATTTCTTTAGAGTTTCAAGTGCAGTTTCGTTAAACTTATAGTGCTGTTTTGTTAGCCCAGTATACAGATTTCTGTTGAGCATTGGTATGCAGAATTTTAATTAGTATAGTATGCAGATTTGTTTTTGTTTAAACTGCAGTTTTGGAACTTCTCAAGCACAGCAGATTTAGTTTATTTAAGTATTCAATTTCAGATTGTTTAAGCATTCAATTCTAGGTTGTTTAAGCATTTACATTTCAGTTTGTAAGAAGCAATCTTTTATTAGAAGTATTAACAAGAACAAGTATTTTACTTGAACAAGTATAAGAAAGATAAAGAAAAGAAAGAAAAAGGCCAAGGCCTTAAGTAGATCCCAAAGTCAAGACTTTAGGGATTTTGACACACAAGATGCTAAAGAAAATGCCAAGACATTATATATTAAAAGTATTAAAAGATAACAAGTATTTTACTTTTATCAGTGGCACTGTGCTGGACTCTCAGTTGTCCTTGGGTTGGGCTCCTATAGTCGTCCCTAGGTTTAGATAACCTAGTAGTAACGACACGGCTGACGGTCGACGACCCGAGGGTCGCCAAATGGGTCGAGTCGTTACAATAGTAAACCCTACTAGATTCGGGACTAGCTACCTTGGGTCTAGTTAGGGATGCGCGCATAGCAAGTACAGTTGCCGGGCCCAAGAAGAAAGTTGATTATTATTTTGAAGTATTATAAGTATAAGTTTTTGAACAAGTAAAGTAAGTTTTACTTAAGTATAAAAGTATTAAAGAAGAAGTTTTTAAACAAGTGAAATAAAAGAATAAGTTTAGAACAAATGAAATAAGTTTCATTTTGTTTTAAAAGTAGCAAGTTGAGTTTTCTTTTATGCTAGCATATCATTTAGATTAGCTTACTGTTCTTTGCTATTTTCTGAGCATGAGTAGCTTTACATGTTTAGCATTTCAGCCTGTTTGATTCCTTTATTATTAGATGAGCATGAGTAGTCTTCAGTAAGTAATCAGTTAGATCATGTTATAGATATATGTACATGCATATCGAGATTTTGTGAGTTAGATAGCGCTTACTAAGCATTTTGCTTATAGTTTGCATTTCCTCTTACTGCAGATGCAGGAAAAGAAAAGATTTAGCAAAGGAAGGCGACAAGGTGGCGCGGATGGTGTGTGATGCCAGGACTATGGAAGAGACTTGGGCGTTATTAAGTTTTCCGCATTTTAGTAATTAATAAACATTTGAAGTTGTATTTTATGTTCATGTCATTTGAGATTATTTTTGTTTAGATTGCATGGAGATGAGTTCTGTTTAATAAGTGGATATTTTTGATGTTTGTCACTTATTTAACTGCGTGAGTGATTGATATATATTCTAGCCGCCTGTGGCTGATGTATACTATGTATGTATTTCAGTTTATGGTCACCGGTACAGGGGAGACTCTGTCGAAATTTTTCGGTAGAGACTCCTCGTGGTTTCGATCTTACCAGTTAAGTAGAGTTAGTAGTTAAGTAACGGTCATCCTTAGAGAGTAGTATAATATAGTAAGAAGGATGGTCGTTACAAGTTAAGTTAAATTTGATTTAGATTTAAGTTAAGTTAAATTTGATTTGCTAATTTTTATTTTAATCTAAATCCATTCACCCTTTTCTATATTAGCAATCAGGGAACCTTATAGATTTTATGAGATGGTAAAATTTAATATTTAATTTAAATTAACATCTAAGGATTGATTTATATTTGAGTTAGATTAAGCTTTAGCAGTTAGTCAATTAAATATTCATTTCAATAATTGACTTTTAGACTGTGATGAGACACTAGGCTTTTTTTGGATATTAGAACAACAACCACTTCTAGACAAAGTCTTTTAAAGAAATTAAATATTTAATTTTCTTTCTGACAATCATTGGTCTAAATCCTTATCTATCATAATCTAAGCATACATAAGGAAAACGATAAATCAAACATCAAACAAATTTATTTAATAACAAAGATGATCTTTCTATTGGCTCCCCCTGGATCATATCCTCAATATAGTCTATCAAAGTAGTGGATTTTATCATTGGAGATCCAATATTAATCAAATTCAACTTGATTAATCAAGTTTGACTTGGGGATCCATGCTTGGACCATTTTACTATTTGTTTGATTAACAAGAGACAGATAAGATTTGAATTTATATTTAGCCTTATTCCCAAGTCCGGATCGGTTGTATACGACCCTTTGTTTTCTAAGAATTAGGTTAAAATTCTTGGAACCCAAAGTAAATCATTCTAACGAGTCTCTAAGTTCCTTGGCTTGACTTTTCAAGTTAGAATTTTCTTCCTCAAGTTGTTTGACTTGAGTTGAAGTTCCAGTTTGAATAAATTCAGTCAAGGAGCTTGGTGTTAGGACCCGTTGGCAGGCTAGAAAGGGAGTTGAATAGCCATGTACAAAATCAAAACAAACGAACCCTTCTCAAACTGAAAAGAACACTTGTATAAACGATAAATAAAAGAAATTGAAAGATAGAGACTGAGAGAGTTTTACTTGATTACAACCGGGGAGGTTATTAATGTAAGATATCCCAAAATTTAATAATAAATGTGATTGGACGAAAAATCTTATTGGATTTTTCAAGAATTTTTAGAAATTTTTCGAGATTTAAACGGAGTCCGTATGACCCGTTTTGAGGGGATGGATTCGGGGTACAGAAGAAGCTTGTTTTGGGATACCCATTTAAGTGGGAGTTGATTTGAGGGTTGACTTAGATTTTTATTAATCTAACCTAGGTTTAAATCCGAATTTCCCTAAATTTTCCCCTATTCCTATTCTTTCTCCCCGATTCATTCTTCCCGAAACCCCCCTTCTCCGGCGATTTTCTGCCTCACCGACGCTGAGCTCGCGATCCCCGGCTACTGGTCGACGCCGCCGGCTGAGTCTCTCTTCTCCTTGTATGCTTGTGCGTCTCTCCTTCCTTCCCTCACGTCTCTGCTCGGTGTCGCCGACGCCGATCTCTCCCGACCATGCCACGCCGCCCGATGCCGTTGAGCGCCACCCATCGCCGATGTAGCCCTAGCCTCATTCTTCTCCCTAGATCATTGCCTTGGTGCAAGCATATCTTTGTAACGACCCAAATTTTCTCATTTTGAGCCCCAAAAATAATTCAAAAATATTTATAAATACCTTTAAAATATTCTAGAGATTTTTAGAAATTTTTAGAGTATTTTTATGCTATTTTTGGAGTTCGTTTGGTATTTTTACCAAGAGGAAGAAGTTTAAAAAAATAATAGAAAATATATATGTTGAAGTCGGGTTTTGAACCCAAGACATCGGACTCGAATCCGATTCTTAACAAATTCAGCCCAACCATCTGGTCTATGGATGTTTTGTTAATTATATGTGGAATAAAATATATATAAGGTAGAAGTTAGTAATAGAGAATAATAGGAAGGAAATAAGTTGCAGCTGAGGATTCGAAACCCAGACCTTTGATTTGGTCAAAACATGGCTGACCAACTGTTCCGCGGTTATTTCGTGAACAGATAAGAACATGTAATATTGTTAAGTTATAAAAGGACAAGTTAAGAGGGGGTTAAGTTATTTCTTTTCTCTCCCGTGACCTAATTCCTTCGCCCTTTCCTCTCTCGTGCGCGCGACAGCGCTGTTCGGGCGACTGCGTCGGCGATTCTCCTCTCGGGCGAAGACAAAGCCGAGCTAGGTTTTCCTCCCTCCGGCGGCCGGCGAAGACTTCCTTTCGGCGAACCTTGGTGATTTCGATCCTTTCGTTGAGGTGAGCTCGGAGGGACGAGGAAGAGGCCGGGAACTCAAGTATCTCGGAAACCCTAGAGTTGCCCTTCTCCTTCGGTAGTAAGCTCAAGAACAGCAAGGTAAGTTGCTTACTCACCTGCGGTAAGATAGTTTCGAGCCTTTGATTTAAAGTTTCTCTTGTTTGTGAATGTGCCGTGAGTTTTATAAAGAAGATTGTTCTTCCCTTTTAAGCTTTCAGATTTGTTGTAAAGAATCTCGGAATTTCTAGGGATTTAGTTTCTTCTTGCTTTAGAATTTTTGTTGTGAAGATTGGGTTTAGGGCTACTGCCGTGAGACTCAAAGTAAGGATATGGAAGAGTTAAGTATGTTGAGTTGTTGTTTGCTGTCGTGAGCTTCCTTGTTTTGAATGATTGCTGCTGTGAAGTTGCTTGTGAAGCTTGCTGCCATGTTTTCTACTGTGAATTGTCATTTTAGATAATTGTCGTCCATTTGTTTTCGGTGGGCAGACAGTGAGCATGAAGAAGTGCATAAACTAGTACATAGTTTCTTTGTGGACACTACAATGGGTAGTTATATGAGCAACTTTTCTTTATGCTATGCTTAGTTTGGAAGAATTAGATTGTGTAGATCTATTGGGTGCATGTTTTAGTACATCACGTGTTAACTTTTGTGATAATAGTAGTAATTTTCCTTATGCTCAGCTGGGTAAGGATTAATTTAGAATGGGTAAGTGTATCAAGTGTATGCTATTGGCTTCATGGATTAGGGCTATGAGTAGTATGCTGTTAGAGACAATTTAGATCTCTTCTACTCTATAAAAGTGTAAGCTTTGTTTAGGTTTTACATGGGTATCAAACTTAGATTTCCTTATTATCTTAATTAGCATCGCAGTTTTGTTAGCATTTACTGCCATGAATTGAAGTTTATGTTGTTGGTTTTCTTTGCCATCTAATGAAGCATGATTCGGAGAATTAGGGTTGCTTATAAAAAGGGTTAAGCTGTGAATTTGATATATATATGTTTGTTTGAATAGCTATGTATAGCATTTTGCTTCCCTTATATTACTTTCTTGCCGTGGAACTATAGACAACTCCCACCAGTAGGCATGAGCATGAGCAGATCTGTTCAAGTGTGCATTTATATATTCATTCAGTTCCTTTGCTATTTAGATTTAGTAAATAACATGAACATGTGCAGATTTAGATTTCTAGTTCCTTTGTTATTGGAATAACATGAGCAGATTTCTAGTTTCTTATGTTATTAGATGTGCATGAGTAGCCTTCCTTCTAAAACAATCAGTTTCTAGTTTCTTTAGAGCTTAGTATGCAGAATTGTGTCAGCTTAATATGTAGCATTTTAGTGTGCAGATTTTTATTAAGTATTAGTGTGCAGAATTCATTTACCCTTAGCTGAACATGTGCAGATTTTTATAAGCATAGCATGCAGATTTTTATAAGTATAGTATGCAGATTTTAATATGCAGAATTTTATTAGCATAGTAGGCAGATCTTTGGGTTAAGCATTTCAAAGTTAGATTTTGCTTAAACATTTTAGTTTCTTTTAAAGAAGTATTCTTTTAGAAGTATTAACAAGTATAAGAAAGATAAAGAAAAGAAAGAAAAAGGCCAAGGCCTTAAGTAAATCCCAAGTCAAGACTTTAGGAATTTTGGCACACAAGGTGCTAAAGAAAATGCCGAGGCATTATATATTAGAAGTATTAAGAGATAACAAGTATTTTACTTTTATCAATGGCACTGTACTGGACTTCCAGTAGTCCTTGGGCTGGGCTCCCATAGTCGGTCCCTAGGTTTAGATAACCTAGTATGCAGGACTCTCAGTAGTCCTTGGGCTGGGCTCCCATAGTCGGTCCCTAGGTTTAGATAACCTAGTATGTAGGACTCTCAGTAGTCCTTGGGCTGGGCTCCCATAGTCGGTCCCTAGGTTTAGATAACCTAGCAAATCCTACTAGATTCGGGACCAGCTATCTCGGGTCTAGTTAGGGATGCACGAGCACAGTTGCCGGCCCAAGAAGAAGTTGATTATTATTTTGAAGTATTATAAGTATAAGTTTTGAACAAGTAAAGCAAGTTTTACATAAGTATAAAGTATTTAAAGAATAAGTCTTTAAACAAGTGAAATAAGATTCAGAAGGTGTTTAGAATTCAGTAAGCTTAGTTCTTTATGCAAGCATGATAGTATAGACTTGCCTTACATGTTTAGCCTTTCAGTATGTTTCTTTACTAATAGAAGAGCATGAGTTAGTTTACTGTTCTTTGCTATTTATGAGCATGATTAGCTATACATGTTTAATATTTCAGTTAGTATGATTTCTTTGCTATGTATAAGCATGAGTAGCTTTACATGTTAGCATTCAGTTTTAGCATGTTTTTATTTATATACATGCATATCGAGATTTTGTGAGTTAGATAGCGCTTACTAAGCAAATTTTGCTTATAGACTACACTTCCTCTTACTGCAGATACAGGAAAGGAAAAGATATAGAAAGGAAGGCGACAAGGAGGTGTTCGAAGGATGTGTGATGCCAGGACTGTGGAAGCCTTGGGACTAGGAAAGAAATTTTAATTTTAGTTTCCGCATTTTAGTTATTTTAAACATTTGAGTTGTATTGAGATTATTCTGTTTAGATTGCATGTAGGATGAGCTTAGTTTAGTAAGTAGATATTTGCATGTTTTGGATTTATTATACTGCGTGGTTGATTGATATGTGTTCCAGCCGCTTGTGGCTGAGTATATATTGCATGTATTGTTGAATATGGTCACCGGTACAAGGGAGACTCTGCCGAAATTTTTCGGTAGGATTTCCATGTGATTTTTAATCATACTGGTTAAGTAGAGTTAGTAGTTAAGTAATGGTCACTCCTAGAGAGTAGTAGTAGTAGTAAGAAGGGTGGTCGTTACAATCTTTGGCCAGAAGCGGGAGAATCCGAGCCCTAGCCTTGATTTTGCGCTGGCGACCACCGAGCTCGATGCCGATAGCGGTGAGGTCGATCTCTCTGTCTCACATTTAATTTGTGCCCTAATATTGCTCACCTGCCATACCTCACGATCTTGATCTCTTCACTGGCGGATGATCTGTTGCTCTACATCTGTTGGATCGAAGCATGTGACACCATCAGGAAGAGTTTAATCGAGGTATGCCTATCTCACATCATACAGTTTCAAGATCTTGATTGATTGATCTTCTTGGTGATATTCTGCCTGTTTTGGATTGGAGGAAAGCATCGGATCAAAGTATGGTGGAGGTCCCTATTGCCGGTCACTGCCAATTCCATTTCTTGGAGTTGTGGAGGTCTTGGCTGAAGAGTTAGGGATATGTTGAGGTGAGTTCGTACTGTGGATTAGGGTTTCAGCAAATCCTTTGTTGTATGATTGATTTTTTGGATTTATTGTTGGAAGAAATTGGTTATGGTGTGTTTGTAGCTTCTGGATAGTGGGTGTAGAGCTGTGAGGTACTGGATTTGGCTGCCTTATCTCAAGGTGACTGCATTTCAGTGATGTACTTCTGATTTTCTTATTAGTATGTTACGTAATTAGGTTTTCTATGGGTTGTAGGGCTTTGTGCTTGCTTAGATGTATGAGTGGTGTGATGTGGATTGAATGAATTATTGTGGATTAAGGATTAATATTTTACTTCTAGTTGTAAGTATTATTTTGGTTAATTAGTTGTTGATGGATTGATTGATTATCGAATGTGGCGGATTGGTAACTAAGAAATAGATTTGTTATTGAATTAAATGATTGTGTTGATTGAGGATTATTGGAGTTGTTGGATGATGATAATGAGTTAGGTGAGTTGGATTTAAGAAGTGTTGATTAATGAGTTTTGGATTGATTAATAGATTGTATATTTTGTTTGGATTTAGAAGGGGTTGGATTAAGGATGAGTTTATCATTTAATTGGATCTTTAGGTGGGATTAAACATGGTTACCTAATCGATGCAGGATTAGGTTCTGGGTTTAGCTAGTTGTTATTTATGTGATTAGCTAATCTATATATATAAATCATGTGATCACAGGACTTGGATTCTGGACGAGCATCTCGACGCGGGATTACTTGACACGATCTACATTTTAAGGGTGGTATTTCTTCCTTGGCCTCTATGTAGATTTTCTTGTACTTAGTGCATGGTTTTTATTGGATGAATTAGGCTGCTTTATCTTATATCATGATCGGTTGCTGTTTTTCCTGCATGATACTTATGCTTGACCCTTGTGATGATCTATTTAATTCATATACAGTCTCCACTCTTGATATCTACTCTATTGTGATTATACGTATAGAGTATGTCTTGTAGGGATTGTCGGGTTGTTGGTATTCCCATGCTAATTGAGTATATGATGTGGACTGTACATAGGTGGGTATGCGTTATAGGAGTCATCTTGTTGACCGTGCATTTACATGTAGTGTGTACATACGTATTTGTCATATACTTTTGGAGGAGTTGTGTTGATTGTATGTTCGGGGTATATACACATGTCTGTTGTGTTTTTACTTGAGGATACATGTTGATTGTACTTATATTTTGTGTACATGTGTCTGGTGAGATTATTGGTTGATTATACATATGTAGTGTGTACATATGTTTGGTGGGATACGTGAGGGTATCATGACGATTATACTCATGTTGGAGGTATTTATGAGGTTTGGGGTGTTGCATGGATGATGATTATATATATATATATATATATATATATATATATATATATATATATTATGTTCATCATTCATTGCATCTGATGACCATTGTCTCCCTTGTGGTTGAGAGAGTCATCAGTTTGATTTAGCGCCGCACACTCGGCCACTCATGTGTAGTGGTAGTAGGAGCAGTTGCCGCTCATCCTGTCGTGCCACCCGGTCACGAGGTTTAGTGAGATCCGGCGTTGTGAGCAGTCAGGGACCCCTGATGCTATGTAGCTAGATAGCTACTAGTGGACTGTCCACCTCGACCACTATATAGTGGGCTGGAGGGTAGTACAGTTGTCACGGACCCAAGCCTCTCGGCTATACTGGGGTCGTGGTGTCTGGAGAGGTGTCGGGGGTGACCATGGAGCATGCATCCACAGTTATTATTCTTGCATTTGATGCGCGGTGCATCTGCATTTGCATACATGCCTAGTAGATACTAGTTGCATGTGATTGTCGTTGTTGCACTTGATTGAGATATGGCTGTTGCATTTGGTTGCCATGTTGCATACATGTCATTTATTTTACATGTATATGCAGTCGTACTTATATTGCACAGGTGTCACGGGTATATTTGTTGCAGATCCGGTGAGTTTACTGATCATTGTACCATGTGTCGATTCCAGATTGGGTATGTATCTGTCATTATGGTAGTTGTGATTTGTACAGTTTATATGTCAGGTTATTATGTCAGATATGTTTAGGTGCATTGATTATGATAGTATGATCATGTTCTTTATTCCCTACTGAGACTGTATACTTGTGATCTCCATGTTTTATTTGTAGACCGTGCACTGTCTTTTCTATTACTCACTGACTTATCTATACTCACCACCGCATGTATATATTTATGTTTTCAGGTAGCTTGTAGATGGTTGGTGTCGCTTGGAGTATCCTGTCTACCGGGTCCTACGTCACATCCGAAGACGACTTCACCTAGTGTTTGTTTTCTTTTGTATATTCTTTTCTTATATTTGGCATTGTATTTGTATTTAGCCATGTGGCTATCTTATTCTTTTGGTGTTGTATTTGTGTTTAAGCCGTGCCGGCATGCATTGTATTTATTTGGGTTGTGTGGGCTTTCCTTCGTTTTTTCGCTGTGTTTTTTTGTACAGCCGTGTGAGCTGTTTTATATATAACTGCGTGGTTGTGATTGTTTCATTCCAGCAGAGTGGGCTGTGATTATAACTGCGTGGTTGTGTATATAAATATTCCAGCCGCATGTGGCTGATGTATTTTGTTTGTAGTGATGCTTTATATTGTCACCGGTACGGGGGAGATGTTGCCAGATTTTTGTCTGGCAGAGACTCCTTTGGGGGCGTGACAATTAAGTGGTATCAGAGTAGGTTTACGATACTTGCTATGTGTTCTGGACTTTCGAGATTTATCTGATACCAATTCTTGGTATCAGAGCAGGTATGATGCCTGTTATTCGTATTTTTAGATTTCGTGTTTCGATTTTCTTGATGTGACTTTCGGGCTTTGGGACTAGGCAGCAGCAGGACATCTCCAGGCTATAGGAGGTATGTTTGTATATTGTTATCATACATTTCTGTAGGTATATGTACTGTTGTCCATGATAGTTTCTTATGACATGTGTTAGTACTCTTCTGTTAGTACGTGCCTATTGGTTTGTATCATGCATTTCATGTGTTGGGTCAATCACTGATCATGGTTGACCTACTGGAGATCAAGGATTACAGTCTCAGGGGATTCTTCATATCATACTACCAGTTGTGTTAGTTACTGCTACTACTAGTTGGTTAAGATTTAGAGTCACATACCAGTCTCTATTATTATTAGCTGGATAGTGGATGATATCTGTATACATATGTTGACTCAGTTTGTATTACTCCGGTTGGTTAGATCAGTTTAGGATTGATTTACCTGATCGACTTGTGCAGTTGTGGATTGATTTATCTTAGTTGGTTTCGTACTCCTGTTATTTTGATTAGTAGAGTATTGATTTACTCCTGTTGGTTAGGTTGGTAGATTACCCTTGTTGACTGGGGTAGTGGTGGATCGATTTTTACCTTAGTTGCTTTTGACGAGGATTGATTTACCCTTATTAGATCAGTTAGTTGACGACCGATTTATTTAGCAGTTCGATCATTAGGGTATCGTCATATTCTATTTCTAGAGATTCTGATCTTTGGGGTTACTTATGCTTGGTTAGATATTTGGGAGATACATTTGAGTACATGACTTGTACCATCGTGGAAACGACTGAATTAGCCGTATACTATTATCGACTGGGTCAGCCTGTAGAGGATTGTCGTATCCTATTTCATGGGGACTTTGACCATGGACTATCTGCACCTAGTTGATTGACTTAGAAGGTACATTTGGATAGGATACCTCCACTGATGTGGAAAAGTGTAAAGCTACCTTCTTAACACTTATGAGATACATCCATTACTAGGGTGTATGAGTTGGAGAGTACATTTGGATATATGATCTGTACTGACGTGAGAAAGTTGAAGTTAGCTGCTTAACCTTTACGTGATCCGGTACCACGTGAAGGAAGAAGCAGAGAATGTTTTTGGAGATCAGGTCATCACTTAGTGACTTCCTTGAGGTGTTTGGAGAGAGAGTAGTTCTCTACTTCTTCGTTAGCATGATAGATTATAAGGCAATGATCAGTCGACTCGCCTAACGTTGTTCCATGAGAGATCTTGACTCATGGAACTATTGGATATGATTAGATATCTATGATGTACTTAGTGATATATACTTTGCAATGGTGCGGAGGAAGTGGTGTTAGTTGAGTAATACCTAGGAGGCCTGACCGTAACTAGGCATAATTTCAGATGATGATCTTCGAAGGGTAGAGCGTCGATTGACAGTTAGTTTGATCAGCTATTTAGTTATAGCGTTCTTCTATCTTTGTGTTCAATTGCTCGATACTAGAGGTTGCTGAACCTCAGGGGGGAGTAATCACAGTAGGATGGGGTACAAGACAATGGTTAGACGACTCAGCTAACATTGTCTCTATCAAGTAACTCAAGACCTTGACCCAATGATCATCTTACCAGGTCTTGTAGTCTATATCTCATATTAGAGGGTTTGACCTTTTATCTATATTTGTCGAGGGACATTTATGGGATGATTATGAGAGTTGTGGAGATACTTTCTATATGGGTAGACTCTTAGTCAGGAGATTGTGTGACCCTTTGATTTTGGATTGACATTCCTTTACTGTGGATATTTGATTATCTAAGAGGATGAGATGATGAGGTTTGACAGACTTTTTGGGATATATATAGTTTGTTGGCAGTAGGTGTTGAGGATTGGATGCTTTCGTTTTTCTCTATCTTTGTTTAGGAGACTATCTAGTATGATTAATTGATGTTGAGGATGATTTTGATTGGTGGATATTGGGAGATCAGGTGTGGTGATATGTTGTCCTTTGATGATCTATTAAGGGATGTTCGAATTGATGATCTATTATTTGGTGTTTGATGTTGATAGTGACATGAGGAGTGATATGTCTGTGATATTTATCGATTTGATGATTTGTTGTTGGTGATCCGATCATAGGTTTGCTGTTAGAGATCTTACGGTTGAGTGTACTTGTACGTACATAATGAGTCCTTGGTATTACCATTTAGGCATATCGTGCCCTAGATGTTTTTATGGACTCGATGTATTTGGTATTATTAGGGTGTTTTGATCAGTTTTCATTGTCTCCATTGACGATGTTATGATCTATTTTCGATCCGAGGTGGATCACGTACACTATCTTCGCATAGTTCTAGAGAGATGTTTTGACGGGAATATCTATATGTGAAGTTAAGTAGTGCGTATTGTGATTGTTTTCCGCGAGATTTCTAGGACACGTTGTCTTTAGTAGAGGGATATTAGTGGATCTGCAGGAGTTGGAGGTTATTACCAGTTCGGAGTAGTAGCAGACTATACACGAGACTCTCAGTTTTCTTGGTCTGGTTGGATATTACCGGAGATTGGTTGTGAGTTTATTCAGCATTATGTCATTGACTGGACTGTTTAGGAAAGGAATAGAACTTTCCTGGACAGATGCTTACGAGATTAGTTTTAGGAGTTGAAACGAAAAGTTATTAACTGCACCGTCTTAGTTGTACTTTCTAGTGTAGACGGATTTGTACTCTACACAGATGTATCGTAGCTGGGGTTTGGTGCAGTTCCGATGTAGTATGAGTGGAGTAGTCACGTGCCACTAGTTTGAATTCTCATGAAATGAGAATTTGATTTTTATTTCTATCAGAGATTGTGTGTGTTTTCGAGTCACTTCTTATCCGGGAGGAGTTACTGCAGGAACCACCTTGATCTGGATTTGCGAAACATTCGAGTGACATCTGATGTGTGGAGACATTAGAGCACTCTTATTGGTGGAACGATATGAATAAAGACATCGCAGATTTTGTAGCTTGATGTCTAGCATGTCAGCAAGAGGAAGCTGAACATCGGAGACCAGTAGAATTGTTTCAGTAGACTCGTATGTGGGAAGGGAACTGGGAGTATGTTATGACGGATTTTGTTGTGGGATTACCCAAGACTCGGAGAGGATATGATGGTTTGGGTAATCATGGTTGGGTGATGACTTGCTTCCTAGCTATTGATTTGTATGGATGTATCTGTTGGATCGAGTAGCAGAATTATATTCTAAAGAGATTACCAGACTACATGGTGTATCTCTGAGTGTTGTATTGGATGGAGATCAGTGATTTCACATCATGATTTTGACTGAGGTTATAGTAGACTTTAGATTAGGAGATTCACTTTAGTATAGATTTTTACCCTCAAACTGATGGATATTTCGAGTGCCCTATACAGATGTTGGGGGATCTGATGATAGTGGATTTTGAATTTCCGAGGTAGTTGATTTATCCCGCAGTGGGCTAGGTAGCAGTTTGGGAGTAGCAAATGTAGGGTGAGCTTATAAACCACATAGTCATTCTTTATGGTTGGAGTTCTGTTCATTATACTTGGATGGAGTGGAGTATGAGTTTGTTGCTTAGTAGTTACACTTGGATGAGGATCCCTGAATTGACCAATAAATTTGGGGACCAAATTTTTATTAGTGGGGGAGAATGTAAGATATCGCAAAATTTAATAATAAATGTGATTGGACGAAAAATATTATTGGATTTTTTGGGGATTTTTAGAAATTTTTTGGGATTTAAACGGAGTCCGTATGACCCATTTTGAGGGGATGGATTCGGGGTATAGAAGAAGCCTGTTTTGGGATACCCATTTAAGTGGGAGTTGATTTGAGGGTTGACTTAGATTTTTATTAATCTAACCTAGGTTTAAATCCTAATTTCCCTAAATTTTCCCCTATTCCTATTCTTTCTCCCCGATTCATTCTTCCCGAAACCCCCCTTCTTCGGCGATTTTCCGCCTCACCGACGCTGAGCTCGCGATCCTCGGCTACTAGTCGACGTCGCCGGCTGAGTCTCTCTTCTCCTTGTCTGCTTGTGCATCTCTCCTTCCTTCCCTCACGTCTCTGCTCGATGTGGCCGACGCCGATCTCTCCCGACCATGCCACGCCGCTCGACGCCGTTGAGCGCCACCCATCGCCGATGTAGCCCTAGCCTCATTCTTCTACCCAGATCGTTGCCCTGGTGCGAGCATATCTTTGGCCAGAAGCGGGAGAATCCGAGCCCTAGCCTTGATTTTGCGCTCGCGACCACCGAGCTCGATGCCGATAGCGGTGAGGTCGATCTCTCTGTCTCACATTTAATTTGTGCCCTAATATTGCTCACCTGCCATACCTCACGATCTTGATCTCTTCACTGGCGGATGATCTGTTGCTCTACATCTGTTGGATCGAAGCATGTGACACCACCAGGAAGAGTTTAATCGAGGTATGCCTATCTCGCATCATACAGTTTCAAGATCTTGATTGATTGATCTTCTTGGTGATATTCTGCTTGTTTTGGATTGGAGGAAAGCATCGGATCAAAGTATGGTGGAGGTCCCTATTGCCGGTCACTGCCAATTCCATTTCTTAGAGTTGTGGAGGTCTCGGCTGAAGAGTTAGGGATATGTTGAGGTGAGTTCGTACTGTGGATTAGGGTTTCAGCAAATCCTTTGTTGTATGATTGATTTTTTGGATTTATTGTTGGAAGAAATTGGTTATGGTGTGTTTGTAGCTTCTGGACAGTGGGTGTAGAGCTGTGAGGTACTGGATTTGGCTGCCTTATCTCAAGGTGACTGCATTTTCAGTGATGTACTTCTGATTTTCTTATTAGTATGTTACGTAATTAGGTTTTCTATGGGTTGTAGGGCTTTGTGCTTGCTTAGATGTATGAGTGGTGTGATGTGGATTGAATGAATTATTGTGGATTAAGGATTAAGATTTTACTTCTAGTTGTAAGTATTGTTTTGGTTAATTAGTTGTTGATGGATTGATTGATTATCGGATGTGGCGGATTGGTAACTAAGAAATAGATTTGTTATTGAATTAAATGATTGTGTTGATTGAGGATTATTGGAGTTGTTGGATGATGATAATAAGTTAGGTGAGTTGGATTTAAGAAGTGTTGATTAATGAGTTTTGGATTGATTAATAGATTGTATATTTTGTTTGGATTTAAAAGGGGTTGGATTAAGGATGAGTTTATCATTTAATTGGATCTTTAGGTGTGATTAAACATGGTTACCTAATCGATGCAGGATTAGGTTCTGGGTTTAGCTAGTTGTTGTTTATGTGATTAGCTAATATATATATATATAAATCATGTGATCGCAGGACTTGGATTCTGGACGAGCGTCTCGACGCGGGATTACTTGACACGATCTACCTTTTAAGGCGGGTATTTCTTCCTTGGCCTCTATGTAGATTTTCTTGTACTTAGTGCATGGTTTTTATTGGATGAATTAGGCTGTTTTATCTTATATCATGATCGGTTGCTGTTTTTCCTGCATGATACTTATGCTTGACCCTTGTGATGATATATTTAATTCATATACAGTCTCCACTCTTGATATCTACTCTATTGTGATTATACGTATAGAGTATGTCTTGTAGGGATTGTCGGGTTGTTGGTATTCCCATGCTAATTGAGTATATGATGTGGACTGTACATAGGTGAGTATGTGTTATAGGAGTCATTTTGTTGACCGTGCATTTACATGTGGTGTGTACATACGTATTTGTCATGTACTTTTGGAGGAGTTGTGTTGATTGTATGTTCGGGGCATATACACATGTCTGTTGTGTTTTTACTGGAGGATACATGTTGATTGTACTTATATTTTGTGTACATGTGTCTGGTGAGATTATTGGTTGATTATACATGTGTAGTGTGTATATATGTTTGGTGGGATACGTGGAGGTATCATGACGATTATACTCGTGTTGGAGGTATTTATGAGGTTTGGGGTGTTGCATGGATGATGATTATATATATATATATATATATATATCATGTTCATCATTCATTGCATTTGATGACCATTGTCTCCCTTGTGGTTGAGAGAGTCAGCAGTTTGGTTTAGCGCCGCACACTCGGCCACTCATGGGTAGTGGTAGCTGGAGCAGTTGCCGCTCGTCCTGTCGTGCCACCCGGTCACGAGGTTTAGTGAGATCCGGCGTTATGAGCAGTCAGGGACCCTGATGCTATGTAGCTAGATAGCTACTAGTGGACTGTCCGCCTCGACCACTTTATAGTGGGCTGGGGGTAGTACAATTGTCACGGACCCAAGCCTCTCGGCCATACTGGGGTCGTGGTGTCTGGAGAGGTGTCGGGGGTGACCATGGAGCATGCATACGCAGTTATTATTCCTGCATTTGATGCGCGGTGCATCTGCATTTGTATACATGCCTAGTAGATACTAGTTGCATGTGATTGTCGTTGTTGCACTTGATTGAGATATGGTTGTTGCATTTGGTTGCCATGCTGCATACATGTCATTTATCTTACATGTATATGCAGTCGTACTTATATTGCACAGGTGTCACGGGTATATCTATTGCAGATCCGGTGAGTTTACTGATCATTGTACTATGTGTCGATTCTAGATTGGGTATGTATCTGTCATTATGCTAGTTGTGGTTTGTATAGTTTATATGTCAGGTTATTATGTCAGATATGTTTAGGTGCATTGATTATGATAGTATAATCATGTTCTTTATTCCCTACTGAGACTGTATACTTGTGATCTCCATGTTTTATTTGTAGATCGTGCACTGTCTTTTCTATTACTCGCTGAGTTATCTATACTCACCACCGCATGTATATATTTATGTTTTCAGGTAGCTTGTAGATGGTTGGTGTCGCTTGGAGTATCCTGTCTGCCGGGTCCTACGTCACATCCGAAGACGACTTCACCTAGTGTTTGTTTTCTTTTGTATACTCTTTTCTTATTTTTGGCATTGTATTTGTGTTTAGCCATGTGGCTATCTTATTCTTTTGGTGTTGTATTTGTGTTTAAGCCATGCCGACATACATTGTATTTATTTAGGTTGTGTGGGTTTTCCTTCATTTTTTCGTTGTGTTTTTTTTGTACAGCCGTGTGGGCTGTTTTATATATAACTGCGTAGTTGTGATTGTTTCATTCCAGCCGAGTAGGCTGTGATTATAACTGCGTGGTTGTGTATATAAATATTCCAGCCGCATGTGGCTGATGTATTTTGTTTGTAGTGATGCTTCATATTGTCACCGGTTCAGGGGAGATGTTGCCGGATTTTTGTCTAGCGGAGACTCCTTTGGGGGCGTGACAATTAATCGAAGAAAATGACGCGCACTAATTTCTCCTTCAGGTGGAGAAGCCTCTTTACAGCAATGAAAGCTCAGAAAGGAAGAAGCTAAATAAAACAGAAAAGCCCACAAGAGTTGTATCAAGAATTGCTTATTCTATTAGCTTCTTGGACCAAGGTTGTACTTATAGCCTTGGTCGGGGCGCTTGGAAGGGTTCCGGGCGCCTGGAAGGGGATAAAACTTTATCCCCTTCGCAACAGATCGCGGTCGAATGGAATCTGGATAATATCACATTCTGGGCACCCGGAAGGGTTTTGGGCGTCCGGACTGATTCCGGGCGCATGGACCCTTAAAGTCAATAATGTTGACTTTTTCTAATCCGGGCCCTCTGCTCTGGTGTTGCTCGTCTTGGTCCGGGTCTTCCATTCCGGCTCCATTTGCTTGAGTGATTTCGGCCATCCGGAATAGGGCTCACCCGAACCAAACTTCCGACCTTCTCGAGCAACCTTCCACTCCGGCTTCTCGTCCCTCGGAAATGCCGCACGCCTCCTTCTTGTCTGCCCACATACTCTTCCGCAGCACCTCGTCTCTCAGACGCACCAAGCCCGTCGAGTCTCTCCTGTGTCGTCCTTCTCGCTAGCTGCGTTTTTTGCTCGTCTTTCTGTGCTCCTATGGTTCTACACACTTAGACACAGGGTTAAAAACAACAGGACATAACTTAACTTATTTGATCACATTAAAACAACCTTGGGGTACTAACAATTCCCCCCCTTTTTGATGTGAGTAACCCAAATTAAGCTAGAGTAAACAACTATAAATTTAGAACACTAAACTTTGTAATAAAGTGCAAAAAGTAAAAAAAATTTAAGCTACCTTCGCCTAGACTTAATTCTCCCTTCTCCCCCTTTGATCACATAAAAAATGGGGTACCAAAAAAATCTAAGGGTAACGTTTATAAAACTTTTTCAAATAATTTTGAAAAATTATCAAGATTTTTGAAAGTATTGAAAGTAATTTTGATAGCACTAGCAATGCAATAATATTAGAAAAATTTTCTAAGTAAAAAAAAATTTGTGAAACAATCAATAATTTCCTCAGTTAAACAAATTTTCAAAAACTAATTTTGTAGAAATTTGAGTAAAGTAAATTTGATACTTAAAAAAAATTCTAAGTTTAAAAAAAAAATTGTGCAACATATAAAATATATTTTGGTAAAGCAAAAGTTTATAAAATAACTTTAAAAACTTTAAGTTAAAAAAAATGAGAAATTTTTCTAAGTTAAACAAATTTGCAGAGAAAAATTTGAGAATTTTTCAAAAAAAAAAATTGAGTAACTATTAAAGCATTATCTAATTTTAATTTTAATTTTTTATTAGTTAGTTAATTAAACATTTTATTTCAATATTTTGGCTTTTAGGCTGTGGCGAAGCACTAGACTTTCTTGGTTATTGGAGCAGTAATCACTTTCTAGACAAAACCTCATAAGGAAATTAAACGTCTAATTTTCTCGCTGAAAGGGCTAAGTCTAATTAAAGTTCAAGTTAAACAAGACTTTGGAACCCAATATAGGTTCCATCCAACTTGATTAATTAAATATTTTTTAGGAACATATTTCTTTGAAATTTTCCTAATTTGTACTTGGTGATATTTAAAATACCAATTCAATTTATATCTTCTAAAACTTGTATTATATGTGCATGTATGATTTTTCAAGTTTTTAATTTCTTTTTTAAATTGTTATTTTCTAGCTTTAATTTATCAAAATCTTCTAACGGACAAGATTTTGTTAGAATTACTTTTAATTCTTTAATTTCTTTTTCTAATTTACAATAATCTTTAGATAAAAATTTTATGAATTTAAACATTTTGTCGGGAGGAAGAAATCATACTTGACTTACCTTGTCGATCTCATTGTCCGTGACTCTCCCTGAACTGCTGCTTTCTTCCGATGTCGCTCCCCCTTCATAGATGCTCTCGATGCTCATTTTGAAAGAGCTTTCTTCATGTTTGTCTTGATGACTTGCCATCAACGCAAGCTCGGAGAAAGCCTTGACTTCCAATTCGAACGACGTTTCGTCCCACGTCGTCTTTAAAGTCTTGTACTTATTCGTCTAGACAGACTTCTTTCCTTTGTCCTTACCTTTGTTCCTTAACTTAGGACAGTTGTCCTTAACGTGTCCTTCTTCGTTACAGTGGTAGCATCCGATTGCCCTTTTCTCTCTACCCTACAGATGGTTAGCTTTTCTTGATTTAAATAACCTTTTAAAACACCTTACCATCATTACCATTTCTTCGTCATCGAGAGAGAATTCTGACTCATGTTCGTCTCTCATTGCCTTGGAGGCGATGTTGTGCTTCAGTTTCTTTGTACCTGCACATCTCGACTCATGCACTTCAAAAGTTGAAAATAATTCTTCTAAGGTTATTGACTCTAAGTCCTTAGAGATATATAAGGCATCTACTAGTGATGCCAATTTTATATTTCTAGGGAATGCATTAAGAGCGCACCTTAGCGAATCTCGGTTGCATACCTTTTCTCCGAGATTCGAAATTTCAATGATGAGCTCCTTAATCCTCGAGTGAAGTTGTGCAATCATTTCATCTTCATCAAATCGCAGATTGGTGAGTTGGTTGCGAAGTAAGTCCCGTCTCACGAGCTTGGCTTCGGGCGCCCTTTCGTGTAGCTCAAGGAACTTCTCCCAAAGCTCCTTTGCTGAGTTATAGGTGCTGATCCGGTTGACTTCTTGTAGTGGAAGGATGCTCAGTAGATGGAATTCTGCTTTGCCATTTGCCACGTAGTCGGCCTGCTTCTTCTTCGTCCACTGATATTATTCCTTACTCTCGGGTGCTACAAAATCGAACTTCATTATTAAAAGTAATTCAAAGTCAGTTTTAAAGAATACCTGTATTCGCTTTTTCCAATTAGCGAACTCCCCCTCGAACTTCGGTGGGTATATGCTTGGTCTGGCCATTGATTCGGTACTTCGATCGGCGGTTAGTCCTCCTGAAGCGTCCTGGCTCTGATACCACTTGTTAAGACCCGTAGGCCGACTAGAAGGGGGGTTGAATAGCCCTACACAAAATCAAAACAAACGAACCCTTCTCGGACTTAAAAGAACACTTGCATAAATGATAAATAAAAGAAACTGAAAGACAGGGACTCAGAGAGTTTTACTTGGTTACAACCGAGGAGGTTGTTAATTCAAGGAAATGATACGCACTAATTTCTCCTTCAGGCGGAGAAGCCTCTCTACAACAATGAAAGCTCAGAAAGGAAGAAGCTAAACAAAATAGAAAAGCTCACAAGTGTTGTATCAAGAATTGGACCAAGGCTGTATTTATAGCATTGGTCGGGGCGCTTGGAAGGGTTCCAGGCGCCTGAAAGGGGATAAAACTTTATCCCCTTCGCAACAGATCGTGGTCAAACGCGATCTGGATAATACACATTTCGGGTGCCCTGACCCTTAAAGTCCATAATGTTGACTCTTTCTGGTCTAGGTCCTCTGCTCTGATGCTGCTCGCCATGATCCAGGTCTTCTACTCCGGCTCCACCTGCTTGGGTGATTTCGTCCTCACCTGAACCCAACTTCCAACCTTCTCGAGCAACCTTCCGCTTCGGTTTCTCATCCCTCTGAAATTCCCCATGCCTCCTTCTCGTCCTCCCACGTACTCTTCCGCAGCACCTCATCCCTCAGACACACCGAGCCCGTCGGCTCTCTCCCGTGCCATCCTTCTCGCTAGCTACGTCTTTTGCTCGACTTCTTGTGCTTCTAAGCTCCTGCACACTTAGACACAGGGTTAAACATAACAGGACCTAACTTAACTGTTGGATCGAGATGCGCTAGAGGGGGGTGACTAGCGCTCGTGGCTTTCACGCGTTTCATATTTGAAAAACTTGACAAGTAATGCAGCGAAAATAAGAAAACACAATCGCGAACACAAGTTATTTACTTGGTTCGGAGCCTGTGGCGACTCCTACTCTAAGGCCCACGTTCGTTGAACGTTTACTTTGGGCAACAACTATAATCACGTAAATAGTTACAATTGAATATTACAATAAATGCAATAAAAGCTATACCGATAACAAAATCAAAATCTTGAAGCTCCGGATCACCCTTGAAGGCGCCTCCATCACCCTTTGTAACGCCCGAAAATTCTCAAACTTGCATTAGAATTATTCTATGATTTTTCTGGAATTTTTAGATATTTTTCTGGAATTTTCCGAGTAGCGGAAGTAGCAAAAATAATTAGAACCGCAAAATAGCTTAGGCGGGAATCGAACCCGAGACCTATGGCTTAGGGATAATGTTGGGAACCAGTTGAACCCAGCAGGGCCGTGCTAAAAGGAGAGGGAATCAATTATATTTATAATTGGTTTGGCCGAATTAATTACTTAGTATAAATAGGAAGGTTAAGTTGGGGTTGGTTTATTTTTGAGAACTTGGTTCGGCAACATCCTTTTCCACCTAGACCCAACACCACCGCCGCCTCTCCCTTCTTCTCCTCTTCCTCACGCACGGCACACCAAGCCCCAAGGGCCAAGGGAACTTCTTCCGGTGAGATCTTCGATACGAGGACGTTCCCCTTCGCGATGAGAGCACGTAGACGCGAGCGGATCGTTGAGAAGATCATCTCCACCGGAACTCTAGCGATTAGAATCGTAAGAAATTATGAATAGGAGGTAAGAAACCCCTCACCTGCAGTATAATAGCTTCCGTTTGAGTTTTTATGCTTTAGTTAGGGTGTATGCAGATTTTTATCGATATCTAGGGTGTATTTAACTCTCTTCGCAGATTAGGGATTTAGTTGAGCACCTCTAGATGGGACGGACACGTTTTCCCTCTTCAGATAGGAGGTTAGATGTTGTCGGGTGCCTAGAGGTGGTCTCCCTAATAGGGAGAAGAGTTAGGGCATCCTAGGTGCTCGATTAAAGGTCTAACTCAGTACTAGACAACTTAATTAATTTATTAAATGCACTAGAAGCATTTAAAACAGCAAATTAGTTTTATTCTAGCTTATATGGGACTACGGTCCAATGGGTGGGCTCCCACAGTTGCCTCTAGGTTCAGACAACCTAGCTCTAGGTTCAGATAACCTAGAAACAACAATTTAGAATAGTTTAGCTATACTCAGTATTTTACTTTTCAGTTGGCACTGTACTGGATTAGATATCCATTGGGCTGAGCTCCCATAGTCGGTCCCTAGGTTTAGATAACCTAGTAGCTCTACTAAATTCGGGACTTGCAACCCCGGGTCTAGTTAGAGATGCGCGCATAGCACGTACAGTTGCCGGACCCTCAGCAACATGTTTAGTATTTTCACTTACTATATGTATATGGTTTTCAACCTTTCAGAAATTAGTTCGTGAATTCAGTACAGTTCTAGCAGTAGATCAGTATTAGCGTAGCTCAGTTCTTAGTATCAGCTTAGTTTTTCCCTGTGAATATGCATGATGACTTTATGTTCAGCTGTAGATATGCCATGATTGTATGTTTATATGCCATGCCATGCTTAGTTTATTCAGTATACCCAGTATATGTTTTAACCAGCATGATTTAAAATCATATTTGCATCGTTGCATGTTTTTGTGAGGTAGATGGTTTCTTACTAAGCTTTTTAGCTTATAGATACTACTTTTCTTATACTGCAGATAAAGGTAAAGGAAAAGTGGACCAGTAGCGGAGGCTGGAGGTCAATGCAGATCAAGATGTATGTGGCAGGAACTGGAATAAAAGATTCTAAGGGATTTTAGCAAGTTTTATTTAAGCATCAGAACTTTACAGTATTTTGTTATTGCACTCTAGTTGTTAATCACTATGAATTAGTTAGCTATGCACTCTATTATGATTAGAACCCTTCTCTTATGATGTGAGAATGTTGGTTGCCATTGTTAGAGTGTTTCCTAGCCTTGTTAGAATTGTTGTGTGAGGTTTTGGCACGCCAAAGTGCTGAAATCAGAGTTCCCGGGCGAAATCAGAACTCTGATCGGTCTCCAGACCGATCAAAGCGATCGGTCAGCCGACCGATCCAGCGAGATACAGATGCTACTGTATCCTCCTAGATCGGTCAGCCGACCGATCCAGCTCGATACAGTAGCTCGGAGAGATTTGGTGCCTGGATCGGTCAGCCGACCGATCCAGACATACCTGGATCGGTCTGCCGACCGATCCAGCCACACCTGGATCGGTCTGTCGACCGATCCAGTTGGGAACAGAACGACCGCAGCTCCGATCGATCTGTGGATCGATCGGCAGGTCTGTAGGTAGTTGGGAAGTTTAGTTTCTAGTCCCTAGCTCAGTTGGGATGTTCAGTTTCCCCTCCTTAGCATATGTATACCAACAAAGAAGGTCTTTAGACCTTTCTTATCAGTTGTATCCGTCCTCAGTAGAGTAAAATTTTAATTAGCCCAGCTTTCCGCGCAGTATAGCATAGCATAACTGTAGCGATCGGCCTTACAGCCTAGTACCCAGAAGGTGGGTCGTTACAGAGTGGTATCAGAGCAGAATTTCATACTTCCTACACACACATCAGCATTGAACCTGCAGCTTCCGAGTAAGAATACCTCTACGTTATTTATGCTCCTTGTTTGTTATTACAGTTCATGTTTATATGCCTACTGCTTGTTAGTATGTGATAGCTTTTAAACATGACATCAGTAGTTATATAACTGTGATTACATTAGTTATGTTATGTTCTCTATGTCTTTAGAAATGACACGGGGCCCTAGAAGGGCATTAGCTCATCGAGCCCAAGCAAGAGGTAGGCGCTCGGTGCCTCCTCCGGACCTTCTGACATTAGTGGCTCGATTCTGAGCTAGTGATGTGAAATAACTACCTTAAAGGCTAATCGAATACCCCCACAGTCACCCCGAACCGATTGACGACTCGGTGGTCTTGGAGGTTCCACCAGCTCAGCCTACACCAGCAGTCCTAGCAGCTGAGCCAAGAAAGGAAGCCTATCCGATCCAGTGGCAGCGAGTCAAGCCAGAGAACTTCTCAGCACTAGTGAACCATGGGATGCACAAGCCCGGTTCAAAAACCGAAGCACGATGGAGCTGGCCGGAACACAAAAGGTGAAGTGTGCCTCCACTGACGGAGGCCGCGATGTGGTGGGAAAGAATCGAACGAAGCACCCAAAGTGAACTGGATGTCATGGGGCGACTTGAGAAAGAATTCTTCGAGGAGTTCTTTCACATACGGTTACAAACCGCCACTACGACGAGTTCACTGAGTTTCGTCAGGGCAACCTTTCAGTTGAGGAAGCCGTGAAGAAATTCAACAGGTTGGCTCGTCTATGCCCAGAGCTAGTCAGCACAGAGAAGGAACGAATCCGGTTGATGCTCAAGATGCTGAGGCCAGAGATAGCAGTGAACGTGGCTGGTGGCATACATAGGCCACAAACCACAGAGGAGTTAGTGAGCAGTGCCTTGACCACAGAGCATTACCAGAACAGCATAAAGCAGCAGAAGCAAGTTTCCTCAGAGTCCAAGGGCTAAGGAAACTCTCACACTCAAAAACAGCAAGGGGAACTCCAACAGCAAGCGCAAATCAGGGAGTGACCCAAAAGGAGGACCATCTAGCAAGCGACCTAGTTATCCAAAGTGTGCTACTTGTGGGAAATTCCACCCAGGGGTTTGTCGCAGGGGCACACGAGGATGCTTTGAATGTGGACAAGAAGGGCACATGACCAAGCAGTGCCCGAACAAGACCGGTCTTCCTCAGCCATAGCAAATTCAGCATGCAGGCTAGCTAGCTCAGTTATATCAGATGCAGGCCGCTCTAGATGGTCCACTTATCAGCCAGGGCAGATTAGAAGCCCCTCCAGCTATGGCGAATGCGAGGATCTACTCACTCACTAGAGAGGACGTAGCCAATGCCTCGACAGTTGTTACAAGTCAGCTTAGCATTTTTCAGCAAGTAGCAACTGTATTATTTGATACTGGGGCAACCCATTCTTATATAGCTAGGGCGTTCGCCGCAAAGTCAGCAATAGCTCCAGAGGTACTCAGTGGTCAGTTTCTAACGACACTACTTTCGGGAGAAGTTATGGCGTCCACGCACTGGCTCAGGGCAGTGCCAGTCATTATAGCAGACAGGGAACTCTTTTGTGATCTGATCCTGCTAGAAATGACTGACTACGACGTCATCCTTGGAATGGATTTCCTGATCAGATACGGTGCTTCCATAGAGTGCCGTAAACAGAAGGTCGTGTTCCAACCCGAAGCAGAAGCACAGTTCGAGTACATCGGAGAACCAAAGAGAAAAGCCAGAAAATTTCTCTCAGCTATGAAGGCACAGAAGTTGATGGATTCAGGATGTACGGGGTACCTAGCACATGTAGTCAATACCAGCCAGGACAGGGACCAACAGCTAGCAGAGGTCCGAGTTGTATGTGACTACCCAGCAGTCTTCCCTGAAGAGTTACCAGGCCTAGCACCAGTCAGGGAGATTGAATTTGAGATAGAGCTCTTCCCCGGCACCAATCCTATTTCCAAAGCGCCTTACCGCATGGCTCCAGCCGAGCTGAAGGAACTTCATGAGCAACTACAGGAGCTACTGGACAAGGGCTTCATACACCCTAGTCACTCACCATGGGGAGCGCCTGTACTGTTCGTGAAGAAGAAGGATGGAAGCATGCGGCTATGCATAGACTACAGAGCACTGAATCAAGTCACGATCAAGAACATGTATCCTCTTCCCAGGATAGATGACCTGTTCGACCAGTTAAAGGGAGCAGCAGTGTTCTCTAAGATTGACCTCAGATCAGGATATCACCAAGTCAGAGTCAAGGAGGGTGATATACCGAAGACAGCATTCAGGACCAGATACGGACATTACGAGTTCGTAGTCATGCTTTTTGGCGCGACAAATACTCCAGCTACATTCATGGATCTCATGAACAGAGTATTCAGAGAGTACTTAGATAAGTTTGTTATCGTGTTCATCGATGACATCCTTACCTACTCAGGAACTCAGGAAGAACATGCAGAGCACCTGAAGATAGTACTACAGACACTTTAGCAGAATCAGCTATATGCCAAGTTCACGAAATGTGAATTCTGGCTTGATCAGGTGTCCTTCCTGGGTCACATCATCTCAAAGGATGGTGTCATGGTAGACCCTAGCAAAATAGAAGCAGCAAGTAACTGGAAAAGACCGAAGAATGCCAGTGAAATCAGAAGCTTTCTGGGATTAGCAGGTTATTACAGAAAGTTTGTAGAGGACTTCTCCAGGATAGCCTCCCCACTGACAGCTCTCACCAGAAAGAACAGAAAATTTCAGTGGACAGAGGACTGTGAGAACAGCTTCAGCGAGCTCAAAAGGAGATTGACCAGTGCTCCTATCTTAGCCTTACCAGGAAATACAGATAGCTTCGACATTTACAGTGATGCCTCTAAATTGGGATTAGGAGCAGTCCTGATGCAAGACGGAAAGGTGATTGCCTATGCCTCCATACAACTCAAGGATTATGAGAAGAATTACCCTACTCATGACCTTGAGCTTGCAGCAGTAGTGTTCGCTCTCAAGATTTGGAGACATTACTTGTATGGAGCCCAGTGTAGAGTATATACATATCATCAGAGTCTGAAGTACTTCTTCACTCAGAAGGATCTGAATATGCGACAGCGCAGATGGCTAGAGCTGGTCAAAGACTATGATATTGATATCCTCTACCATCCCGGAAAAGCCAATAAGGTAGCAGACGCACTCAGCAGAAAGTCCAGTGCTACCTTATTATCTCTTACAATCATGTCACCTCCCCTACAGAAGGAGATCGTAGATTT